>NC_058404.1:72451154-72762878 GCF_002201575.2 Neomonachus schauinslandi | reverse complement strand
TGTCCAGAGCTGCCAGGGTTCCAAGTGCCAGAACTTCCGTGTCCAGAGCTGCCAGGGTTCCAAGTGCTAGAACTTCCCGGTGTGAAGCTCCCAGGGTTCCTGGGGCTTTCAGGCACTGATCCTGTTCCATGAGATGCAGTGTCTCCTCGGGTATTTCCATCTTTAGCAGACCCCTCTAATGTCATTTTCATCTGTTGCATTTCCATGAGTGCCCTCCACTCTGAAGGGGCCTTCTGAAGCTGGCTCTTGAAGTCCCCAAGAAGCGTATTTACAGATGTGGTCATTTTCAGCCGTGGTAAGTATTGCCTGTCTTTAGGTGGAAGTAAGTCTCTGGCAATGATTTGTTCAAGTTGCTTCTGCTGATCTTCATAGTACTTTAGATCTGTCCTACGTTCTAAAGCCCTATTGCATGAACCTTGGCAAGATCGGATCTTAATATCAATGTCCACCTAAGAGAGGGGGAGAAAGGGAAAGAAAAGAGGTTGATATAAATAAAGAAATTATGCCTATTCAGGTCTAAGCAGTTAATTTATTTTTTGGAAACTGGATTCATTTCTTTAAGGTGAAGACCTACCAATCAATACTCTATTATTCATTTATGTCACACCCTCAGTGGAAGAGATGTTAGGTATTGTACGGTTAGCCTGGAGAAGCAATAGGAGCTATTTGGATTCATCTTAGTCTTAAAACATATCAGTAAGATGCTATTCCTTCTGAAAGGAAACACTGATGAATGGACCCTTAGTGAGACTGAGATTGAAGATCCAGAGGTATGGTGGTGTCAGAGCTTTGGAACAAGGCAAGCAGGGACTTAGTATTTGCTCTTGAAATTTACTATGTGTCCTTGGAAAATTTGCTTAATATCATTGAACTTCTTTTCTTCATTTGTAGAGTGGGGGAAATAATACCTACTTTGTAGGTGGATAATGGATATAACACTTAGCTCTACATATAGTAGGTCTTCAGTGAATGACTATTGCCTTCCTTTTCCCTGCTATTCGAAAACAAGAAAATCTGGTCTTAGAGCCAAACACTCACTTACCTCCAGTCGTTTCATATCTACCAGCTGATCCCTGACATTTTTCTGTAAAAGGCGGATTTGCTGTACTTGTTCTATGACTTTGCGCCTCAGGATTTCAATTTTGCTTCTCAGATCTTCTGACACTTGGCTATATGTATTATCATTATCTGAAAAAAGCAAGAGTGAAGGAGCTGCTAAGTGATTTTCTTATCATAGCCAGCAAAAGAAGGAAATCTACTTATAAATATCATTTCCCTTTTAATAACAATTTGTTCTTTGGACATTTTATTTGTCAGTTCCAAATCTATTAGGCATTTGAGATTTGAACAATGTCATGTCCTTTAGTCATCCATAGCTGTCAATTAAGATGCTCTACTAGCAATTAGTAATCCAAATAAATGCAGAAGAAATGTCTTTGCAATTTTAAAGGTATAATTAGGAGATTAAATTTGATAACATTTCAATTATTTCATCATATCTTTAACCAAGGGACTTAAAAATAATGTTAACAATATGCTAACATACTTAAACATATTCTTGGATTTTCTTACTGAGAAGTTTTCCCTCCTACCTATAGATTTGAAATTGTTCCTAAGATTTTTTTTCCCTTAGGTCAGCAAGAGTCTTCTTTATATCTTTAGGAGACACTTAACTAATTTAAAGTCAACAGTGCAGCAGTAATGGCAAGTGAGTGATCCTGTTGACCTAAGGAAAAAAAAAATCTTAGGAACAATTTCAAGATGAACCATGAGAGACTATGGACTCCGAGAAACAAACTGAGGGTTTTAGAGGGGAAGGGAATGGGGGGATGGGTCAGCCCGGTGATGGGTATTAAAGAGGGTGCGTTCTGCATGGAGCACTGGGTGTTATGCACAAACAATGAATCATGGAACACTACATCGAAAACTAGTGATGTAATGTATGCGGATTAACATAACATAAAAAAAAAAGATATAAAGAGTCAAAGCAAGGCTTCAGGAACTAGGGCCTCACTAAATTTGCTTCCCATGCCCAGAGCAAATCCAATGTCTCCTCGTCCTAAGGAGACTTCGTCATAGTCCGATGAGAATGTAGAACATAGCTCTATATTTTAAATTAAAAAACAAAACATAAACAGCTTGGCGGAGTTGGACTCCCAGCTCCATCCCATGATAGCTTTGTGTCTTTGGGTAAGTCTCTTGATCCCTCAGTTTCCTCCCTCCTCTGTAAGACAGAAACATAACAAAAAGTTATGCTCATCTTCTTTTCAGCATATACTCTTTAAAAAAGAACACATTTAAATTCTAGTCTTCAATACAAAATTCTGACTTACTTTGTGACTTTAAACAATTCTAAGCTAACCTTTTTGATGTTACTTTTATAAAAAGCAAGCCTCTCCTTAACATTCAGGGATATCATGAAGGCATGCATTTCTATCTTAAGTACTTTGGAATAAAATTGGAAGTTGCTAGAAGGAGGCAGCATATTTATCTGGGGCCTTTGTTGTTGCGTTGTTGTGTGCTATAAGGTCAAAGTACCAAATATGTGATGCTTACTGTTAGCGCTGGCAAAATCCCCTCTCACGAGTTCCATTACGTTCCCTGTCAACGAACCAGAGTCCTTATTGTTCTTCTGATAATCAAATAATGAATTTTTGAGCTTATTTATTCTGTTTGTAAAATCTTGATTGACTTCATCAATTAACCCTTTCATCCTGCAGCCAGAAGGGCATCTGTAGTTCTGGAAGTGAAGAGGAAAAATTATATTAAGGGTCTATATCTTAGATCCAGTACAATTTTGAAGTACATTTGAACAATGTACAATCCAGTACATTGTTTGCGTATAACACCCAGTGCTCCATGCAATACGTGCCCTCTTTAATACCCGTCACCCAGCTATATTTCAAAATACCCCCCCTTTCCCCTCCCTCCCCCAATATGCTGACATCATCTATTGACTTAAAAGTAGTTTAAGAGGACCAGTCAGAGGTCATAGAGAGAAATTCTGGAATGAGGGTACACTAAATAATAAATTAGGCCCCACAAAATCTTGAGGCCATAATACTTAGGTTCCTGGGATTTGTCTGAACATGCAACTAAAATCCAAACTGTTAATCCCATTAATGACCCAGAGTTTGGGAGGTAATTCAAATACTGCTCTCAGGGTGAGGTTGCTTTCCATTTGTCTTCTTGAATTTGGCATGTAATGAGTTATTAGATTATTTCCCAACTGAAAAGTTTTCTGTGACCTACTGGGTCATCCTGTGCACAATTCTAGCACCACAGGGAAGGATTCTCCCACTCCCTCTGCCCACCACTCACCCAGTCTTCATCAGCACAGAAGGGCCAGTCTGTCTCCTTGCAGGCAGATTGCTGTCTTTCCACGATCCTGGGGCCACGCACACCTCCTCCTTCGGCTATAAATTCACCTTCCTTGCTATCTGTGGTCTTTACAGATTCATTCGAACACACAAAAGAGAACAACATTACGCAGATAAGAAGACACAGGCATGCCTGCAAACCCAAGGGAAGGGGGGTGGGGCTCTCCCAGAGATTAAGAGCACCTGCTTTGGGGCCTCTGCAAGCTTTCTGACATTTTGACTGAAAATCCTAATACCTATTTCATGGAGTTGTACGAATTAAAGGAGATAGGGTAAATACATTTTTTTTTAAAGATTTTATTTATTTATTTGACAGAGAGAGACACAGTGAGAGCGGGATCACAAGCAGGGGGAGAGGGAGAGGGAGAAACTGGCTTCCCGCGGAGCAGGGAGCCCGATGCGGGGCTCGATCCCAGGACCCTGGGATCATGACCTGAGCTGAAGGCAGACGCTTAACGACTGAGCCACCCAGGCGCCCCGGGTAAATACATTTTTTAACACTGTTGGATGTGAAACAAGCATTTAATAAATGCTAGGAGTTTTAAATACGGAAAATGTATTATGTACGGAAAATTATTTGAATCAACAAAATTAGTTAAAATTTACATTTTCATTTTCAGTAATGTCTGGAGATAGAAACGTAATTGAAAAGTTCAGAGTTCTTTCCCTTATAATTTCTGTTTCAGTAGGAAAACACCTACACTATCTTAGCTTAATTTCTCTCTCCTTCAACTTTCTACTTTGATCTGATGGATTCGTAATTTGAGCAGGTACATACCAAGGGCACAAATGTGGCCAGATCAGACTGGGAAATGCTTTTTAGGTTACCCACTCACGTAATAATTTCCTTTTAATTGCAATGCAAAAGAGTAGACTGAAAGCAAAAATAATGGTCCATGACTGACAACTTTTTTTGAACACCTTTCTAATTAGAAATATAGATTTTTAGAAAAATTTCTATCATGACCTATGAAGTGAAATAGGACATAGAAATATTCTTCCAGCAAGACTTTATAGCCTCATAAATCAAGATGGATTTTAAGTTTTAGTTATTTTTATTTTGTACTACTAACTTACAAAGATTTTGCTATGACTATTTTAATCTCAAATAATTTAGTTTTTTTTTTTTTAGTAATCTCTTTAGTAATCTCTATGCCCAGTGTGGGGCTTGAACTCACGACCCTGAGATCAAGATTCACATGCTTTATGGACTGAGCCAGCTCCCTTGGATAGTTTATTCTTTTTTTTTTTTTTTTTTAAAGATTTTATTTATTTATTTGACAGAGAGAGACACAGCGAGAGAGGAAACACAAGCAGGGGGAGTGGGAGAGGGAGAAGCAGGCTTCCCGCCGAGCAGGGAGCCCGATGTGGGGCTCGATCCCAGGACCCTGGAATCATGACCTGAGCCGAAGGCAGGCGCTTAACGACTGAGCCACCCAGGCGCCCTGGATAGTTTATTCTTATAATTAGCTAATATTTGCTATCTCATTTTTTAAGAAGTACCCTAAGAATAATAATAATAAGTATTATTATTCAAGCAATCAAGGACAGTTTATTTAAAAGAACAAGTACAATCTCTTTAAGAAATAAAATTATAAATTCAAACATACTTCAGAATAAAATGGCACAACAATAAAAACAGGCAAAAGTTAAATATTTATGCCAATAAGAGAGAGATAACTGAAAACTTATGCATTATCCAAAATATCGTTAGCAAATGATGTTAGTCTTATTTTCCATAAAACTTTTTTTTACTTAAGTTTACTATAAGAAAGAAATTTAAGTTAGAAACCCTCTTTAGTTTTTTTGCTCTGGTAGTAGGTTTTATGAGCAGTGAAGGGAAAGAAATAAATTGGAATAATTCATAGCCCAGGAAGTAACTGAGTTTCTTAAACATATTTGTCATGTTTTTATAAGATCTAAGTGTTTCAAAGGCCTGTTGAATTAAGTTCCTCTTCTTTTCTACAGGTCTCTGGAGTCAAACTTCAGAAATCATTGCGATATTTAGTAATTATTTTAAAAGATTGCTTCCCAAAAAGAATATTGCCTTCTCAATTAATCTCTCCTAACCATGTAATATGTAATAAAATATCCTATGTAATATGTTTTAAAACAACAAATTTGCTTTTCTTGGGAAAAAAAAAAAACACACAAAAACAACCTTTCAGGAAAAC
This sequence comes from Neomonachus schauinslandi, assembly GCF_002201575.2. NCBI lineage: Eukaryota > Metazoa > Chordata > Mammalia > Carnivora > Phocidae > Neomonachus > Neomonachus schauinslandi. The sequence goes on along the minus strand of NC_058404.1, from coordinate 72,757,324 downwards.
TACATTAAACCACTGTTCTGCATATTATGGACAACCAGCAATAAATTAATAATTAGATTTTTAAAATTCTTAGCAAAAGAATGCTTTGTTCCGTTAACTAGCATGAACTATCTCGAGGCTTTATTGGAACAAAGAGGGCAAAGACTTCTTCCCATAAAACAAATAAACAAATGATGTTGTAAGGCTGAATTATAGACACGGAAGCTTTCCCTGTGAATTTCTATACTTTAGTCCCGCTAAGGCTCCTCCCTACTCTTGAGGTGTCAGGCTCATCTAGGACCTTGCCTCCATGGCGTAGAGCTTATAAAGCTCGCAGTGTGTGAGGACGTAGGTAAGTCTCTCAGACCTGCAAGCTCTTTGCAGAATAAACACCAGAGAGAAAGCAAGAAGAGAAAATAAAGGCGACCATACCCAGACTGTGCCCACCACACTCAGGACCAGGCAAAAGATCTTCGCAGAAAACATCTTTTCTCAGGGTGGAGCTGGCTCTTAAGGAGCACCCCAGCTGAAAGAGAGGAAGACTGCCTCCACTCCTAGTGCCCATCCCATTTAAATCTGCAAGGAGGTTTGATTAATCATTATCTTTGTCCTGTTTAGACAGTCAATATGCGCTCTACAACCCCTGCTTCTTCTGTAAGGTTGGTGTCCCCGAAGTTCTTGCTCAATTCCCCCAAGCTTGTGTGCTTTTGATAAGCTGTTGCAAAGGTAGCAGCAATTCCAGGACGATCTCACATTCCAGGAACAGGATGACTTTAGAAAGGCAAAAGGAAACATAGGAAGACAGACCTCTGCTTGAGTACTTGAGACAATATGGAGAGGGGCTGAGGCAGGCTAGAAACAGCCCCTTGCAAACAGAGATCTGGCAAATGATAGTTCACTTCATGTAGGAATTATGGTTGGATGATCAGACTTTTAAGAAATGACTGTGGTGGGGGTGCCTGGGTGGCTCAGTAGGTTGAGTGGTGGACTCTTGATTTTGGCTCAAGTCGTGGGCTCAGGGTCCTGGGATCGAGCCCTGCTTCTGGCTCCCAGCTGAGTGGAGAGAGTCTGCTTCTCCCTCTCTCTCTGCCCCCCCCCGCCCCCCGCTCACTCTCCCTCTCTCTTTCTTATATAAATACATAAATAAACTCTTAAATAAAGAAATAAATCTTTAAAAAATTGACTGTAGTGATAGGCTGACCCTGAAATCCTTCTATACGTTACCTTGAACAGATTCTTTTCCTCTATCCAAAACAGTTAAGACAGTAGCCCCTGTAGCCAAGCATCTTAGGTTCATAATCTTAGGTACACCATTTCCCAACTCTGTGCTTTTGACAAACTACATGTTTTTATGAAGCATAAATGAGTTAATCCTTGTAAAGCCCTCAGTGGTGATTCCCACATAGTAAGTACTCATTGAGTGTTAACAATTATTGGAGAACATAAAGTGCCATGAAAAATATCGTTTCTTTCCTGTGTCTATGCCTTTGGACATGCCAGTTTACTTTCCCTGCTCTTCATCTTCATATGAAAATTTTCCTTGGCCAGATCTAGCAAACAAAAAACCAGGATGCCCGGTTAAATTTGAATTTCGGATAAACAACATATACATTTTAATTTAAGTATGTCCCATGCAATGTTTGGGACATAACTTATACTAAAAATTTTTGTTTATCAGAAATGCTTATTAACTGGGCATCTTATAATTTGCCTGACAGACCTACCTTGCCTTAAATTCTGATTCGTATGTGAAGTCTATTCTGGTTAATAGTAATAGCTAATATTTATTGAGTGTTTGCTAAGTGCCAGGCACTTTGCTAGACACTTTACACCATACTTGATTCCATCTCTCCAATTAAAAGCCATCTCTTGTTCTTCCATACTCCTTTAGACCATGTACCACTCATGACATTTATCACTGTAGGAGTGTTGTCCATTTCCTTCATTAGATCACAAACTGGAGAACTGACACATTTTACTGGTCTTTATGTGGTCCCAAATGGCATGGGCCCTCACTCAGCAAGAAAACATGGGTGTAAAGTTGTAAAGTCGACCTGCTGCCTCCTCACGCATTGTAGGCATGTGAAGCTTGCTATAAATGGATGAAAGCCTGGGTACAAGGCAGCACCTTCCTTCACTACTTGTTCTCTGGAAGGTTCTTTGATCAAGCTCACTCCTGATGTTGCTTTCTTGGATTTCTAGCTGCAGCTGCAAAACTCGGAGGGAACCCTAGAATCCATCCAGGTTCTGGAAGGCCGTGATTCTATGGAGAGTTGAGTTTTACTCAGTCGACCGTGACTAAACTGGCAAAATGCCAGGCATGGATAGGAACTTGAGGCTTGACCTCTTCAGATGATTTGGTCTGCTCACAAGAATTGTTCCTCTTGGGAAGTGAACACAGTATATGGAAGATGTTGCTAGAGAGCAATCTAGGGGGCTGCAGGTGATTCAGTTGAACATAATCTAATTGAAAGTAAGTTAACAGAAAACAGTTTGAACAGAAAACATTCATTTGACTGAATGCCTCAGCTCTGGTGCCACATCAAGGCATTTCCAAGGTCCCACTTTTAGCCTTTAGCCCTGCCGTTCCATGGTTCCCTCAAGAATCTGCACATCCAAGGCTTTTCTCAGATGGTATCTCCTCAGAGAGGCCTTCTTTGGCCAGCGCACCTACAGAGCAGTCATACCATGAACCTAGTTTTGTTTTTCTTTCTATTTTATCACTACAAGATAATGTATATTTGGAAGGTTATTTATTTATGTCCGCCTACACTGAGCTTCGTGAGGCCAAGGCACACTGCCTTGTACAAGATCAGGCATAGAGTAAACGCTAGTAAGGGTTTGTTGGAAGAATGAAAGGCTGTCACAGTGGCGACACAGAATGGTGTAAATAATGGGCTTGGCAGAGAGTGAGATATGGATTCTAGCTAAGTCACATGGGTTTAGTCAAACTCAATTCTCTGAGTTTACTTCTCTGTCAGATGGGAATGGCAATATTTATCTTGCAGGGTTCTTGTGAGGATTATATAATATGGCCTATATAGCATGTTGGATATACACAATGAGGAGACCCAGAAATGGTCGCTTTTATTGTTCCTAGAACGTCTCAGTACCACAAAATTGAAAGTTCCCATGTTACCTCTCCAGTGCCCAAATTCCATAATCAGACAAGTTTGTGGGGCATTCTTTTGGCCCGACCCTGCAGGACAGAGCACCCACGAAGCTGGGCCCTCCCCCCCATGAACAAGCTGTATTATAACCTATGGAGAAGTAGGTTTTGTTTAGCCAGGAAGCCATGCAGATGAACAGGTGACAAATAATACAGGGAGTATCAGTTTTTTAAAGCATGTGACATTAAGGATATTTTGACAAATATAAAAATGGGGGGGAAGTCTGAGAACCTTCTAGTTTCTTAAACCACAACCTCTGTAGAGTATTGTATTTTTCCCAGAGATGACCAAATCCTAATTTTTTTTTTAGCTCTAATGAGAGGGATGTTTCATTTATTTGTCCTTTTGAAATTAATAAAATATTCCACAAATTAAAATTATCTAATTGCAGGGATTCCTATATTTGCTATGCCGTAATATCTGGCAGGGCTGAAATGGTATATAATGTATGTAAAAAGAATAGAAATTCTATAGCTGTAGTTATGCAAGATGTTTCTGGAAAATATTCACTATGTCTTCTAGCATAGATCTATATGAATCTGTAATTTTATTATTGTCCTAATAACAAGAAGATAAGGGTGCTTTGACAGGACATATCTTATCAAAACAGTATTAAATGCACAGTTAGAAAGTACTAAAATTAATTTCTAAAATTTGAAATGCCTGAATTATGAGAATTTAGGCAATTCTGGTACTTACGGTCTCTTTCAGGGCCTCTGCCTCAGGTTTTACAGCAGAGACTAATCTATAAAGGAGTTACTGGAAAACAATGGCAAGGCTACTTAGCTTTGTGTATCTGATTTTCTCTATTGGTCTCCTGCATTTCAAGGGTGTTGCAAAAGTTGGTTTTTAACCAAACTGTTTACTGTGAAAGGTGAATGAGTTGTTGATGATGTATGTAAGAGTAACTAATAGGACTTTTACTTTCAGAAATCATCAGTACCCTGATGGCTCCAGATGGTTTCCCTGGAAATTATAGCTCCAGAGAAAAGATGGGAATTTCCTTAAACATATAGAAATGATTCTGAACTGGATTTACAAAACTGAGAAAGGGAAAAAAGAGCTTTTCTTGATCTTGTTTGCTTCTGTCACACTGCATTTCTCTTTAATCTCCCTGTGCAGGAAAGGAATCTACTTTGTTATAATTGAATGGTCTCCAAATTAATAACCACTTAATGGAATCATTTTTTAGTAATTTTAAAATCAAATTCTATAATATTCCAATAATACATTGATAGTTCTCTCTCTCTCTCTGTCCTGATGCCTTATTTTCATGGTCTTCTGCTTAAGCAATTTTTTTCTTTTTTTAAAGTAGGCTCCATGCCCAACATGGGGCTTGAATTCATGGCCCTGAGATCAAGAGTTGGATGCTCTACCAACTGAGTCAGCCAGGTGCCCCCACTTCCGCACTTTTAATCAAGTTTCCACTAAGTAGTTCTGAGTATGTGTGTGTGTGACATGTGTGTATGTGTGAGAGAAACAGAGAGAGGGAGGAAGAAAGAGAGAGGGAGGGAGGGAGGGGGGAGGGAGAGGGAGAAAAATTGGTGAAAGTGAGGTCCTTGAGTTTTTCCCATTGCTTTACTTCTTGTCATTTTTTTTAACTGTGTCATCAATTAAATAATTCATTTTCGGGGCACCTGGCTGGCTCAGTCGTTAAGCGTCTGCCTTCGGCTCAGGTCATGATCCCAGGGTCCTGGGATCGAGCCCCGCATCGGGCTCCCTGCTCGGCGGGAAGCCTGCTTCTCCCTCTCCCGCTCCCCCTGCTTGTGTTCCCTCTCTCGCTGTGTCTGTCTCTGTCAAATAAATAGAATCTTTAAAAATAATAATAATAATAATAATTCATTTTCAAGATAAATTAACTTTTCTTATAATGTGCTTTACTAAAGTTATCAAATTGTTTGTTTTGAACATGCCTTGAAGTATAAATGTTATTTTTGAAAAGTAAAACCATTGTACAGATGAATAATCAATTTTTGTGTTAATATCAACAACATGGACTCATTCTAAAATCATATGCCTTAACATCATATACCATCCATTAAATCTGGCACACTTCTCTGCTGGTTTCACTGTGGTTCTATTAAAGATTAGCAAAGAAGATATATCAGTTGGTATTTAATTTAATAATGATATATTAAGATCTGGGGATTTTAATTTATTAAGATTTAATAATGCTATATTAAGATTTGGGGAAATAGCCTTTTTTAAGTAACTTAGACTTTCCACAGCAAGAAGTTTATTAAAAGGATGAGTAAATTTAATAATCAAAATAAATTTAATTATTTGTGATTTTTATTGGAACCCTTTTTTTAAGATTTATTTTTTTTGAGAGAGAGAGAGAGAGAGACAGCTGGTGCAAGTGGGGGAGGAGCAGAGGGCGGGAATCTCAAGCAGGCTCCCCCTCCCCGTTGAGCGTGCAGCCAGAATCGTGGCTTGACTTCGAGACCCTGAGCTGAAACCCAGTCAGACGCTTAATCCACTGAGCCATCCAGGCGCACCTGGAACCTGTTTTAAATGGGCCATTCCCTAACAAAGCCAAGGCAGTTTAAAGAACGCATTTGGGTAAAATTTTTCTCAGATAAACAAACAAACAAAAATGCTGAGAATAGCAGCAGAGAAACCCCAGTTGGAGGACATTTTACAAAATATTTGACCAGTATACCAGAATATATGCCTCTCAGCTGTCAGTGTCCTGAAAAACAAGGACAGACTAAGAAACTGTTATGAAAGTTGAGGAAGATGTGGCAACTAAATGTAATATTGTATCCTGGATAGGATCTTGGAACAGAAAAAAGACATTGGTGTAAACACTGGTGAAAGGGAATAAAGCGGGCTGATTAGGGAATAATAACTACCAGAGTTGCTTTCTTGGTCTTGACAAATGAACTATGGTAGTTATAAGGTGTTAGCAGGAGAGGAAACTGGGTGACAGGTATAGGGAACCTCTGTAGTATCTTTATAACTTTCCTGCAAAATATATATATATATATATATAATAAAAATATTGTTTTTTTTTAAAGATTTTATTTATTTGAGAGTGAGAATGAGAGAGCATGAGAGGGGGAGGGTCAGAGGGAGAAGCAGACTCCCTGCCGAGCAGGGAGCCCGATGCGGGACTCGATCCCGGGACTCCAGGATCATGACCTGAGCCGAAGGCAGTCGCCTAACCGACTGAGCCACCCAGGCGCCCCTAAAATAAAAATATTATTAAAAAATAAAAACAAAAATGATTAAAGTTTTAAAACTTAACTGACATTGGATTCAAATCCCATGCAGCAATGCCAGTCTTAACAGCAAAAAATCAATTTATTTTTGTTTTTATTTCTGAAGCAATTTCATGTGTTCTCTCCTTTGACACTTATCACAGCTTTGTGATGTAAGGAGAGCAAATTAGGAAGGAAAACATTACCAGTCCAAGGTCTTTTAAAGTTAGGTCAGATTTCTTAAAGTCACACTTTAAATATTTGCCCCTGAGGATTTGAAAGAGGCCACTTTCATCACAGAGTGGAATCTGGCCTACTGTGTTTATTTACGGGGAGTCAATATTTAGATTTATTTAGGGAGGTTTCCCATCTACCAGGGTCATTTTGTGCTTTTGAAGTTGCCAATAAAAGAAAACCTGGGTGAGGACTTGGGAAATGGGAGTGAGGGCAAAGAATACTGGATTTTGGATTTGGGAAACTCATTTTTGACCCAGTGGTAAACCTGATTAAATGTCATGATCCAGAATTTATCCCCATTTGTACCTTCAGATATTTCCCAATTAAATTGAAATAAGCAAGAGCTTGAAACTGTGCCTGCCAGCTTTCCCAGAAGTCTTTCAAACCTGATGCCGAGGAGTGTTCCGCAAGTCAAAGGTCAAGCCTACTATCAGTACTTGTAAGGGGCCATGGCTACGGGGCCATTTGCACCAAAGCTCGTGTTTATCACTGTCTATCTTTAGTTTCTTTGTTTTCCTTCTTAAGGGAAAAAATATTAATTGTCTACTGATATGTAGATCATTGTTGGAGAGTGATTATGATTTATGTGCACTTTTATGGGATCGATTAATTCTCTGATAATTCCTCTGTCCCAGAATATCTTGTGAAATCTGCCTCTCAGGAACCAATATCAAGGGGCACCTGGCTGGCTCAGTTGGAAGAGCTTGCAACTCTTGATCTTGGGGTTGTAAGTTCAAGCCCCACGTTGGGTGTAGAGATTACTTAAAAATAAAATCTTAAAAAAAAAAAAGAAAAAAGGAACCAATATCAAGATTATGTTCTCTGACCATAATGCAATAAATTTAGGTATTAATTAAAAATAGTTTTAAAAATCACAAGCTTTGGAACCAAGTAATATTCACTTTTTAAAAAAAGATTTCATTTATTTATTTGACAGAGAGAGACACAGTGAGAGAGGGAACACAAGCAGGGGGAGTGGGAGAGGGAGAAGCAGGCTTCCCGTGGAGCAGGGAGCCCGATGTGGGGCTCGATCCCAGGACCCTGGGATCATGACCTGAGCTGAAGGCAGATGCTTAACGACTGAGCCACCAAGGTGCCCAGTTCACTTCCTTTTTTTTTTAAATAATATTCACTTTATAACCCTTGGATTCCAAAGAAAATCAAGGGAAGTTATAATGTACTCAGATTGTAGGTAGATATTAACATAGTATTGAATGAAAAAAGTAATAAGTACAATGAAGACCTTAGCAGTGTTTCTCAAAGTATTTGTGGTAAAGAACCAGTTTTGTTAAATTTCTAAACAATTACAGACCTATAAATCATAAAATGAAATAAAAATAATTACTAGAAAAGTAAAATTTTAAAAAGTAAGGATGAATCAAATGTAGGCCCTAATACTTATTATTCGATTCCAAAGACATAAAATTACATTTCAGTGAATATAATTTGAGCAAAGATAATATAGGAAAAAATGTTTCTACATGCTAATCCTCAATTTTTCTACCTATCTTAACACAGACCAGTAACAAAGAATTTAGGAACCAGCCAGATAACACTGATTTATAACACAATGCCTTTTATATAACTTAAAAATACATAACAAAACAGATCAATTCATGATTTATAAGAATGCATACAAATAAACACATCAAATCTACTGGCATGATTGTTTATTAAGGAGATAGAAGGAAGAAAAGGAAGTTTGAATAAAAGAGAATCAATCAATCAAGAGAGAGACCCAGCACAGGTGGATGAAAATGGTGTTACCAGGTTTTCCATGAACTCAACCTGTCTCTGAGGGACACACACACACACACACACAGATATATAAAACAGTCTTTTCCTTATTCTTGGTCTCTTTATCAACAACTTATTATTATCCATCTACTTTATCTCCTCTTACTATCTTTAACTCTTTCCCTGCACTCTTTTAGAGCTACATCAAAATGATAAGAAATCATCAGGGAGGGGTGCCTGGGGGGCCAGTTGGTGGTTAAATATCTGCCTTTGGCTAGGGTCAAGATCCCAGGGTCCTAGTATGGAGCCCTGTGTTGGGGTGGGGGGGTGTCCCTGCTTAGCGGGGAGACTGCTTCTCCCTCTCCCTCTTCCCCTCCTCCCCACTTGTGCTGTCTCTCTCTTTCTCTCTCTCTCTCCTTCTCTCTCTCAAATAAATAAGATCTTTAAAAAGAAAAGAAAAGAAATCATCAGGGAGATATATTTTCTCCAGGGTTAAGTGTGTACTTTGTTTTTCACTCTTATCAACTGAATAAACCAAAGATATCTACCACGAATACCTTGGCTAGTTTATACTGGATAGAGTATGTCAAGAATTTTTAGCTCTTGTAATGTTCTCAACTGTGTTGTCTATACTTATATTCTCCATTTCTCACTCATTGCAACCCACCCACAAATCTGAAACATAATCTTTATAACTACTAACCATAAAGGGAGTTGGGAAAAAAAGCTACAGCCCTTCAGGGGTATATTTTAAAATCTTGATATTTGTTCAGTAAATGATTACTCCAGCCTGTTGATTAAAGAACTCTGCCTTGTAGTTGCATGACCTGAAGTCATGGCGTCAGTTGCCCCGTACAAGGACCCTCCTCTTTGGAAGCTTCCCTCGGTAGGTTTCTCAAACTGTGGGACCATGCCCATCTGCTTTGCACTTAGCCTTCCTATTTCACAGTGACCTTAGTTCTTTATATCTGGGAAAGGGTTGAGTAAGTTATCTATGGTTTGAGCTGTGAAGAAAAATAATCTGTCTCTATGAAGACTCAAACTCTTTGTTTCACTTAAAAGTAGATTTTTAAAAGTTTATCAAGATAACCTTTTCTATTTGTATTTTATTTGTGGAGACATGATCCAACTGGGTCTAGAAGTATTTCTCATGCTTTATTTCTTAAACTGTAGCCCTTTGATATTTACCACTGAATATTAGTAACTGAACAAATAGAATTGTGTAGTTCATCTGTTTTTCTCTCTTTGGGTTTTAAAATTAACTTCAAATGTAATATAGCATTATAGCAAATAAAACAATACAGAGATATATAAAGAGAAAGTTAGAAGCTCCTCTCTACCAGTCAGGCCTCCTCCAGCAATCAATGCTGGATTATCCAACATGCAGACCAAATACGTATTCAGGACACTTATAAAAACAGGGAGCTCCAAAATGTTTTTGAAAAAATGTTATAATTGATATTTTAGAAGAAGCACCGGACTAGTGATCATGAGAAAAATCAGAAATTTTTGGATTTCTTTATATTTATTTTGTGGTTTAGTATTAAATTTTACATTAGATGTATTGGGGAGAATAAATGTGTACAAAGAATGTATACATGTCAAGATTGCATTTAGTTCAAAACGTATATGCATACATAATTTTTTTACATAATTATCATTGTAGAATTGTTTTTCATCTTAAAATTTCACTTAAGATTTTGTAAATGTTTACATGTTCATATAGAGATATTATACTCATTAGGTAATCACTGCATCTATTCCACTGTACTAATAAATCATCTTGTTTGTCCATTCTTCCACTGTTAAATATTTTCTAAATTTTTCACTTACTAGACATATGGCTATAATATATTTCTGTACATAGCTGTTTTCCTTTTCAAAAATAATTTTCTTGGAATAAATCACTGAAGTGATATTATCACAACAAAACTTTAAGAATATTGGGCGCCTGGGTGGCTCAGTTGGTTGAGCGACTGCCTTCGGCTCAGGTCATGATCCTGGAGTCCCTGGATCGAGTCCCGCATCGGGCTCCCTGCTCGGCAGGGAGTCTGCTTTGCCCTCTGACCCTATCCCCTCTCATGTGTTCTTTCTCTCTCATTCTCTCTCTCTCAAATAAATAAAATCTTAAAAAAAAAAACTTTAAGAATATTAATACAACTCTTCTTACCTATGACCAAATTGCTCACCCAGAGGATTTTATAAGTTCACAAAGGGTAGACTGTATGCATTCTGAGTTTAAAAGTAGTTTGAAGCATGACAAGGTGGGAGCAGGCAAGGTTGAAGGCGACACGGAAGACAGGAAGGAGATGATTGCCTTTATCCTGACAGGAGATGCTGTATATCCCAACAAAAATGATGGCAGTGGATATAGAGAAGGAGAAGAATATAACAAATATTTAGCAGCTGGGCTTGGCAGGCTTGACGATATGGGGAATGAAGGCTAAGGAAGACTGGAAGATGAGCCGTTGGGTTGTTTGATGGAATAGAACAGGTTTGAGAGGAAGGAGGATACTGCTCTGTGAACTATCCCCACAGTCCAGCACAGTGGCTAGTACAATGAAGGCTTTCAGTAAGTGTTAGTTGAATGAACGCTTCACGCATACATAAATGAATGAGTACTACAAACAGTAAATCAATGTTCTTATCCCAGACCCTCACAGGTATTTGGTTGTATACCTAGAAGTTGATTTAATGCTTTTAACTCCTCATTAGGGTATTTTAAAATCAGGACTCATGACAACAAGGAAGTGAGAAAATTAGGGAAAAAATTGTGGAAAGGAAGACAATCCAAAGCCAAAGCTGAGGACTATAAAACCGATCCTCCGCTCATGAAATCAGTCAATTACTTTACATAGTCAACTTCATGCCAACTTACACAGACTTTGCTATTCCTTACAGAAAGTTGCCAATTCCTATCTCTGGCTGCTAAAATCTCAATATCCCTGGATTCAGAATGAAGTTATGGTTCCATTCCACTCACCTCATCAGTTACCAGTGAGAGAGAGAACAGATTGTTGCCTAAGGCTCGCTGTTCTGAATTGCGTACAGTCCTCCCAAGGTGCCCACATCTGGCTACAGGGGTCTGGAGCTAAAAGGTTTTTCTGAGAGAATCCCCAAACAACCCTATAGGTCCAGTTGTATTTTGGGTCCCATGAACCTTGGTTATGTGATTGTGACTTGTGTTTACGTTCTTATACCAAATTTTGTCTCTTAGGCCTAAACTGTATTCTCTGGTTTTTGTCTTATATCCCCTGGAGGACAAAAGCTGTGATTTCCATTTTCTTTATAACTCCCTCAGAGTCAAGTATAAAGTTCAGTATAAACTAAGAACTCAGCAACTACTAACGATTGCCCACTTGGAATTACTGAATTGAAGGAAAATGATGGTTTTTAATGATCAATAAAAGGTACCATGTATCTAGTTTTAGGAAACAAAATGTTTATTGAAATGGCATGTAGATAAATTATCACGAGCATAAAACTGTTAGTGGAGTTCCCAACATGGGTTCTTTTTACTCTTAAAATGAAGTGAGGCTTTGTAAGTCCATTGTCCCAAAGGAAAAATATTATATTTCTCTGTTCAGATAAAGTCCTTTAAAAAAAAGCAGATCACTTTTGAAATGGTCTTTTAAATGTCTCCAGCCTATGACCAAAACAAAAATAAAAAGATATAATTCTCTCCATTTAAAAAGAAGAATGAAAGATGAATGACATGGAAAAATACTTAGGCATTTGAAATGCTGGAATTTACTCTGAGTTTATTAAACTAACACATTTAAGAAATAATATAAACAAATAAATCAGCAAGACAAAATTACATGTTATCAATTAAAATGCAAAACATGGCAACACTTTTATTATTATATATTTAAGAAATAAGCTAAAATGTTCTTTTCTTAAATAAACAAATTTTAAAAAACTCTTGAGTTCAGTAATTTGGAATATAATCCAAAGTGAGTTTTAGTTTCCATATAAGACTAAATACTCTTAGTAAAAGACTTAAAATTAATAAATATAATAAGAGAAAATGAAACTTTCAGAAAAATGACTGAAACTTTGTGGACTAACAGAAATTAACAGTTTAATTCTCAGGGTAAAATGACTTAGTCGTATTCTATTTCAACATGGTGTTCTGGTCCAACCTGTTTGGCTCCCCCAAGGTAGTGCTGCTGTCCTTCTCCAATGGCTAATCTGTTGAATGGGATTATCTTCATGGTAGTTTTCTTCATGGAATACCACCGGGATTGCCAAGTGGCCCAAATAATGCCATTATCATAACCATTAGGAGTAGATGTTTTTGAGTAAGTGCCACCTAAAACAAATTTTAGATGTATGTATAATTGCTCTTGAATTTCCTTACCTCAGGAAGTCTGTAAAGAATGGCCTGTTTGTTACAAAATACATTGCCACTTACATCAAATTTATCATTACCTACTATCTGAAAAATCCCTAAAGATTCCCAAAATCCTGATTTACAATTGAAGTACATTTATTATGAACCAACCTCTTATGTCTGTATTATACTTCTTGATCACATCCATACTTAAATGTGTTCCCTACTAACAGGGCTAGAACTCCAAATTTCCCCAATCAGTCTCTCTTCCTGAGCTTAGTCATCCTGGAATCAGCTATTCTGGACCATCTGTCCACAAGCAAGTTAGAATGGCAGGAGTAACAATTCCTGATCATATGACCTCAGGTCACCTAAAAACACAATTTCACTGAAAAATATAGGACTTTAGAAAACAGTTCTGGAAAGTTATTTTACATTTCCATTATATACTGAAGACTACGTTGATTTGCCCTCTCCTTGTCCTTGGACACCAGATCTTATGTAATTTTGTAAAGGATTGTCTAAGTCCAATACTGGAGTGTGCCATAGGCTATCAACATGGCTATTCTGAGTCGTGGTTTGTAGGTGCAAAGATATTTTAGGTTTCTCAAAAAAAAAAAAAAAAAGAACGTTGTGAAAACCAAAAGGTAAATTTAAATAGCTTTTAAGAGGATTAGAATCATCTATGGGCTAGCACAGTACCCTGAAGAGGTAAGATTGCTTATCTTAATGGATCTTTCAGAATCAGTAGAGATTCCCCAACACATACTTGTTGGGTAGTAATAATCGTTTGTCAGTAAGTTTAGTGTTTAGAAGTATTCCTGCCTTAGAGCAAACTACAGCTTGCTACCCCCCTCTCTAAAATAAGTGCCTACACTTTTCAGGCTGGACTCCTTTTCTCTCAAGCTTTTTTTTTTTTTTTTTTTTTTTACCATTACTTCCCTGCTCTTAACTCTGTTCCTTCACACTGGTTATATCTGTCACATAGCTCATGGGAAGCTGCACAAGGCTCATGTGTTAACAAGCATAAATATGATAATGTTAGTCCATCCAGATCACACATAAGTGTAGAAGTCTAGAAGAGATACCATAACCGTAAGTGGTGGATTTCTTACAGAGGGGCCAATTTATGTCTAAGTTTAGTATCCAATTCTGGTTTAAAATGAAGAACTATATAATAAGCCCCCAATCTCTGTACTAATTTTTTCTCATTTTCTTATATTATTTTTTACCTTTCATAAAAATATAAACTATACACTCGTTCGTGTATGTAAGGAAGAGAGCCATACCTTGGTAATAGATTCCATTGAGGTGGCCTGCGTGACACTTGTTCATCCACCAACCAGACCCATCCTGTTCGGCACAGTTTCCTTCGTACTTATCATTGTCGTTGTCCCAGGTACTGAACTGCATGCCATTGTGGGATGTGAAAAATTTGTCACTAGGGTCATCGCCAAAATCATAGCCATCAAAGGCATCTCCAGCATCTCCACCAATAAAGTAGGCATACGTCAGGCGGTATTTGTCAGCTTCAGGTCCCACCTTGAACATGGCATAGTCTGCAGTACTATAAAGAAGGGAATAGAGACATCATATCTTGGCCCCCATTAGGGATCTCAGAAGTTCCCTTTTCCACAGGAAAATTGTTTGGAATTTTTAACTTTGCTTCTTAAGTCTGAAATGTGCTCATTGAATCAAATTTCCTGCAAATCTGGCAAGAGGTGATGGATGTGTGAACCGGTTCAGAACTCAACACCACCCAGAATCAGTCTAGAAGCCTTCAGGGCATCCCAGTGAAAACTAAAAACATCAGCCATTTTAATGCTTTTTGCCTGTAGAATCCTAATATCAAATCCAGGTGTGTGGATGAATCTGACTAATTTCGTATTTTCCACCTTTAAGTAAGTGTTTAGCATTGCACACAGAGTTATCATAAACCACAGCAAATGACACTGAGTGATCATTAATTAATGCACCAAACTTGAAGGAACTCAGCTCTATTAGCCACTTGTGGCATCTTGAAGGATGAGGTCCGAAAGGGATTTTTCTTTCCCAAAGCAGCATGATAGTGACAAGAAGGAGGGCTTCCTAGAGCATCACATAAAAGAAATGGTCCCTGTGTGGCCCACAAAATATAAGCTGTCATTATATTTGAGAGATTTTTCCCTGGGAAAAAGCTGTGAATAAGGGCCAGAGAGCGATTCTTTCCTGGGAAAAAGTTGTGAATAAGGGCCAGAATTCTATGGAGTGCAGGAAAGAATGGGCTTTGGTGTATGAATAGAAATTTTCAGAAAATATTTAGCCTCTTCCTTAATCTCCAGTACTTGGAAATTGGGAGGTGTTCTCATAGGAGAAGGTCTACTGACTATGGTACTTTCTGATTAAAAATACATGTTTGGAGACAATATATTTCATTATTTCATAAACATAACAAAATGATTAGATGTTTTTCTGAATTTTAACTAGGAATGCTACGCTCAAACCTCCCAGGTAACTGTGAGCATAGAGGGGACTTTATCTCACCAAAGGAGCTAGCTGATTTAATTTTAGGGTAGCTCATGGATTGACTGAATGAATTGTCATTAAAGCACCAGGGAATTTGAAAAGTCTGGATTCACTTTTCAACCAGAACAGTCATTAAGAGGACAGGCTATAGGGTCAAACTACCTAAGTTCAAATCCAAGTTTTACTGTTTACCAGCAACATGACCTTAGGAAAGTTAATCTCTAAAATGAGATTAATAATAGTATCTTCCTCATGAAATAATTAATTAGATTAGATTAAGTTTTAATTTCATGCTCATTGTCTGGTATAAATTAAGTGCTCAGTAAATATTAGCTATTAGTCTATATGTTTCCAGGGTAAGCAGATTACACCAAAACATTCTCCATCCTGGATGGGACCTATCTCTTTGAACTGCCCAAGAACCAAACCAACTCCTGGGGAAAATAGTTGGATGTGCCTTTTGCATTTGTCAGGCTGTCTTTGCTATTGGCCTATTGATAATTTGAAAGTGCACATTCCAGACAGTGTCTACAACAAAAAAAGCAGAAGTCCTTTCTAAAGAGTACCTGGTTCTGCCATTCCAGTCCTCCAACTGTATTCTTAATGCGTACGGTATGGCCGACTGTGTGCTGATCAAATGAATCTTCTCATTTCCCAGCCAAAATTCTGTGTTTCCAGTAGGAGACAGATGTCCAAATCCTTCTTTATATTGAATCCAATTTTTCTTGAAATTCAAACTGCCATCAAGCCTCTAAGTACACAATCATATGGACAAAAGGAGTGGATTATCAGTGCACATAAAGAATATGCTAAAAATATCTTGTTGAAAATCTGGACAGTATGATTCCACCACTTACTAAGTGAACTTGGGCAAGCTGCCTTAGTTTCCTCATCGGTAAAATTGGAATAATGATGCCTATTTCTTAGGGTTGTTGCAGGATTACACCAGAGAATTAAGAGAAGTACTGAAAAGAGTGTCTGGTACATAGCAAATTCTAAATCAGTGGTAGTTTTAAAAAGGCACGTAGAGGACTTCAGAACCCCAACTTGATATTGCTGATTTTTATACTGATGGTGGAAAGGTTAACTCATTGCTCAGTCTGTGTATGCCAAACAGCACTTCCAGCACTCACTCTCTCTGAGCGCCCCCTGCAGGATTAGTTGAAACAGTGATCAAAGATCAACAGATGGTTAAAGGATCTGCAATGGGTCTCTGGCTCTGGCAGAGGCAACAGAGGGCCCTTGTCTTGGAATAGCCCAACTGTATCCTCTGGGGGACTTTGTCTTTTCGTGATGGGCAGCCTTAGATCTTGATCTACTGGATGCAAGAGGTCCGTTTTAGTTCTTTGCCATTCCGAGACTGTGATTATATGCTCTCATGAATCTAGAACATCAGTGCCAACATAGTGTAGAGTCAATAGCACAGATTGGAACAAGACTGCCTGGGTTCCAATCTGGACTCTGTTACTTATTATGTGACCCTGGGCAAGTTGCTGAACCTCTTGTGTCTAAATTTCCTCCTCTATAGAGGTAATGGTTGTACCTCATAGGAAAATTGGGGAATTGTGAGGACTAATTGAGTTCATGTTCACAAAGTGCTTGCAAAAGTTTCTGGCATAGGGCGGAAGTTGATCTGGTGTTTATTACATACACATGGGGAGGGGAAATACCTTCTGCAGCACTGTCCATCCATTTCCAGATCCATCAATTTCACAGTAGACTAGGAACTGCTGCTTAGCTTTCAGAGGTTCGATAAAGTAAAGCCCACTCTCCTTGGCCCCCTTATTGGCAATGTCTTGACAATCTGAAGGAAGCAGAGGAGGAAAAGAAGGAGAAGAATAGTTTTACTGTGGTTTGAAATCCATGTAAGACTGTACCAGCCTTCATAATGAGCTCTTCACAGTGTTGCAAACTATTCACATCCCAAGAAGCATTTTCTTACTTCTCGCATCATCATTCCTTTCAAACTAGTTTTAGCTACTCAAGAAAAGTCTAAGCAATTGAACACTTTAGATTTAATTGCTAAACATTTCCAAATTATTCCTATACATTCCTAAACATTCTCCTTTGCTTTATATATTTGCTGTGATAAGAATCATTCCAATATAAGCCTTTCACTTACCTTTCCCAGTTATATCATGTATTTGTACTGTGTCTCTGCAAGGTTCCTGACACTTTGCTTCAAGCTGGGCTACCTTCTGTTTCAGGTTATTGATCTTTTGGTTATTTGAGTTATATATTTCCTGTAAAAATCTACAAGCAGAAGAATAAGTTAATGGAGTATTCCTTTCAGATGAGTAATTCTGTATTTTCTTTACAAAATATGTTCTCAAGAAGTAATTGCTGATAAATTACTTCATTCTTGGAAAAGTTATAAAATTATGTTACTGAATTGAGAGGAGTTAAAGTTCTAAGCTTTTTGGGAAGGAAAATAACGGAGTCCTGGTCAATAAACGATGGCATCTTAAGCAGTCATCCCAACTTTTTTTAAAGTAGGCTCCACGCCCAGCATGGAGCCCAACGTGGGGTTTGAAACTCAAGACCCTGAGATCAAGACTTGAACAGAGATCAAGAGTGGGCTGCTTAACCAACTGAGCCACTCAGGTGCCAGGGTCAACCAGATTTTTAACATTCTGCATAAAGGGCAGCAGATAACAACCTATGGAGTGAGGAACCTGGTTAATAGGAAGACCACCTGATGTTTCTTAGGACAGAATATTCACAGGGAAAGAAAGATTCTGCTCAGTAATTCACATAGGCCAAAGCTATTCCTTTTCACTGTAGATCTCCTAAGGATCTATTTATGGACTTCAGTCTGTGACTTACATGGGAAACGAATCTGGGGCATTATTTTACATAAAATAAAACAATAGACACTTTGTCTTTCTTTTTAATGTTTCCATTTACATAGCTTTGGAAAGAGTCTGAGGGAAGTAAAAATCTGTTTTTGTAGTTTCTCACAGGGTTGCTTGTACATATTCAGAAATGACAGAAAACTATCTACAACGCATGGACCATTTTATCTTTCTTTGAAGTAAAAGAGAATAGAAAAACTATTTGACCACTTTTTTTCTCTCCTTAGCCTTAGAAAATTTCTGCACAATAGTCTCCTTGAACTTCAGTGATGGGCAATAATAATGCAAATTATAATGTTAATAATAACCCCCAAAATAATAATGGCCTCTGATACCAAACAGAAGATAGATCCCTTCTGGATCACTTCAGCCGCCATTTATCTCAAATTTCTTACACTACTTTGAGAACAACTGAGGGGGAAAAATTTGAGTAAGAAACTAAACTGTATCTGAGACCCTATGCTCAGAAAGTCTGTGATTCCCTGGGAAGTTGTTGACAGAGACATTTTACTTTAAAGTGAAGAGAGAATACAAGACTCCAGGTTCAGTGTGGTTCACAATTTTTGTTATGCTTGGCTTCTTAAAAAACGTTTTTTTCTGCTCTGCCTTCAATATAATATACTATTGTAGCCAAGATCCTCCCTCTACCTCTGCTTACTAATTCCCCACCACCGATTTGTTGGCATTTTTATTAAAAGAATTTCATTTTCAACAACCAAGTTCCCATCAGTTTGAATTCATGTTGTAAGTCCAAGATGGGTGAGGGGTGACCACTTTGATAATTCTGGTCAACACAGCATTTGAGAACATCTAGAACACCTTTCTCCCATATGATTATTAAAAAGCAATTCTAACCCCATGCGGTTCATAGTGCACTAAAAACTCCTACCTCCACTGTGTTCAAGGTGGTCAGGCATAATGCCAATTGGATTTTGTAAGTGCGGAAAAATAAAAAGGTTACTTCCACTGAAGCTTGGAATATTGAAAAAAAACTAAGTCCACCTTGGAGAGTAAATGAAAACAAAAATGGTTACCGAATATTCGATTCGTGTGATCCAACCAATGCCTCGTATTTTATAATTTCTTCCATCATTTTCTTGGAATCCTTGGTAGCACTCACGATGCTGTCTGTAATAAGGGATCAGAGACATAAGAAGATGTGAGCAAATGGAGCCACTGAAGCAACAGCAAAGGAACATCACAAAACATTGTCTCAGTCAGCAGTATTTTGTTTCTCACTTGGCTTTGGTGGCTCATTGGGGTTATAGGTGACTTGGATTGATTTGATCACTTCTTTAGCTTCTGCTGTTTTGTTTTCAGTTCGTCTGAAGAGTTCTTCCAAAGACTGCAGATCCTTGTCTACCCCGGTTTGGTAAGTGGACAGGAAGTCTGCAATTCCACAGGTAGTTGGGCAGTAACTACCCTGAGAATACAACAGAGTGATTAGAAATCTTGATTTAAGAAAAGACTGCATAAAATCTACTAATAAAAACAGCTAAGACCTAGACGATGTTTAAAAAAAAAAAGTTTTATTATTTATTTATTTTTTAAGATTTTATTTACTTATTTGACAGAAACAGCGAGACAGGGAATACAGGCAGGGGGAGTGGGAGAGGGAGAGGCAGGCTTCTCGCCGAGCAGGGAGCCCGATGCGGGACTCGATCCCAGGACCCTGGGATCATGACCTGCGCCGAAGGCAGACGCTTAACGACTGAGCCACCCAGGCGCCCCCCCCCCCCCCCCCCCCCCCGCTCCAAAAGCCTTAAAATGCCAAATGATTTTTGTGAGAGAATCCCTTCCTTGCTCCGCCCCTCCCCACTTCACACACGGTGAGAAACATGAAAACTACTTACAAATCTTTCATCTAAGATGCAGCAGTTGTCTCTGGTAGCAACGTACTGGAGGAGAAAAACACAGAGATGTCACTAGTGTATCATATATTTTCTTGCTTTTCAGCTGTCCGTGTAACACAACGATGTTCTAGAAACAGCATACTTACTGCCAGGCATGTCGAAGGGAGCAGTAAAAAAGTATAGAAGTAGAGAATCAAACCCTGGTGCTTCAAGGACCAAGTCATGGTGTCGGGGCGCCCGGTGCTCCGAGCCCTGTTCTGTCAACACTGTGGCCTCTGGGGCTCCACTTGTCCCTTTATGTAAGCTCCAAGGGTAGCCAGCACGGCCAGTGGCTGGGGTTGATCACGGGGCCTTCTTTCCAGCACGGCGGGGAGGTCTTTCCCAGCCTTTTCCTCATCCTGGCTCCCACCCCATACTCAGTCAGGTTCCCAGCTTTGGCACACGGGTGTAAGCTCCACCTTTTTGGCTCGGCTCAAACTTTCTCCCCCTGAAGTGCACATGCATCTGCAAAGGCTAGTGAAGCATTAGCCCTTGCTGTGCGGAGGGAGGGGGCCGGGAAGCTGCGTGTTGCAACCTCTTCCAGTACGGGGCTGAGAGCAAATACGGAGGGCTGACCTCGACCAGAACAAACCCGCCCCAACCTGAAGATGAAGCCTGGTGCCATAATCCTATTTAGCGCAAGTCCTTTCTTGGCCAAGGGAGGAGGTAACATACCTATTTTTAACCTGGGGCTGTGGCAGGAGGAGCCTTTGCCTGCCTGGTGGAAGCAGCAGGTCCCAATTGGGCAGTATTCCTAGGAATGAATGAATGACCTGGAAATATATTCCTGCCCCTCTGTATTGACCATTTTCTTTGTGTTTTTTTTTTTTTTTAGTTGAGATGTAATTGATTGATAACATTGCATTAGTTTCAGGTGTACAACATGCTGATTCCATAGTTGTATATATTGCAAAATTATCACCATCATAAGTCTAGTTAACATTCACACGTAGTTACAAAATACTTTTTCCCCCCTCCTATCAAGAATTTTCAAGATCTACTCCCTCAGCAACTTTCAAATATGCAGTGCAGTGTCATTAACTATAGTCACCATGTGGTACATTATATCCCCAGGTCGTGTTTTTTTTTTTTTTTAAGATTTTTTTTTTTAAAGATTTATTTATTTATTTGTGTGAGAGAGCGAGAATGAGAGAGAGATAGAGTACATGAGAGGGGGTAGGGTCAGAGGGAGAAGCAGACTCCCCGCCGAGCAGGGAGCCTGATGTGGGACTCGATCCTGGGACTCCAGGATCATGACCTGAGCCGAAGGCAGTCGCCTAACCAACTGAGCCACCCAGGCGCCCCTTTTTTTTAAGATTTTATTTATTTATTTGACAGAGAGAGACACAGCGAGAGAGGGAACACAAGCAGGGAGAGAGAGCACAAGCAGGGGTGGTGGGAGAGGGAGAGGCAGGCTTCCCGCGGAGCAGGGAGCCCAATGAGGGGCTCGATCCCAGGACCCTGAGATCATGACCTGAGCCGAAGGCAGACGCTTAACAACTGAGCCACCCAGGCGTGCCCCCCTCCCCTCCCCGCCCCAGGTTGTGTTTTATAACCAGAAGTTTGTACCTTTTGACCAGCTTCACCAGTATGTTGACCACTTTCACAGGCTCTCCCATTTGCAGTGAGCATTGAAGCTCCACTCTTCCCTTTGCCTGGAAGAATTAGCTGGTGTGGCACCACATCTACCACAGAGTGGAAACTGGAGCCTACTCTGTTTTCCCTGAGGATCCATCTTGTCACCTCAGAGGAAAACCTGGATATAGGGGCTAGGAAACTCCACATCCCATATATGTGACTGGAAGCATAGCTGGAGGAAAAGGGCAAAATGAGATATTGAGGAGGGGCTGTCCCTTTTCACTCTGCCCCTAGAGTTTCCTTGTATATTGGGAAAACATGTTTATCTTCATCTCTTATTGATAATTTATAATTTGCATTACCACTATTATTAATACCCCTGTTTTTTATTATCCCTCATTTTGTCCTCTGAAACCAAGCTTAGTGCAAATTTTCATTAAATATATTAATGGAAGAAATACATCTAGATTGAAAAAAATACTAACACTTCGTTGTTTAATCCTTACAAAGGAGTATTCATTTTGACTTAAAACAGATAAATGTTCCTACTCGGTAAATAATCCATAATCATCATAACAAAGTGAATATAACAAAATCAAGTGTGCTGCCTTTTCTTTCCCTCTTACTAGCTGTCCTCTCTGACTTACCAGTTATTGCCAAACACATCACCATACCCCCAACCCATCTTCTTCACCCTCCTTCCTTATCACTCATCTAATCTGTTGTCAAAACTTGCTATTAAAACTATTTTCCCACTGTCACTTCTACTTTCTTTCTACTTTCTATTTCCACGGCCAACACCATAGAGGAGGCCTTTTTATTTCTTGTCTACACTGCTCGTGTAGACTGCCTGTTAACTTACTTCACTTCCAACATTCCAGTCACTTACTCCTCCAAACCATTTGTCACACTGTTGGCAGATTCCTCTTCCTATAAACGTAGCTCTGATCCTGACATTCACCTGCTCAAAACCTTTAATGACTTCCTATCTTCTATCGTAGTGAATGTAAACATAAGAAATGTCCTTCCTTTCACTGCACTTTCTCTCTTGATTCTATTTCCAATACCATTTAGTCCAGCCAGACTGAGTTGTGTAACATCCCCTTAGGATGCACCATCTAGTCCTATCTTTCACATGGTGTTCTTCCTATTATATGTCACTCTGTCTGCCTGGATTGACTTCATATACACTCCTGCATCCTACACAACCTTAAGGCCCTGTTTTAGGATTCCTACCCCTCCAAAACTGAAACCCCAATTCTGGAGGCCAGCTCTACCTCTTTCATAGCACTTAGAGCAATTTTCTGTTGTATATACACATGCTGTAGCTGCCTCATTAGATTGTAAACTTAATTTCATGAGTATTGCACCAAGCAATATTTAACACTCAGTAATGACTTGATGACATTGAACTGAAGCGGGCTGAAAGTAAGCCTTTAAAATTATTCGGTTATGGCATTAGCCTGGTGTTAGGACAATTAGGAAGCTATCTGGGGAAAAAAATTAAGTGTCATGTGTACCTAACTTCTTAAGCCAAAAACAAATTCCAGATTAACGGGCACCTGGGTGGCTCAGTCGGTTAAGTGTCTGACTTTTTTGGCTCAGGTCACAATCCTGGCGTCCAGGGATGGAGCCCTGCATTGGGCTCCCTACTCAGCAGGTAGCCCACTTCTCCCTCTGCCCCTCACCCCGCTTGTGCTCTCTCTCTCTCTCAAATAAATAATCAAATCTTTTTTTTTAAATTCCAGATTAAATAAATATTTAAATATAAAAATACTAGAGCACTGTGAATTGTGTAAGACTGATGAATCACAGACCTGTACCTTTGAAACAAATAATACATTATGTGTTAAAAAAAAAAAAAGAAGATAGCAGGAAGGGAAAAATGAAGGGGGGGAAATCAGAGGGGGAGACGAACCATGAGAGACTATGAACTCTGAGAAACAAACTGAGGGTTCTAGAGGGGAGGGAGGTTCGGGGACGGATTAGCCTGGTGATGGGTATTAAAGAGGGCACGTTCTGCATGGAGCACTGGGTGTTATACACAAACAATGAATCATGGAACACTGCATCAAAAACTAATGATGTATGGTGATTAGCATAACATAATAAATTAAAATTAAAAAAAAAATACTAGAAAAATAATGAGAGAAATCATTCATAATTCTTGAGTATGGAAGGTCAATTTAAATATGACACAAAACCCCAGAAAAGGTTGTTGAATTTTGACTACATAAAAAAACTTCCTAGCCAAACACTATATACAAAAGGCAAAATACAAAAGACAACAGAATATATATACATGCATGTTAGCATATACACCAAATATCATTTAAAGATTATACACTAGAGTCTACAGAGGTAGAAGAATGAAGGACAAAGTTGGGGAAAAGGCTTCATTTTTTCTGTATACTCTATCTTTAGAATTTTGAATCTATGCACATTTTACTTCCCCAAAGTACATATAATTAAAACATGTAATTAACGATCATTCACAATGATTTATTTGTTGTATTAGTAACTATTTCTTGATTCTTAAAAATTTAAATATAAAAGATGACAAAAGGATTGCCGTCTAAGGAGAATGTAGCCCTATTGAAGAGAATATGCATATGTAGTTGTTAAGAGCTCCGGAGTCCATCTACCTGGGTTTAAATCCCATTTCTACAACCCACAAGTTATGTCGCTCCGTACAAGTTACTTAGCCTCTCTCAGTTTCAGTATCTGTGTTGATAAAATAGAAATCATATTTATAATATAATGCCTACTTCATAAGATTGTTAGCAGGACTCAATGAAATAATGTGCTGAGCCCATTGCCTGATTTATGGAAAGTGTTAAGTAAATGCTTATAAGGATTATGAATTACCAAATGTTTTCAAGTGAAAATTGGAACTTGTAAAAATAAGTACTTCATTTCATAAAATTCTAAGATTGACCATTATTGGTAGATTTGGCTCATGGGGAGCAAGCTTTGTTGTTCAGGCTATGGAAAGTTTTCTTTAGTAAATGACCTATTGTAACTAACCGCAGTTTAATTCTGTAATGCTCCCCAAAGAAGAAAGCATCTGGTTGTCTAATTTAGGTGGAAATTCCATCAAAATTAATTCCGCCATTCCAAGATGAAATGCTAATGGAACTGGACTGCATGCCTTGTGAGAAGGTGTACTTCCTATTAGTACAAGAGTTCATGCAGAATGTGTTCCGACAGAGCCTATTGTCATAGTGGTTCTCTTTGCTGAAGACCATCAAGTGTTGCTTTGTTGAACTTAAGGTAACAATTCATTACTTTGTGTTAAATGTTATATTTATACACACATACACATATATAAAATCTCATAAGCACAAGGTTGATAGACACTTAAATTGAGGAAATTGGACATTCGCTCATATCCAATTTTTTTAAGTAGGGCACCACTCTGGGTGTGGAACCTAATGTGGGGCTTTTGAATTCACTACCCTGAGATCAAGACCTGAGCTGAAATCAAGAATCAGACACTTAACCGACTGAGCCACCCAGGTGCCTTGTATCATATCCAACTTGAGAAGTATAGTACTTGTATTTTCGGCTTTTACTGACTTGCATTGGACCTGAAATGCATAATCATACTTTTAGAGAAAAGGCTTGCTTTTTGCCACAATCTCAATCAGAATTTTATTAGATAAGATGCTCTTTCAGAGGAAATGACCAACAGTGATTTAGTAGCCTACATTGGCCCTGCATTCAGTCTGGTATCTCTTAGGTTTGTTAAATTTTAACTAGTTATTCTCTTCCACATTTGGGCCATTTTTTTCTCTGATAAATTATAAATGATTAATGAATTCCGGGAAAGACGAATATTTGTTAAGTCAGATTTCTTCTACTTCTAGGTCCATTTTCTGAGGAAATAGCTTGTGTAGTGTTTAAGCCAAAATTAACATTTCATTTAGTTCAGAGGTCAGTGGGTCTGTTTATTGAAATAATAATCTCCCAAATTGCCTATTACCCAACTGTTTGTGCTCTGATTTGAAAATACAACATCTACTGCTAATGGTCTTCATATATTGATAGTTTACTCTGTGAACCCCTTGTCTGTCTTGTTGATCTGTGCTCCAAAATTGTTTGCTGAATTTGTATTTGATTATGTAGAGTTAATTTAAGACTTTTTGACCTGGTGACAAGTGACACAGACATACAGGAATAAAAAAAGAGCCACAGATTTTGACCATCTTCTTTACACTTGATGTCATGCTGTGGTTTAGCTGTTGCCATTTTGTATATTCTCTCATTTAATCCTCATAACAAGTGGAGGAGGTAGATATTATTATCTGCACCTTTTAAATGTGCAAAGAGAATCTTTGAGAGGTTGTGGTGGCCTATGCAAGGTCACTGTGCCAGAAAAGAAATTCAAATCCACGAGCCCAACAACTGAGCTCTTAACCATGACTCTAAATAGAATCATGAAGCTCTTCTTAACCTAAGGTAATATTCAGGTACAAGATGTTATTTTGAGAAGCAAAGTTATGTACTGACAGAATGGGTTCCTAGTGAAGTTTATGGATTAAAAAAAAATAATGTGTGTGCACAAATATCTAAGTATGTCCGTGTATGGTTGTAGGAACATATATTTACCTCTATCTTATCTATCTAATCTGCCTATCTTCTCTGAGTTAGAGACAAAGTTGGCTAGGCAGTCTTTTATAGTCTTTCTTAAACCTGGATTTTTATTGTCTTATGATACTTGAATTTTCAGTCCCATTTTAGATGGAAGCCTTTTTTCAATGCTGACTACATCATTCAAGTTGAATAAAACTTGATGAATTAAATTCTCTCTGTAGATTAAAGGAAGATACAACCATTAGGTGGTCCAAGGAAGCTCAGATCAATGCTAGCAATGATATTTCTATTTTTTTTTAAGATTTTATTTATTTATTTGACAGAGAGAGACAAAGTGAGAGAGGGAACACAAGCAGGGGGAGTGGGAGAGGGAGAAGCAGGCCTCCCGCTGAGCAGGGAGTCTGATGCGGGGCTCGATCCCAGGACCCTGGGATCATGACCTGAGCCGAAGGCAGATGCTTAACAACTGAGCCACCCAGCTCCCAGATATTTCTATTTTTCTAATAAATATACTATTTTTAGGTACAAGCTCAATTTATAGCCTCCCTCCACAGAATTGGATTTCCTCGAAGTAGGCAGAAAGAAAATGACCTGTTGACATGTTGAAAATCAACCCAGCCAAATTGTAAAAATATCCCATTAAGGGAAACAACCTCATCAGTTAGTATATTTGCTTTGTTCATAAAAATAGCCCAGGGAAAGTGAAAATGAAAATGTTTTCTTGATAGGCTCTGAACAATGTGCTTTTAGTTTCAGTATGTAAATCAAAGTAGAAAAACAACATGGGACATGCAATATGGAGTTCTCACTGGGGGCTGGGCAGCAGGCACAGGTTGGGTTTTGAGCTTCATAACTTGATCAAGCTACATCACAAGTATCAGTTAGGACATCTGGCCTAGGGGCAGGGGTGTTCAAAAGTGCTATAGATGGGATTTTAGAAAATTAAGCAACTTAGAGAAAGAAGGATTATCCCAATCAGAATTGCATTCAGAGCCAAATATGGCCAAGAAGAAGCCATTTTTAATACCGCTGGACTTTAAGAAATGATCTGAGACTGCCCTGAATTCAGACAAATCAATGTTAGGTTTAAGTGCCAAATTGGTCTCTATTACTGAGTTCCTGGTTTGCTGCTTTCTATCTTCATGTAATCTACCATAATCTACCATTTGAGATCCCTCACCCTTTGAAACAATTCTCCCCACTGAATGTGATCAGCAGAAGAGAGCAAGAACAAGTGAGTACGGTTTAAAAAAAAATGACAAAGGGGCCAAGTAACATTCACAAAAATATGCTCTAGAGAGACAGGACCTTTTAACTCTCTGAATAGAGATACTAACCTATGGTGAAAGGGACAGCACTATGTTTGAGGAGAACTCTGGTCATTTTGTCAAATAAATTATCTTTGTAGAAAAAAAAATTATATATTCCTGAAGAAGGAGGGGGGGGTAGGGAGAATAGAAAATGCTATCAGAGAAATGAAATGATTCATCTTGATCTTGCTTAATGCTCGCATTTGCTCTGACCTTCAATCTTGAATAAGAGCAAATAAAATACTGATTAGACTTGTGTCTTTGTTTTAAATTCTAACTACTTGTGTTAGTTTACTACCTGAATGGGACTGCACTATAGTCCTTTCAATTCAAAGTTAAGCCCATAAAGAATATGCTGTCTATAAAGGGTAACTTTGTATTGACACTTGGAAGGACCTGGCTTCATCTATGAAAGGTGACATACATTGCCCTTCTTTAAACATAGATTGCTGTGTATGCTTTACCTTGAGTGGTAGAACAGTGACCTCCACTTGATAAGCAAAGATACGATTTGCAGAAGCCCAAATATTTACTGAAGGTTTTGCAAGGAAGACCAGAGTGTAAGCTACATTCTTGGTTGATAATTACTGTGCCAGTAGGTTACTGAAAAATGACCTGCCTTCAGGGCTAACTAGGACAAACTCATCCATAAAGACACAAAATCAGTCAAAATTCAGGACACTGTGTTTCATCTTTTATAAACAACACAGAAGAAATCCTATTTACCAAGATCCAGGGAACCAATTGCTTAATCATGCATTCCTCTGGGTTAGAAAGCCACCTGATATTCTCATATCAGTACTTCTGGATCTCACCCAATATGCTTTTTTAGGTTAATTTCCCAACTAGCACTTCATCAATATATTGAATATGTTGAATACTGCATCATCTCATTAGGGGTGTGGAAGGCCTCGTCCTCACACTCCTCCTATCTTCCTGATATGGCTCTGACCAGATACTGTATAGAATTATCCTAGGAAAATTCTCAAAGTAATGCTTAATCAAATATGCAAAATTTGGTTAGAGAGTTAATGCCCACTGTCCCTGGATGATCCTCCACTGGCTTCTCAGACCAAATGTTTATTGAGCGTGGACTATTTGCCAGGCCCTCCTTGTTCAAGACAATGAACAAAACAGACCACCTCTGCGGTCAAGAAGTTTACACTCTGGTGGAGAGAAAGAGGCAAACAACAATATATTACATAATATCGATTGGTGACAAAAGCTGTGAAGGAAAATAAAGAAGAGCAAGGGAATGAGAGAGGCTGAGCCAGGGCTAGTCCGAGAGGGTGGCCTGGGAAGCCCGCTGTGATAAGGCCAGGTTGGCTGCGGTTGGGGCGGAGCTGGTTGCAAAGCTCGTGGCTGGCTCACCATTGCCCCCTGCAGGCCCGCAGGTTTTTGCAGGGTGAGTGGTTCAAAGCTAACATCCGTAATTTTTTTTTTATTTTTTTTTATTTATTTATTTGAGAGAGCGAGAATGAGAGAGAGAGTACATGAGAGGGGGGAGGGTCAGAGGGAGAAGCAGACTCCCCGCCGAGCAGGGAACCCGATGCGGGACTCGATCCAGGGACTCCAGGATCATGACCTGAGCCGAAGGCAGTCGCTTAACCAACTGAGCCACCCAGGCGCCCCATCCGTATTTTTTTATTTGGGGTTGCGAGAGATTTGCCCAGCCCAAGGAAGTGACAGAGTGAGAAGAACCCTGTGAAACATGATGAAGTCTATCGACATCCTACTGTCATGTCTGGTATCCTGTGATGGACTCTGATCATGTCATTGTCTTCATCGAAAACTTTCTAGGACTCCCTACCTCCTCTCCAAGAAAATACAAGCTTCTCAGCCTTGCATTTAAGCTTCTCCACAAAAATATGCCCAATGTAGCTTATCAGCCAGATCTTCTAAATTGGATTAAGGTATTGCAATCCCATAAAGTTTTAAAACAATATTAAATCATGTAATAATAAATTAATTAAAATAAATTTTATGTAAGCTCCATGAAGGTAAGGATTTTTATCTATTACCTGCAGCACTTAAAACAATGTTCTTCCTCAATAAATACAAAAAAATACATGTTTAATGAATAATATTAAAGTGCAGTTTGAGGGAGAGCATATGAATATAAAGGGGTTTAGATTAGTCAAGAAAAGAAAAGACAAATTACCCCAGCCTCGGAAGTATCTGTCCCAGAGCAAAATGTGTTCACAGATGTAGCCAGGCAATCAGACCACAGGCTGGATCAGAAATAGCGCTGGTGGACAGTAGCTGTCCCCTGGACAAACCACAGTAGTTCTTCTATGACCGCATCTGAGGTGGCATCAGGCCAGAAGAGAGATATTCTCTGTGACTTTTTGACCAAAGGAGACCTTGCATGTGTTTTGTTTTTGGAAAACAAAAGCAAAACTGTGTAACACTTGAAAACCAATCCAAGTTGGAATGATGTCTGTTAAAACAGGTTGGACAAATGCCAGTGCTACAACACTGGGAAGAATTTCCAAGAGCCACTGGCCACTGCTTCTCCTGATCCAATCTATGAGGTACAAGGAGAGAAGACTACACACAGGCCTCTGAGCTACTCCCACTGAGAACCTGCTGGGGGGGGGAGGGGGTGCTGAGCAACAGTACGACCTTAACAAAGCTAAATCAAATACTAGGAGGTGGGAAGATAAGGGGATGTGCGAAGCATTGTGTGGTGGATCTCTGTCAGGCATTTGCACTAACTTAAGAAAAATGTCTACCGCACACAGGTGTAGGGTTCATGGGTGTGGTAAAGAAAGCCAAATGACCTTTACCTGCCCCTTCCTTTAGGCTTGTCTGTCCTGATCCCAGGCTTTAGCCCAACTTACCCAACTATGCCCCAAGCTAGCACCAATAAGAGGGGTCAGAGCCAACATTTGAGAAACCCTTGCAGGGTCTTGGGCCCCCCAGCCCACGCCTCAACCACAATTTGCGATTGTGCCTCAGATCACCGCATCTCTGAGCACTGTGAGGAGTCATATCGGTGCCTCCCAGCCTGGCCCCAGCACCTTGCCCTCCTTGGGTGTGTTGTGGTACCTTTTTTCTCCTTTCAGGAATCCCTACCTATTTCCTGTTCTCCCCAGAGCAGACTCTGATAAGCACATATGTGGTAAGGTGTGAATGACTGATCCAGACTGAAGTGTTACTTCTACCAAGATGGAAATTTACACCTGAGATAAAACTAGAAACTGAAGATATGAACTTCTAAAGATAGAATTTTAGCAAACAGCTATTGAGAGAGAATTATGGGATCAAATAACACGAATTAAGTGACTAATTTAAAAGTAGTTGTATAAAGCAATTTAATGATGTCAGGACAATATTTTATTTCTGTATTAAGTACTTAGAGTTTCTTCTACATGACGATTTCTTTAAAATGCTCCTCAGATTTTTGTTGTATTTTATTTAAAAAACACAGATTCCTCAGCCCTTTTCCAGATCTACTGAACAGAGTATCTGGGGGTGGACCCCAGGGAATGTACCTTTTATTAACAAGCTTCCCTAGCTCATTGCTCTGCTCAGGAACATAAGAGAACCAGTGTCGCACACTGTACCAAGGAGGGATCACACCTGCTTTACATAAGGTGGTCTGATTTCTGCTCAGCAATCTCAAAGCTCATATAAATCCTTTGTTATGTTTTCTACCAAAGGCCCACTAGAATCATTTCTTGTTGCAAAAAGAATAAGAAAAAAAAGTATGAGTTTCTTCTATTTAAGTTCAAAATTAGACTTCGGTAATTTGATTTATTGATACGTATTGCTTTATGAGTATTGCCTCAATGCTGCCAGAAGAATGAACGGTAGGCTGGTTCAATGCCTTACACACTGAAGAAGTCCTTGCACATAGCTGATGTTCAAGAAGCAATTTGGAGAGATTCAAGCACTTTACAAAAGTACACTAGAACAGACTCAGGAAAGGATTAAGTTGGGAGGAAGAGATGGGGAGCAAAGGGCCAAAGATAACTGAGGAATAGGACAGGTGGTGACCACTAACATAAATGGAGGAAAATGAGAAGGAGGAACTGGTTTAGGGGAAAGAGATGAGTCCAATCTCCCACATTTTAAGTTTGAGCAGTAGTAAGACCTCTATTCAGTGATGGCGTCAGAATGCTGGAGACAGAGCTTTGGGAATGAGACCTGATGTTGAGTCAATGAGAGACAATGAAGAGTTTCCGAGAAGAAAATATGTTGTGAAAATGAAAGGGCTTGAGCATAGAGGTTGGACCTGAATTTCGGGCTAACAGAGCAGAGAATGGAAGAAAGTCTCTATCCCTGCCTCCCGCCCAATCCTACAGACGTGCCAGACTTTCAGATCTCTAGAATGCAATCCCATGCACTTACATTCACCTATTTATCTGGGCCTCGAATGCTTTCGAGGTAAAGAATAATCACCAATATAAGAAAGAGAACCTTTGCTGTTGGAGAATATGTCCAATGCAAAATGAGTAGTGGAGTAGTCATTTTACTTATGTCATGTTCTATGGAGCCAGAAGCAGGTAGACTGGCTAGTAAATTGCTTTTGTTCATTAGCATATTCTGTGAAATTAGTCTCCTAATTGTGCTGAACTTCCTGAAGACTTGGGCAAATCTGTTGGATTGAATAGTGAATAGGCTTAATACAGCATATGTCGTTATAGATATCCCGGATTACATAGGGCTTACTAGAGCTAGCGGCCAGAATATAAATGCTTTATTTTAAGGTTCTATGTTGGAACAGCGATCCCCTCTGATACGTAATGCAACAGAGCCACCTGCTGGTGAACCTATTTCCCCATTAGGCAGCAATAGGCACACTTGTATGGATACCTATTCACTCAAACTGCCTCATACATTCTTGTAGGTAAAATAGCCTCCTAACCCATTCCTTTTGTATGTGTGTAATTTGTTGTCTGAATGTTAGATTTTTCTGCTCTTCTGATTATGAAGGGATGGTAAGGTAGGAATCAGTCATCAGCCATTGTCCCCCACCAGCATTCAAAGTGGGCTTTCAGGTCAGAACGCTGAACTCAGAATTTGGATTGCAACGTGCCTGGGAGACCCTTTGGTATCAGTCTGGGCTCAGCAGAGCTGTGGATTCTAGATGTGTGCTTGGCTATACTTCCTAAGATCCTTGTTTTAGCATGTTACATAAATAAGCCAAACATGGCCCCCATATACTCGCCCCTAGTTTGCTGATTTCTTTAGGACAGGCTTGGGACCCGTGAACTCAAAAGCCTATGGGCACCAAAGCCAAATTTTCATACTTAAAACATATTCAGCTGTGGGCGCCTGGGTGACTCAGTCGGTTAAGCGTCTGCGTCTGACTCGCTCAGGTCGTGATCTCAGGGTCCTAAGTGTGAGCTCCGCATTTGACTCCTCGCTGGTGTGGAGGCTGCTTTAGATTCTTTCTCTTCCTCTCGCTCTGCCCCTCCCCCCACCCCCACTTGCATGCGTTCTCTCTCAAACAAAACAAAACAAAACAACATACTCAGTTATTTTAAATACAGCCCAAATAAGCATATTTTAAAACTTATTTAGAACTAGCCTGTTTTGCATATGCCAAGAAACTGCATCCAATATCTGCTAGCCCTAGATAAGATAAACTTTGTAGCTATTAAAGACCTCTACTGGGGCACCTGGGTGGCTCAGTCGTTAAGCGTCTGCCTTCGGCTCAGGTCATAATCCCAGGGTCCTGGGATCGAGCCCCGCATCGGGCTCCCTGCTCCGCGGGAAGCCTGTTTCTCCCTCTCCCCCTGCTTGTGATCCTGCTCTCACTGTGTCTCTCTCTGTCAAATAAATAAATAAAATCTTAAAAAAAAAAATAATAAAGACCTCTACTCTGCTGCTGCCCTTTGGAGTTCCCTGATCAGAAACTCCCAGAGGGGCTGCTGAGCAGCTCACCTAGACCTGTAAGTCCCCTCTCCCATCATCCTCTCCCCTAGGAGTTCCCTTACCTTCCTACTGTTCTAGGAGGAAGCCTCTGTGCTGTCATAGCATCCAAATGGTCCTATACTGTGTTGGACTCCCTTCCCCACTTCCCGAACGCAAACCTGTCAATGTGTTGCCCGAATAGAGCTTGCTGTGTGTTACTCCCACCTCATGGTCTTCTCTTCTTCCTCGACCAGCCCCAGATCCCTCCAATTCACTATATTAGGCAAGATAGGTCTTGCCTCCAAGGGGAGAAAGAAATGAACTTCAAAAACCGAGAGAAATCAAGTTGTTCATATGGTGATGGCATTATGCATCCTCCGTGCCTCCTCTTTGATGGCTCTTCTTCCCCTGCAGAAGGCAACATTGTTTCCCAGGTAGGGCTTGGAGGTACTGATGCCCATAGCTGTCCCTTCCCAAAGTGTCCTGGAGGCCTGGCCATAAAAGGGATGAAAGCTCACACTGTGTAGGTCCTTTAAATATGCTATCCCTCCTCAGGGAAGAGTTGTCCCAGCTGTAGGCAAAATGGCTAGTAGTCTCCCTCTGAGTCTGGTCAAGGACCCGAATGTTCTTGATCTCAGTAACAGAGTACAGCAAAGGTGGAGCGACTTGGAGAGACATTGCAGCCGAGTTAGTCCTGAAAAAGGACACAGAGGGACTGAGCCTAAAGCCCAGGGGCTCAGTATTGGAAGCTAATAAAAGTTTCACACACTTTCTTGGTAATTCCTTCTCCCTCTGTATGGTTGAACGTACGAAAAGAGCATCTCCCCTCCCGTGGTTAGTTAAGGATCAGACTGACTCTCGCCTGCGCCACTCACTAGCTCTGTTATCTTGGACAATTATTTAGCCTCTCTGAGCCTAAGTCTCCTTGTCTGTAAGACGGAGACAATAACAGAACCCACCTGGTGGGTTTGTTGTGAGGAAAAAAGGAGATCACAGTTAATTTTTTTTCTAACAGAGGCAGTATAACATAACAGCTGAGAGTATGGACACTGGAGCCAGCTTACCTGGGTTTAAATTCCAGCTTTACAGCTAACTAGCTGTGTCACCTCTCTATCTCAATTTCCTCAACCCTAAAATGGGGATAATTATGTTATCCATCACATAGGGTTGTTTTATTTAATGTGTTAATAAATATGCAATATTTATAGCATCTTATAAGAAACTCTTTTTGTTACGAAATAAATAAAGCTCTTAGAACAGCTTCTGGTAAATAGTAAGAACTCCATAAATATTAACTATTTTACTATTAGTCACGTAACTTTTCAGATCCATAAACTTTATATTAATTATTCAATAACAAAGAAAGTCCTGGTTTCTGTTTTCTTCCTTTTATTATAAAATTTTACTCCTAACTTAAACTCTTGCTTTGTTAAATTCAATCTAGGAGGTGAGCCAGCACCATGGGATTTGAAAGAATGATAAGAGCGGGCGCCTGGGTGGCTCAGTCCTTAAGCGTCTGCCTTAAGCTCAGCTCCCTGCTCATGGGGAGCCTGCTTCTCCCTCTCCCACTCCCCCTGCTTGTGTTCCCTCTCTCGCTGTGTCTCTCTCTCTCAAATAAATAAATAAAACCTTAAAAAAAAAAGAAACAAAAAAGAATGATAAGTGCATTAATGGAAACAAAATGGCTCAAATATTAAGTATAAAAAGGAGACTAGCTCCTCTTTCTGTCCACCAAAATTTAACTAGCTTGTAAACACCCTGTGCTACTTCTTTTGCATCCCTCTCATACTTACGGAAGAATGTGTGCACTGATCCTGTGTTCCCAGTAGGCCTTGCTCAGATGCTACTTCTAAGTATAGGAAAACCAGGTTCTTCACGGACCTGGCTGGAGAAACAAAGCTGGCCTGGATACAGTTCTCTAGCTCCTTGGAAGAGAAGTTGGGGCCTGCCATATTTTTGTCTTGTTGGATTTTGCCTTCTCAAACTCAGAATTTGGAAGGGGGTGGGGAGTGCAGGAAGGATCTTTAACTCCTTGGCACAAACTCCAAAATCAGAGGAAAGGAGCCGAGCCAGCAACCCTACACCGTGTTTTGTGGTCAGGCTTGTTGAAATCGCTGGAGCCCGGGGTGGCTGGCTGTGGGGCACTCAGACCCCGGGCTCGGCGCGCAGGTGCGGCCTGGCCAGCAGGGGGCGCGCGCAGCGCCGTTACCCAGCCAAGCCGCCCCGCGAGCGCGCGCGGGTTCTCGGACTCCCGGCTTCCTGGAGCAGCCTGCAGCAGTCCCGGGCGCGGCACCTGCGGCTGGCGACTCTCCCGCTGGGGCGCAGGGCCCTGGCTACGGGGCACCCCAGCCGAAGCC
The DNA here is from genome assembly GCF_002201575.2 of Neomonachus schauinslandi. Lineage (NCBI taxonomy): Eukaryota > Metazoa > Chordata > Mammalia > Carnivora > Phocidae > Neomonachus > Neomonachus schauinslandi. The sequence goes on along the minus strand of NC_058404.1, from coordinate 72,721,704 downwards.
GGCGCGGGTGACGGGCCGGGATGGGAGGGCTGCGCCTCCGCCTTTGGGGGAGACTCCGCGTCATCAGGTAACCGAGCGGCAGCCTGTGCCCCGCGCTCACTCCCACTGATCCCCGGCACCCTGTCCACCCCGCGCTCCTTTCTGCCCTGCGTTCTCGGGGGGGAAAGAGGCGGGAAGGGAGGCGCGAGGCGTTGACTGCAGCCCTGGAGGGAGACCTCAGGTGTAGGGGCTACAATCGAGGGATGACACTTGGACTCTGTAAAGTTTAGAGCTGCCTAACCGCGCTTTTCTCCACCACCCGTCCTGGCTTGGCACCGACCGTTCCCCTCTCCAGAGAGTGGGCAGGGCGCCGGCCTTTGCTCAACCCCTCCCTCGAAAAGTGCCTGCCTGCCTCCGTTTCCCTGCCTGTCCAGCCTGCCTGTGCTAGTCGGCCCCTCCTTCCCGGCCCCGCCCAGCCCGGCCCGGCCCGAGTAGGCTTGTGTCTTCGTTTCGTCCATCCCCAGCTTTTCCTCCCGTTGAAAATCTTCTACAAAATCGTTCGGCAGACGTTGCCAACACGGTGGACTCGGTTTGTTGGCGGCTGTGGATTTGAGGTTAGAAGTGGGGACTGTTAAAACTGTGGCTTTTGTACCTCAATGGTTTAGGGCTTCATTGTGCCTTTGCCCCCTGTCCCCCAAAGATTTGTTTCATTTATTAAAAATAAAATTATGTTCTCCCTCTCCCCCTTTTTGGACCCCTTTATAAGGAGGAAATCAAGTGAAGAAAAGGGTGGGGAATCAGATCCCCATTATTCAAACCCTGTCTATACATACACATTAACGTAGGGTAATCAGGCCTGGGGTTATTTATCTATTTATTTACATGGAAATCATCTAGTGAAATACAATGAACAGAGAATTCATTTTGGGGAGATGTAAACCTTTTTTTGCACCGAAAGGTGTTTTGACACTTGGGCATGCCCTGGTTGCAGAGTCTGTATCATTTGATTTGAGGGCCATTGTCTCTGGCATGAAATACCAAACCATTGTCTGTCATTATGCCCCCCAATTCTACTATTGATGTTTATTTCCTTTTGTTTACAGTCTTAATGTTCTTTAAGTGTCCCCCTTCATGAATCGCAGTTACCAAGGGAAGGATGAGATCATAATATGTTATTGAAGAAGAGCCTGCTCTGGGATTCAAGAAACATGGCTAACTTCTGAAGGCCTGTGTTCATTATTTGGTTCTGGGCCCAGTTCTGGTGCTAATTGACCATGTGACCTTGATTGTTCAATCTCTTGAACCTTGTTTCTCTCACTTTGGGAAAGCTGGAACTAATAACCTCCATCCACTAGCCAGTGAGTGCTAAAAGCAGCGGTCAGTCTAGGCCCTCATCTTCCTGGACCTATCAGAGTTATTGGAGCAAACTGATCCCTCTCTCCTTAAATACTTTTTTCTTGAAGTCTCTTGAAGTTTTCCTCCTTCCTCCCTGCCCACTCCTCAGTTTCCTTGACTGGCCCTCTTCATCTCTAAAAGCTAAGGTTTGCAGGGCTGCAGGCCTCCTCTTGGACTCACTCTTTAGACACTCTCATCTATGATATGTAACATCAGTACCTTGATATAGACTCCACACTTAAACCTCCAACATGGACTTGTCCTCCTCTGAAATCCATATTCCCATAGCCGGTTGCCTTCTTGACATCTTCTCAGAGATAGCATGTTTAAAGCTGAACTCTTGATCTTGATCTTGATCAACTCTTGATCTTCACCCCCAAATCTGCTGCTCCCCCAGTCTTATCCATCTCAGCCAATGACAACCCCGTCTTTCTACGCTTTCTACGCTCAGGCCAAAACCCTTGCAGTCAAACCTGTCTTCCACCTTCATTCTAGTCTAAACTACCGTCCCTCTAATTGGACTGTAGTATATAGCCTCCTACCTCATCTCCCTGGTTTTTCCCTTGTCCTTCTTCACAGTAATCCTGCAAGTCAGTCATGTTCTGTGTTGGAAGAGAACTGTCCAATGGCTCATCGCATTCAGCGTAAAATCCAAAGTCCTTACAGTGACCTAAAAGTGTGACTTAGTCTCAGATTCTTTTCTGGCTTCATCTCTCCCTTGCCCCCCACCACTTCCCCACTGGCACGGCTGACACACTGATCTCTCAGCTCTTACTCCAATATGCCAAGCACATTCCTTCCAGCACATACTCCAATATGGGGGACTTTACACTTACTAGTCTCTCCATCAAAAACGTTCCTTCCCCCACACAACCCATGGGCTGGCTCCTTCACTTCCTTCAGGCCTCTGCTTGCTCAAATATCATCTTATCAAAGACACCTACCCCTGACCACTCGATAGCCAATAGCTGCATTCAACCCTCTCCTTCCTGGTACTTCCTCACCCCTTACCTTGCATTATCTTTCTCCACAGCTCTTGCCAGTTGACAGATATTTGTGGGGCTTTTTTTTTTTTTCTTTTCTTCTTCCATCCCCTCTCCAGAATGGAAACTCCAAAGAGGGCAGAGATTTTGATAGTTTGTTTTTTTTTTTTTTAAAGATTTTATTTATTTATTTGACAGAGAGAGACACAGCGAGAGAGGGAACACAAGCAGGGGGAGTGGGAGAGGGAGAAGCAGGCTTCCCGTGGAGCAGGGAGCCCGATGTGGGACTCGATCCCAGGACCCTGGGATCATGACCTGAGCCGAAGACAGACGCTTAACGACTGAGCCACCCAGGCGCCCCAAGATTTTGATAGTTTTGACTGCTGCTGTGTCTCCAGTGCCTAGGATGGTGGTTGGCACGTGTCTTAGTCCCTTTGGGCTGCTATAACAAAACACCACAGACTGGGTGGAGAAAGTTATTTCTCACAGTTCTGGAGGCTGGGAAATCTGAGAGGCTGGAAATCTGAGACCAGGGTGCCATTTTACTTGAGTGAAGGCCATCTTCCAGGTCATAGACTTCTTGTTGTGTCTTCTCCTTTTGCCGGGGACTGGGGAACTCTGTGGGGTCTCTTTGATAAGGGCACTAATCTCATTCATGACCTAAATACTTCCCAGAGGCCCCACCTAACACCATCACATTGAGCATTAGGATTGAACATAATGAATTTTGTTGGAGGAACAAACATCACATGGAAGGTTATTGATATATGTTTATTGAATGAATGAGTCCGGAGGGTGATATTTATATTTGGATCATACTATAAAAGTGAAGATGATGTTGTCAGGCCATTTTGTATGCTGGAAAGAACTTTGGCTTTGTAGTTAGAGAAACTTGGCTGCAAATCCTGGTTACGTTCTCACAAGTAGTATGAACTTCTCAGAAGGTCCTCTTTCCACATATGTGGGATGGACAAAATATAATACCTCAAAGGTTTATTGTGAGTATAAGGCAAAACATAAACATATATAAAGCATTTGGCTATGAGGAAGCTAAAAAACAAGCAGTTTTGATAACTTTTGTGTGAATGTGTTTTGTAAGCTATAAAGCCACCCATATACATAAGGCACGAATATTACTGAAGATATTGTGTACAGTGTACCAAAATAAACTTTTCAGAGTCAGTGATTTCAGGGTTCATAACAATGCACTCAGAAAATGAGAAATTAGTGCCATTGATACCTCATATCTATAGATTCTAATGGAAGTGATTATCTGACAGCCTATTGTTCCTGCATAACTTCCCCGTGTCCTTTGGCCCTGCTATGCCTAAGAAGGCAATATATATTCTTACTATCTCAATCTCTCACAAAGCCCTGTGCACAAATTCAACTGATTAACTCACTCACTGGTAATCCAAGTAATTATCTGGTGAGAAGCTGTCACACTGTCATTTCTTCAGCATGGTCTTGCCCTCTGAGTACTATTTACTTTAGTTCAGCACACAGTGACAGAGCATAGAGATTCAAAGGGGAAGATGACATGCCCTTATCCTCAGGAAACTCAGTCTCCTGTGTTATAGTGTAGGCCAGTTTTAGGAGGTGTATACAATGCAAACTGAGGACAAGAAGTCAGCCCCTACTGCAGTTAGAAGACACTAGGAAGTCAGATGGCATACTGATTATTTTTTTCATCTTGAGTTAGTTTTTCTTGACACTCCAAAGGTGTAGGCCATATTCTTGAAACTGAGTTAGCTTTGAGGCCTCTAGGGCACAGAAGGTTGTGAGGTGAGGGGACCCTGAGTCCCAGGCCCAGTTCTATATTCTTGTTGTTCAGATTTATAGACTTTTAACCTCCCTGGGAGTTCCGAAGCAGTCCTGCTTTGGTATGTACCCTTTCTCTGGTTTGCAACCCCCTCCTCAGTAATCATGCAGGCTCAGAAGGACTTCAAGAACCCAGGTAGTCTTTTGAGCTTTTCCTAGGTCCACACCCACACCAACATGGCAGCCCCGCCTCCTGGCAGCCCCGCCTCACCAGAAGCCCCGCCCCTCCATGGTTGGGTTCCTGAGTGGATGAGCTCAGTGCACCACGTGGGGTGAGAAGATGATCCCAACATGTGAGGTCTCAACAAGGTTAGAGTTTTCCTGAACCTGGAGAAGACAACAATGTGCTTGACCATGGAACATTATATTTGAAGAAAGGGCTTCTTCATTGAAGTTGGCTGTGGCCATTAAATGTCTTTGTTTTCCAGTGAAGTATAATGGCCTTGTAAGCACCCACAGGACCAGGTTTTATTCATCTTTGTCCGGCACAGTGCCTCTCACACACAATATTTCTGTTATTTATCAATTGCACATAGGTTTACTCTTTGGGAATATGTATTAGTCTCATATGTAGTCATCAGGAATTCTGTAATATCAACATAATTTGCACTATTTTAGTTAAACATTTACTCGTCAATAAATATTTCTTGAGCACAGTGCTGGGCCTTGGGAATACAAAACAGAATACTACCTATATCCTGAACCCAGAATAATTTTTATTGATCTTTATTTATCTCCAGATTTATACCAAATTCAACATGTTGTTTACCTTTGTTTAAAACCCAAGACTCCCAGGATGCCTGGGTCCTTGCTCAGTGGGGAGTCTGCTTCTCCCTCTGCCTGCCACTCTCCCTGCTTGTGCTCTCTCCCCCTCTCTCTCTCTCTGACAAATAAATAAATAAAATCTTAAAAAAATAAAAATAAAACCCAAGACTCTCAACAAGAAATGAGAACTTTTGTGTAAATATAAACTATAGAGAAATAATTTAAGATGATTATTTCTATCTTCTCATCTTTTTTAAAAAAGTTCTGATGAACACAGTGTACAATTAAGTTCATTCATTTAATTCTTCAGTAGCCCTCAGGCTCACAGTTTGAGGGGGCAAAATTGGTTCAAACTCTGTTCCCACAGAGGGTGACTTGAGTGAGGACACCTTGCAGCCTTTGGGAGGGTCATCCTTGCACCTTCTCTTTGGGCTTTGGGCTCCTTGCAGTTCTCATCACTGAAGGGAAGGCAGACTGACAGCCAGTTCTGCTCCTTCTGGAGATTTTCTACTGTGTCTTACACTTGTTCAGATGACTTTTCTCAAGAAAGCAGATTTCATGAGCCTCTCCGTCTACTCTTGGGCTATTGAAACACTGGCAGATATGATTGAAGATTCTGAACAAGGAAACATTTAAAAATACATGACACTAATTTGCAATGCAGTTTACATCTCTGTCTTGGATTTTACATTGTCCCTGAAGCCTACAGTGGTCATTTGAATTATCCATCAGCGACAAAGCAGGCTTTGTCTGATTTTTGTGGCATCCATTTGTTCTTGTCTTCCTTTTCTCCCTTACCACAATATTCCCACGATCACAAACACAACCACTGGTGCCCTGTTTGAATTTCACACTTCTACTAAACATCTTGACATGAAATCACAAAGTGAGATTTTTCTTCCTTCTCTGAAATCAGTGATGAAAAGATTCTGTTCTGTGTGTGGTCTATAGAATGGCTCAATTGGAGACTGACACCTAATGTTTCAACCAATGGTACTGCTCCTCATCTCAAAGCAGTTGCTGGTGACTTTTCTGAGCTCAAGTGTCATGGAGAAATCACACAGAATTAATTATTGGACCATTTATCTTTCATCAATTTCTTCATCTATTTTAATGGGTTTTCCATACATATATTACATCATGTCTGAGTTTACTCTTTTATGGTTATAAAATCCATCCATCTCTCTTGCATTAGAGGGGAAAAAAGTATATATGAGTATCTCAGTAATTAAGAAATACTTCTTAATTAACTCTATTTATTTTATGTATTGACATAAGGCTTTGCTGTGCCAAGGTCTCTGACCTAGTGGAAAGTTTCCACCTGTGAAAAGCCTTTACATAGAGTCTTTACAGTAGGTTGTAGGAATTTCAACATGACAGAATAAAGGATTCTGTGGCAGCTAATAAGAAATTAGAGGCTTACATAATCCGTGGGTATGAAAACTGAGAGATTGATGTGAAGAAACTTTTAGAAGAAGAGTTGTTTTGAAAAGTGTTTCTTGGGGCGCCTGGGTGGCTCAGTTGGTTAAGCGACTGCCTTCGGCTCAGGTCATGATCCTGGAGTCCCGGGATCGAGTCCCACATCGGGCTCCCTGCTCAGCGGGGGGTCTGCTTCTCCCTCTGACCTGCTTCCCTCTCGTGCTCTCATTCTCTCTCTCAAATAAATAAATAAAATCTTAAAAAAAAAAAGAAAAGAGTTTCTTGTTCATTCAAACATTAATTCAACCAAATTTTGCTAAGTGCCCATTAGGTACAGTGCTGGAGACTAGGGACACCACATTAAGATAAAGCCCGTACCTTTAAACATACCACTGCTTAGGAGGAAAAAATATTTTATGGTAGTATGTTTCTTTAGAGTTTTATGTCTCTTGTTTTGTACCTTGGGCATTGCCTTTGAATGAGGTTTTTAATAAGGGAGTAACTTGAAGTCAATAAATTATTTTAGAATGGAGGAAGGAGGAAACCCAGAGGCTTCGTAAGAGCAGACTTTCTCTTCAGCTTCTCATATTTACATCATACCAAAAGCTGTGAAGGGCAGAGTCGGTTTTTGCTTAGAATAGAAAAGAGGATTTTACACCTGATGAATTGGCAATATATAATTTCTTTTAGAAAGAATCCTTTCCATTTGAAGGAAATAATGTCTGGAGAGCACTGGGAAATGGGAAAATCTACTACTGCTATAGATATTTTTTCATTTTCTTGTCTTTTCTCTTACCTTATAATAATTTACTTTTCCTTCAGTTAGCAAGACTAAGTACGTGGATTATCACCCCAATATGGCAGTGTTTGAATGTAAAGTACAATGGCAAAGAAAGCTCAGTAAGGTAGAAAGGGTTTCCAGGGGCATATCCCCAAAATGCATAAGCCTGTATCTACAGATTCAGTATTTGGGTAATGTAAAGGAAATAAGATTTTACTTATGCATTTTTCAATTTTGATTAAATTATTATTAAATTTTTACAAAAGTAAATTATACTTTGTGCTTTACTTCCAGTTCCTCAGCTACTATATGGAGAGAAGCTGGATTGTTTGGTTTTTGCTTATCTCTCAGAGATAACTATGTGCCTGCTAACTGCTGCAAAAGTAAAACCGTCTATAGTCATTTTAATAACCATGTAACCATACTTTAAAGGATAATTACACAAGACAATGTTTACGTAAGTGACTTATTATAAAGCTTTACAGTGTTAGGCCTTCTCATTATTAGAAGAAAATGTAAGTCACTTGGTTAGTTACTACCTCTTAAGGCAGAAATATCTTAAGGAAATACAGCTAACTCTGTAAGAGCTTTGTTCACATAGATGGGTAATGTGGCCTCATTTACAATATACACAAAAATCTAAAGGCCTAAATGCCCAACAATAATGAAATGGTTCCATAAGTGATGAGACATCCAGCAACTAAATCTTATGTAGCACTAAAGTTATACATATGAAAAGCTTTATTAACAGTAAGCTGTCATAGGTAGTATATGATAAATATCTTAGTCCTAACTTTGAAATATTTGTTAGTTCCAGTGGATTCGATTTTTAAATTTTAATATTTAAGGCCTAGAAATTGGCCTGAAGCATGGACTATATCCCAACAGAAATTCCATTTAGACAAGAAAATCATTCAAATTATTTAGCTTGTTAGAGAATATGTAAAAGTCTTAATATAGCTATGTCATCAACTTTGTGATATTTAGCTTATGTAAATAGCTGTTTTTACTTGGTAGAATTAATTTAAAAAATAAACCTATAGGAACACAACAAATTATCTAATTTGTGCTTTAAACTACAGTTTGACTGCAAATGAGGTACTTTGGAATAACTACATCACCTATGATAACTTACTCCAATCTACCCTTTTGGTTTCTTGCATCTGTTTTTATAATCTCTCAAGCAAAGGAGACACCATTGGCTTCTCCTGAGAATTAGTGTAGGATTTTAGTGATGAATGCTCAGGGCATGGATAGTGTTGAGAATTTTAGGTTTTAATAAAACTTTGGATTTAAAACTGCTAAGAGATAACAAAGAGAAGTGATAAGTTTTGTTTGATCCTTATTTTATAACTTTGGGGATAATGAAAGTTCAGTTTCTATGGAACATAATGTTAGACCTTTACATCGATTGATTATATTTTCAAAATCACATGGCATTGGTTCTTTCCAAACAACATAAATATTGTTATTAATGTAACCTTGCTAGTAACTAAAGGATTGATTTGTCTGCACTGTTACCTTTGAGTTAACTAAATACATTTTAGAGTGGATAACACATTTATTGTTATATTTTGAGGATCTTGGGTTATGTTCCTGATTTTATGCAGATGCCATGGCTCCATATATAAAGGACATTCACTAAAAAGGTAATTTGAAAAATATCATTAAATCATCTTAATTTCCTATATTCAGCAGCATGTCATATTTTAAGAATGAGAGGATATAGATAAATATATATTTATATCTACAGCTATAACTATATATAACTATTTGATATAGTCACTAAAATAATTAAATAACTCAACATTTGAGAGGGCTTTATTAGTAACTTTGATGTAGTTCTGAGGAGAGAAGGCAGTTGTCATTAGATGAAAGAATATTTTAAAATATAGCCACTGTTAACCCACTGGCATATTTGGATAGATTTCCAGTGAGAGTTAAGATTGTACTGGTTGTGGGGCGCCTGGGTGGCTCAGTTGGTTAAGCGACTGCCTTCGGCTCAGGTCATGATCCTGGAGTCCCGGGATCGAGTCCCACATCGGGCTCCCTGCTCAGCAGGGAGTCTGCTTCTCCCTCTGACCCTCCTCCCTCTCATGCTCTCTGTCTCTCATTGTCTCTCTCGCAAATAAATAAAATCTTAAAAAAAAAAAAATTAAAAAAAAAAAAGATTGTACTGGTTGTTTGCTCTCCTCACCCTGGGTCTTCTGTGGTACAGGGCAAATCTTATTAGAATATCTTCCTTGAGTCAGGATGAAATCTATAGCTATGGAACCATATAAGCTGCTGACCATAATTGAACCAAACCCAAGACTCTGGCCTCATTTTCATAGTGCTGTGATTTATTGGGCTAACCAGGAAAGCCTTTTGCAGTTAAATACTGAGGTAACTTGAAGTGACATTACTGAATATCTCTCTTTTAATTATTAAAAATATATCTCTGATTAAAAAGACTAAGTCCCTTAGAAGTGTTGTCGTTTAAGATCTTTAAGCTGAAGAGCTTTGAATGATTAATAGTCTGCATGTAGTTATTATGTACACTTTAGTTTTATTGTTGATGCATTTCAGAATACATTAAGAGTTAGGAGATCTGTATTTTTCTTTTTAAGTAGGCTCCAAGCCCAGTGTGGAGCCCAACACAGGCTTGAACTCATGACCCTGAGATCAAGACCTGAGCTGAGATCAAGAGTCAGATACTTAACCCACTGAACCACCCAGGTGCCCCAGGAGGTCTGTATTTTAAAATATTATTATCCACTAGGAGGAGCTGTATCCCCTTTTAAAAAATTAGTTACCCAGAGAAAGTAAAGCAAAAAAGAAAGCAAGGTGTCAGACTTATCAAAACTTCTTATGAACGCCAGGTATTAGTGGTAAATATGTTATTCGTACGTTATCTTTCACTTTGGAATCATGAAATGTCAATTACTCACACGAAAGTTTGTACTGCTCTTGCTGGGTGGCAGACATAGAGCCAGATATCACAGGACAAACAAGGTCCAAGACACTAATGCTTCTTAGATGAGAGGGTGCAAAGAGAGAGATTTGGGGGAGGGAGTTTCCTTCAATAGAAGTAACAGCTGAGGGGCGCCTGGGTGGCTCAGCCATTTAAGCCTCTGCCTTTGGCTCAGGTCATGATCTCAAGGTCTTAGAATCAAGCCCCATGTTATGGGCTCCCTGCTCAGTGGGGAGTCTGATTCTCCCTCTCCCTCGGCCACTCCCTCCTGCTCTCTCTCTGGCTGTCTCTCAAATAAATAAATAAAATCTTTTAAAAAAATTTAAAAAAAATAGAAGTAACAGTTGAAGCTATGACTGGGAAGGATTTCTGTACAAGGGGTGGGAATGGATATGAGGGAGAATCGGGTTAAGTTAGGAAAAAGGAAAGAGAAGGGGTGGTGGAGGCAAAGGAGGAGGGGTGAGGGGAAGGGAAGGGGAAAGGGGAAGAACCTGGGTAGTGCAGTGTCACCAGAGCCCAGGGGGGGAGGACTTTTAAGAAAGTGTTGGTGGAGTTGGGGAGGAGGACGGGGCTGAGTTCAGATGTACCGGAATAGGTAGAGGAGAGTGAAAACAGAAAAAAATGTTGTGCTTGGTTAGAAAGAGGAAAGTATACATTCTAATTATGTACACTTAATAATCATTCTTTGGCCAGTTAATCGGAGTGGTTTAGCAGACCTTTGCAGGTGCTGTCTGATGACCTGTGTCATTAACCACACACACAAATCCATGTAGAGTGTGACATTGCAGATGACGGCAGGCAGGCAAGGAGTGGAAAGAGCAGGGTCTGCATCCTGCCTCCGTCATTAATAAGCTGCATGACCCTGGACAAGTCACTGAGCCTCTCTGTACTCTAACTTCTTCTGTAAATGAAGTGGTTGGATTAGGTCAAGATTTTCTAATCTGGTGACCAAGGGTGCATTTTAGGGAATCTGAGATGCCCCTAAAATTATGAGCAAAAATCCTTTTTCCCCCTAAAGAGAGGATCCATAGTTTTCTCAGATTCCCCAAAGAATATCTTAAAAAGATAAGACTCGGGGCGCCTGGGTGGCTCAGTTGGCTGAGCGTCTGCCTTGGGCTCGGGTCGTGATCCCGGGGCCTCTGGATCAAGACCCGCGTCGGGCTCCCTGCTCAGCGGGGAGCCTGCTTCCCCCTCTGCCGTTCCCCTACTTGTGCTCACTCTGTCTCTCCCTCTCTGTCAAAATAAATAATTAAAATCTTAAAAAAAAAAAAAGATAAAACTCACTGGATTAGGTGATCGCTAGAGTCCTGTCTACTCTAGAATTCTAGAATTTGGAATCTCTAGCTTTCTCCACTCTGTAGTATTCCACATGGACTGTCTCAGCAAGACACCATCAGAGATGGAATTAATTAGAGTTTCTGAAAGTTAATCGATTACATCAGTCCTCTCTGGAGGATTATTTAGAAAATCCAGCGAATTTTGAAGATTAAAACTAATCTTTTCTTTAATAGCCCACAGATAGTTTTATTAGGACCCAACTGTTAAATCTCTGTTGACATCGGTTATTAGCCATGCATCTGATGGGTGCCTTTTGTGTACCTCCGTCTAAAAGGAAAAAAAAAAGGGATCGTTGGACGTAAACTGGTGATTGGACTCACATCGGAGCGATGGCCGCGGGGCGTGTCTTCTGGCTCGGGCAGGCGTGCGCATGGTCAGCCCTGCTGCGGACGCCATCCTCTGGAGTGTGTTGCTGCCCTTGACAAGATAGACAGGGAGACTGGCGTTGATTTGAAAAGAGCAGTTGTCACTGGAGATGACATAATGGGAGGTTACTGACATTTACGCGATCTGTTCCTAAGCAAGAAGCCCGCGTATCATGTGATAAACAGTTAAGGCGGTTTAATTTGGTCTCATTAGATTTTGGTATAACTCTTAGGTTGATCTGTGTTCGGTATAAATCTGCGCTGTCAGCTGCCTCAATTAGTTATCTATTTATGTTTATAAACTACTTTATGTGTGTGGTAGTAAAGATCTATTGACTAATGAATCAAGGCAGTGTTTAAAATTACTTTGGACCCTGCTTTGGTCCCATGGAGGTTTACATTGAAATTGTGCTTCTTACAAACATGAAGTTCTTTAGTGCAAGTCATTACCTGCCTTTCTACTCTTACCCTCATTTGGGTTCCAGCTGATGGATTTCGCTGCAGGTGATACATTCTGTGTCACAACGGGAAGGGAAGGGAAGTGAAATGAGTAAATTCTTTTATGAGCCCTTCAGTTTGAAAAGCTCCACGTTTCAGGCAAACATCCTGCTTTTCATTGGCGCTGTTTCCTTTGCACTGAGTTTGGCTCTCTGTGAAATGTGAAAGACGTTCAATCCCACTTCTGAAATACAAACACTTTTGCACGTCCCTGGATATTTGTAGTATCAATACTGGCTGCCAGGAACACACAAAAAATCAATTGACTGCTTAAGTGTAAACAGAACAGATCTGCTAATGAACTTTATCTTCCTCGAGCCGTTGGCATCCCTCACGTGGGCCTACTAAATGTGCTGTCTGCAAGGGCTCGAGTTATGATTGGTAACGACTCCTGCGGAGATGATAACTTTTCAGGGCTCTTATTTCTGTGCAGACAGTGTATTTTTATTCGTCTGTATCCTTCTTCTAAAGAAGACGTTCTTATTTTTACACTACCGAAAAAAAGTAACTGCTATGAGTGATTTGCTGCCATAATTATCTGTTGATATATTTTAAATATGATGTAACCTTAGCACGGGGCAGACTTCAGCCTCAACGGTCCCCGTGTGGTGACAAACATGCTAACTCTTTTTTTTTTTTTTTTTTAAAGATTTTACTTGTTTATTTGAGAGAGAGAGAATGCGAGCCCAAGTGGGTGGAGGGCCAGAGGGAGAGGGAGAAGCAGACTCCCCGCTGAGCAAGGAGCCCCATGCGGGGCTCGATCCCAGGAGCCTGGGATCATGACCTGAGCCGAAGGCAGACATTTAACCAAACGAGCCACCCAGGCGCCCCCAAACATGCTAACTCTTATCCAAGAGAATTCCGCTGCAGACCTGTTTTTCTCTTACGGAAAGGAAAACAGCCCTAGGGAGATTTTAATTTGTTTAATTTGTTTACTAGAAAACAAATATGGAAACCATAATACCTTGAGGAGCACGTCCCAGCCTGGCAATATCAAAGTTGGGGCTTTATAGCCTAAACCCTGTCTGCTCCCTGTTGGAATAGTAACTGAACACAATATAAAACATACTTGTCATAACACATAACCTGTTCTTAGGTGTTATATATTACAAATATGTTTTAGATTACATATACCATAGTGTAACACCAAATTTCATATTGGCAAAGTTGCTTTTTGGCTTTGGTGCCGCTGCATGCCATGGACAGCTTTCAGGTTAATGAGAAGTGTCCTTGGCAGCTTTAGGGCCTCTGCAAGCTGATGACATGCTCTTTTTATGAGTAACCATATCTAAGCAGCTTCAGCTGGTGCTATGGGAGTTCACACAATTTCAGGTGCTTTGTCCTATTTTCCACAACTCGAGCCTGACCTCCTTTTTTGGGAGGGCATAGAGATCATCCTGTAACCATGTTCTCTCCAGTGCTTTGGTGCTTAGCTGGAGAGAACATGCCCGCATCAGGAGTCCCTGAACACAAAACTTCATGATCATGCAGGGAAACAAACAAAACAAAACTCATGTCTTTCAGGGAAATGTATTGGCAACTTTTATTTATTTTTTTAAAGATTTTTATTTATTTATTTGAGAGACAGAGAGTGAGCGAAGAGGGAGAGCACACACTGGGGGGGGGAGGGGGGAGGGAGGCAGAGGGAGAAGTAGACTCCCTGCTGAGCAGGGAACCTGATGTGGGACTCAATCCCAGGACCTCACTCTATCCCAGGACCCCGGGATTATGACCTGAGCTGAAGGCAGATGCTTAACCGACTGAGCCACCCAAGTGTCCCTATTGGTAACTTTTATTCTTAACTTTGATTTGATGGGAAGCATGACTCTTTACTGGAAATAAATTGCTCGAGGACCTTTCAAATTTGGTAAATCACTTTGCAAGAACAAGAAGAGATTATGTATTTGCAACAATCCTATGAGATAGATACTGTCAGTGTCCTGTTTTAAAGATGAAGAAACTCAGAGAAGCCAAGTGGTTTGTCTAGGTTCAAAAGCCCACACGTTTCACTTCTAGGCTTCACTCAGCCTTTCTTTGGTTCAGGTTCCTTGTCTATAAAATGGGTGTTATAATACCTGCCTTACAGGGTTGTTTGGAAAACTAAATGAAACATTGTGTGAAAAGTGCCTGAAACAGAACACCTTTTTCAATGCATATTAATTTCTTTATTCCAATAGTGAAAGGTATAGGATTCTACTCATATATCACACATGTTTCTTGTTTTAGCCTGTGTAATCAAAAGTAAACTCTTCATGAATAAAAGTTTAAAATATTTTCTTTCAAAATATTCATAGAAGGAGACTCTGCAAGGATCTGCTATCACAGATATGGAGCATGGGAAGAATTGTCCAGACACCATTAAAAGCATGAATGTGTACCTTTGGTAAGGTCTTTTCTTTTATGTTCTTTATTCTTCCCTCCCTCCCTCTCTCCCTTCCATCCTGTCTTTCTTTGGCATGTAGTTGGACACATGTGGTTTCAAAGTGTTGATCATTTAAAAAGCCTTTCTTCCAAGGGCCCAGTAACAGCAGAAACTCTTAGGAGTAGCAAAAGGACTTTCTTAAGAACCACTGTGGTTTTTAATCTCCAGGGCCTAGAGTAAAGGAAGCAGAAATTCTCTGACAACCATTAGCTGCTACAGTGGTGTCCCCTTGGTATATATCTAAACCAATAGCAGGACAGAAAAAGGAATTCAACTTTAACCCTTAGGGGTTAAAGATTGTTGGTCGTAAGAGGTTTGAAGGTTCCATGTACTTCATACTTCCGTTGCTTTACTGAGCACTACAAGGTACAGGTGTGTGCTGTGGGCTGGGGACACACAGGTGAGTAAACATCTGGGCCGGCCCTGGAGGAAATGATCATGTAGCTAGGCGAGATGTGCTGCGATCCTCTGTCTGCCTCTCCCTGCACCATGAGCTCTTTGTGAGCTGGGGATTCTACTTTTTACCTGCGAATGCCTCGTGTCTGTCTATCACAGGGCCTGTCCACAGAAGGCTTGCAATAAACGGATCCTGATCAAAACAACTGACTGTAGCAAGTTAGAAAAGCCGAGAGTAGATTTTGGAGTAACAAACACTTGTTTTGTAGAAAGCCTGCGGCTGTTTTTCAGTGCCATTCATTTTAACCTAACAGCATACCGTACCTATTTCTCTCTCTGCTTAACCACAGATGTTACAACGTCTAGTGGAAATTCTTCCTCTTGCACCTCCTCTGAATTCACAAGCACTTAGTTCATTCCTGGGGCACTTGGTTCCCTGCTAGGTGACATAACAAGATACGCTCCCTCCACCTACGTCCCTGGCTCCTGGTCACAGTGTATTTGTACTTCATCGGTGCACAGGACATGCTGAGTCTAATGAAAGATGGTGGGCAGATCATGGAGATATGACATCAAGAGCCGCTGTGGAAATGCAATCAGGCAGGATTAGGATTGAGCTGAGAGCAGACAAGCGGGTGTTTTTGAGAGCAACAGTTAACTTCATTTTACATATAGGAGCTCCTTCGAAACAGCAGTGGTGAGCTGACAAATAAAATGGTATCTGAAATAAGTGGACATGTTAGTTCTCAAAAACAGAGACTTTAATTTTTTTTTTTTTAAGGAAGGAAGGATCACAAGGAAACCTATCTGTCTCAGCCTGGGGTTCATTGTGGGGGAACAGCCTCTGCCCTGAGAATCTGTGATCATAGACCTGCTTTCACACAGGTCGGTGTTCAGATGTAGACTACTTCTATGGTTTGGGAAAACTACAGTCCAAGTAATTTATTCGGCAATTTACTTATAGGCGTTCATGGTTGCTAGTATCATCAGGACCTCTTATAGAAGCAAATGCAAATCCAGGATGTTTCCTTAGAAGAGGCTGCTCCACAGATAAAGCCTCATCAAACCTAAAAGGAGTCCAAAATTTCAAAACATATGTAAATGTCTATGGAAATCATAAATTGGAATGATTTGATGCAGAAGAGAATAAACATGTTAAAGATGTTTAAAGAAATAAAGATGGAATAAAAACCTGAGTTAAGAACAAGAAACATCCAGAGGTTTAGATGGATTTGAATAAAAACCAAATGAACTTCTATTAATTAAGCATATAGTCATTGAAGTAAAAACTCAGAGGATTGATTAAACAGCAGATTAGATACAAGTAATGGAAGATTAAAGAACTGGAAAATGGCTCTGAGAAAATGATCTAGAATGCAGCCCAGGGAAAAGAGATGGAAAGTTAGAGAGAAGTCAGAAATATGTGGATAGAGTCATAAGGTCTAACATTCTATTCAGTTAAGAGCTCTAGAAGAAGAGGATATAAAGAATGGGGGGAGAGGTAATGTCCAAAGAGCATTTTTCAAGGTTGATGAAGCATATATATCCACAGAATTGAGGAGAATCGATCACTCCCAAACAGAGTAAACAAAAAGAAATCCATACCAGATATATCACAGTGTCTAAAAACCCAAAACTAAGGTCATAAGAGCATGTAAGGGAAAAGACAACACATCAAGGTTCACAATTAGACTGATAGCAAACCTCTCAGTGGTAAAACTGGATGCCAGAAGATTGTGAGATAGCATCCATCAGGTAAATGAGTGTCATTCTAGAATTGGGTGCCCAGATAAACCAGCATTATAGAATGAGGGTAATGCTGACCAAATACTTGATGAACAGACCTATAAGAAAAGATGATTAAGGAAAAAAAAAAAAGAAAAGAAAGGGCTTTATTTAGGAGAGTGTTTTTAGCCACATTATTTTTTTAAGATTATTTATTTAATTTGAGAGAGAGAGCACTCTGCCACGAGAGGCTGCTTCTAAAGCCAGATCCCTTCATACTGATCCTCAAATCCATGTCCCCTTTGGGCCTTAGCTCTTCTTCCCAGCAGACTCTGCCTTCCCTTCTTTTCAAATCAGTTTATCTCTTATAGCCTAGCTCTTACTAAAATTGACCTATATTTTCTTCTTTTCTTCCTCCCAGTCATGAAGTGGTGTCCTTTGTAATCTTGGTTGGCTAGTATTTTGAGCAAATTGTATCCTATGGGTACTCAAGAAATTTCCAGTATTTATCATTTTTCCTTACTGCTTATGTGACTTTGGGAGGTTACCTGATCTCTGAGCATCTGCTTTTTCTTCTTTGTATCCACATAGGTTATTATGAGGTTTAAATAAGAGAATACAGGGGAAACACTTGGTACAATGTCTGGAAGGCCCCAACAAACATGTTACTTGAGATATGATGAATATTAGGAAAGGGAATATTCAGGGAGCCTAGGAGATTTATAGCTGGGGGCCCTTACCTGTGCTGAAGGGGACAATGAAGGTCCTCCAGAGGAAGTGACATTTAAAGTTGAGATGTTCAGGGTTAATATAATTTGTGTTCTGGAAAAAAGCAAAGATTCCAAGTAGAAGAAACTACAGCGCCCATTCCTGGGCCTGAAGGCATATTCCTGAAGGAATGCAGGAACTGAGAAGTCCCAAATGGTGGGGTGGAGAGAAAGAGCTGCAGGATGGTGAAGGGTGAAACTTGGAGAAGTAGGCAGGAGCGAGAGGGCAGAGGACCCTGAAGGTCATGGTTAGGATTTTATACTTTACCTGACCACAAATAAAAAAAAACTAAAGAAAGGTAAAAGAAAGGAAATGACATGACCAATGTAAGTTGTAAAGAGACCAATCTCCGGGCACCTGGGTGGCTCAGTCCATTGGGCATGTGATTCTTGGTTTCTGCTCAGGTATGGTCTTATGGGTTGTGAGGTGGAGCCTCACGTCAGGCCCTGAGCTCAGTGGGGGGGTCTGCAGGAGAGTCTCTTCCTCTGCCCCTCCCCCACTCCTGCCCTCTCTTTCTCTCAAATAAATAAAGAAATCTTAAAAAAAGAGAGAGAGAGACCATTCCCCTTTGCGTTTGGACAAGCTGATAAGAAAGACCGATTTCTCCCTCCTTTAGCTTCAGCAAGAAGTTCAAAACACGTAAGTTCCGGTCCACATATGGAAACCTCACCCCAGCCCTGCCCCTTAATTATAATAAAATCCAAGCCAGTCTCCTTTCTCCACTTTCTCAAGCCATTTTTGGACCTGATTGAGAACCTTCCCTGCTCTTCCAGAAAGCCTCATTATGTGAGCAATAAACCTTTTCATATGCTCTTGGTGTGTGTGTGGCATCAAAATCAATCTCTACATCTGAGCCAAAATCAGATGGTAGGGTCAGTGCTGTCCATCATGCCTTCTGTAGTAACCACAACAATATGGATTATAAACATAAAAACTTTAATATATATATATCACAAATGAGAATGAGATTATACTATGAATGTCTGATTTTTTGAATAATGTACTTTTTAAAGATTTATTTATTTATTTGAGAGATAGAGCGAGCGGGGGTGGGGGGCAGTGAGAGGGAGGGAAAGTCCCAAGCAGACTCCGCACTGAGCTCACAGCCTCACATGGGGCTTGATCCCACGACCCTGAGATCATGACCTGAACCAAAACCAAGAACTGGTTGCTTAACCAACTATGCTACCCAGGTGCCCCCCCCTTTTTTGCTATGTTAAATAAGCTACAGTGGATATCCTTATAGCTAAACCTTTGTTCATTTTCTTGGTTACTTCTTGAAGATAAATTCTTCTAGTTTTAAGTATTAATGAATCATAAACACACTCAGCTCATTAGAGTAACATTATGGAGCACCTGCTATGTGCAGTTATTGGGGACCCTGAATACAAAAGACACTAAAACTGCTTTCAGAGAAGTACTATTATAATAAGGGATTCAGAAGAATATTTGTAGGTTAAAAACTGTGAATTGTTTTTTTATTTTATTTATTTATTTATTTATTTATTTATTTAATTCTGCTATGTTAGTTACCCTATAGTACATCATTAGTTTTTGATGTAGTGCTCCATGAGTCCTTGTTTGCATATAACACCCAGTGCTCCTTGCAGCACGTGCCCTCCTTAATACCCATCACCAGGCTAGCCCATCCCCTCACCCCCCTTCCCTCTAGAACCCTCAGATTGTTTCCCGGAGTCCATAGTCTCTCATGGTTCATCTCCCCCTCTGATTTCTCCCCCTTCATTTTTCCTTTCCTTCTCCCAATGTCCTCCATGCTATTCCTTATGTTCCACATATGAGTGAAACCATATGATAATTGTCTTTCTCTGCTTGACTTATTTCACTTAGCATAATCCCCTCCAGTTCCATCCATATTGATGCAAATGTTGGGTATTCATCCTTTCTGATGGCTGAGTAATATTCCGTTGTATATATGGACCACATCTTCTTTATCCATTCATCCTTTGAAGGGCATCTCGGCTCTTTCCACAGTTTGGCTATTGTGGACATTGCTGCTATGAATTGGGGTGCATGTGCCCCTTCTTTTCACTACATCTCTCTCCTTGGGGTAAATACCCAATAGTGCAATTTCTGGGTCATAGGGTAGCTCTATTTTCAACTTTTTGAGGAACCTCCGCACTGTTTTCCAAAGTGCTGTACCAACTTGCATTCTCACCAACAGTGTAAGAGGGTTCCCCTTTCTCCACAACCTCTCCAGGGCAGAAGACATGAACAGACACTTCTCCGAAGAAGACATACAAATGGCTAACAGACACATGAAAAAATGTTCAACATCATTAGCCATCAGGGAAAATCAAATCAAAACCACATTGAGATACCACCTTACACCAGTTAGAATGGCAAAAATTGGATTGTTTTTTTAAACGAAGACAGCTAAAGCCAATAAACGGAGGCTCTTCAGTTGTACAAAATTTTATAAAGTGTGAAGTTTGCCACAGGGTGGCACTAATACATTTCTACTGAATTGTGCTCTGTTAATGAGAAGTTTTTTCTCTGTTGACCTATTTTGTTGGTGAATTATAACTGGAAAAATATTTAGGTTTAGTTTGACATTTGAAAAATTGGGTTACGTTAAAAAACACAAGACAGGATTTTTATTTAAGAACACAAATATTATATATTCTTTCATAACCGCAGAGCTTGACAGGTGATTTCCTTTTTAGAAAAACAAAAATCAAATTATTGAATCCAGTGTATACACACACACAAACACATATACATATACATATATATGAATGCTTATAAATATTATAAACATATATAATATTTGGGTTCTGAAAAATCCTGTCTTGTGTTTTTTAATGTAAATTAATTTTCTAAATACGTGTGTGTGTCTTATTGTGTGTGCAATAAGAGAGTGAAATACACTTTGCAGAGTTGGTTTGTTTTCTGATCTTGTGTCTAACAGAAATTTTAGCTTTTATATTTTAAATTAAGCATCCTCAGTAGTCCATTTCTCCTCTCCCCTGCACCAGAAAAATCTTAGGGGCAGGGAACTTTTATACAGTATACTCTACCATTTACTCCTGCTTCTTCCCATTCCAACCATTCTGAATGCACCTAGAGGGTATTACCTCCCCTCCTTCATAATTAGTGCTCTAGTGAGCTTCTGTTAATGACAGTTACACTTACATAATTAATTATTATGCCTTTCTGATGAAATAACTTCTTTATCATTATGAAATAACCTTTTTTATTCCTGGTGGTAGTCTTTGCTCTGAAATTGACTGTCTGATGCTGAAGTAGCCATGCCAACTTTCTTTTGAGTCTTCCTTTTTTATATAATATGACAATCTCTGCCTTTTAATTGAGATATTTAGACCATTTACTTTAATATGATTATTGATAAGTTAGGTTTAAATCTGTCATCTTGCTATTTGTTTCCTATTTGTCTCATCTAAATCTTTGTTCCCCTTTTTCTCTTTTTCTGCCTTATTTGAAATTAAGGTTTTTCTTTTTTTAATGATTCCTTTATATCTCAATTTTTGGTTTATTAGCTATACCTCTTTTTTTTGTTGTTTGTTTTTTTATCTTAGTGGTGGCTTTAGCACTTTTATACGTGTTTAACTTAGCAGTCTAGGGACGCCTGGGTGGGTCAGTCAGTTAAGTGTCTGCCTTTGGCTCAGATTATGATCCCAGGGTCGTGGGATTGAGCCCCACATTGGGTTCTTCTGCTCAGCAGGGAGCCTGCTTCTCCCTCTCCCTCTGAAGCTCCCCCTGCTTGTGCTCTCTCTCAAATAAATAAATAAAATCTTAAAAAAAAAACAAAACTTAGCAGTCTACTTTCAAGTGAGACTATACTACTTCACATATAGTATAAGAAATTTACAATCATTACTTCCATTTCTCCCCTACTACCTTTTGTGCTTTTTTTTACATTTTACTTCTATATATTTTATAAACTCAACAATACATCATTATTATTTAGTTTTATGTTATTATTTATTACTTATATTTTATTGGTATTATAATAATAAATTACTTTTTAAAGTGCTTTGAATGTTAAGAAAAAAATCTTGTATGTTTACCCATGTAGTTGTATTTCTGGTGCTCTTTAGTCTTTTCTGTATATCAGTGTTTCCACTGGTATAATTTTCCTTTTGCCCAAGGGACTTCTTTAACATTTAGAGTGTTATAATACAGGTCTACTGGTGGTGAATTCTTTCACTTTTTTATGTCTGGAAAAATCTTTATTTCACCATTGTTTTTGAAAGGTATTTTCCCTGAGTATAGAATTCTAGGTTGACAGTTTATTTTTCTTTCAGTACTTTAAAGTTGTTGTTCTACTGCCTTCTCATTATTCCTTCTGATGAGAAATCTGCTGTCTTCCTTATCTTTGTCTCTTTACAGATGACATGTTTTCTTGTCTGCTTTTTTTTTTTAATATTTTATTTCTTTTGAGAGAGAGAGAGAGAGCAAGCACAAGCAGGGGGTGGGGGGCAGAGGGAAGGGGGAAGCAGACTCCCCACTGAGCAGGGAGCCTAATGCAGGGCTCAATCCCAAGACCCTGAGATCATGACCCAAGCCAAAGGCAGATGTTTAACAACTGAGCCACCCACGCAGCCCCCCTTGTCTGCTTTTAAGACTTTCTTTTTACCATTGGTTTTGAGCAATTGTATTATGATGTGCCTTTTCTTCATGTTCCTTGTACTTGGTGTTTGTGATCTTGCAGCTGTGAATATATAGTCTTGTCACATTTGAAAATATTTTAGCCTTTATTTCTTCAAATACTTTCCATGATCCTCTCCAGTCACTGGGACTCCAATTATACATACATTATGTCACTTAGTTTTCCAGAAGCTCACTGATGCTTTCTTCATTTTTAAAATTCTTCTTTCTATTAAATTTTTGTATAGTTTCTATTGCTAGCTCCTAACTTTAACTAATCCTTTCTTCTGCATTGTTTACGCTGCCAGTATCACAAGCAGTGTTTTATTCATCTCAGGCTTGTAGTTTTCTTTAGAAGTGCAAATTCCGATCATTTTTGTGTTTGGGTTTGAGATCTGTTTTTTGTGTTTTTCAACACATGGAATACAGTTATAGCAATGGTTTTAATGTCTTTGTTTGTTAATTTTAACATCTCTGTCCGATGCAGGTGTGTTTTAATTGACAGATTTTTCTCTCAATGTGGGTCATCTCCCGATTTTTTGCATGCCTGGTAATTTTGGATTGGATGTTAGACATTGTAAATTTACCTTGCTGGTTGCTGGATATTTTCATATTCCTGTAAATACTTTTATTATCTTGGAATGTGATAAGTTACTTTGAAATTGTGTGATCCTTTTTGGTCTTGCTTTTAAGATTTGTTAAACAGGACCAGAGCAGCATCTAGTCTAGGACTAATTATTTCCCACTATTGAGGCAAGTCTTTTCTGAACACTTTACCCATTTCCTATGAATAATGAGATTTTTCCAGTCTGCTGGTGAGAATAGTCACTATTGCCAGACTAGGTAGCCTCTTCAGATCCTCATGGCTGGTTCTCAGCTGAGTGCTCAAGAGAGGCCCTATGCAGAGATTTAGAGTTCTCTGTCTGTACAGCTTTTTCCCTCTGTGCTCACCTGCCCTGTGAACTCTAGTCAGCTCAGTTTCCCTAGACTCTCAGGTTCTCAACTCAGGGAATCTGCCAGGCCCCCTGGAATTCCCCATCCCAGTGCGTAGCCTAGAAACTCAGTCATAGGCTCATCTCATTTGTTTTACATCTCATAGGGACACTATTCTTCATTGCCTGATGTCCAGTGTCTTGAACACTATTGTTTCATATATTCTGTCTGTTTTTTTGGTTGTTTCAGGCAGTAGTGTAAATTGGGTCCAGGTTATTCCATCTTGTCCAGAGCAGAATTTCTACTTCCAAGTTTTTATGAGAGGTTTTTGTTAGTTTCTTTGTATAATTTTGTATTTGAATCTATGCATAGTCTTGATTGGTACTTTAGATTAAGTAGGGAATTAATTACTTTATCTCAAACAGATACTATGTGAAGATTCTACCTATAAATGGATGCATTATAAAATAAGTAATTAATTTTTGTAGGTTTTTTTCTCAGAGTTTGGTTGGAAAAGCAATGGCTTTGATTTATTAGCACCTGGAAGGTAAGTCTAATAATAATGCTAGTAATAATTTTACTCTTTAACAACATGATAGTGAAATTTACTTAAGCTTTTCAGAAATTAAGATGTTATGTGTCTGGTAGGTCATCTTCAATACATTTTAAACTGAACATAATTGAATTTCTTTAATACTGCAGAGTTTTAAAGCTAAAGAAATATGTCATACAAAGATTCAAGACATTTTATGAAACAAAGTAGCCATCATTTATTGAATGCCTACTATGTGATAGGCACTTCATAAAATTATTTTTTATTCTCACAATTCATTTATTAGGCAGAGGTTGTTGTCCCCATTTGAGAGATGAGGAAATTGATATACAACAGGGTTACATAACTTGCCCAAAGTTACAGAGTGAGTTAAGTAGTCACACAAGCTGGATTCACACAAGCCAAACAACTAAAATTCAAAGTATTTTATTATCCCATGCTGATTACAGCTCTTAACTCTATGAAGAGCTTCAGATCTAGATTTTTGAAGAGTGAGTTTTAATAATAGATTTATTGGTAACTTTTAGTCCATTAACTTATCAAATAGGATAGTCATATTTTATAAATTTTCTCTCCTATTCTATAAATAACATAATGACAAATTCATGTCATATTTCCAGTCAGGTAATAACCTACATTTTGAAGCACTTTGCAATATTCATGGTACTTTCACATATTTTTCTCTCAGTCAATTCTCACAACCATACTGGCTAATGCATTAGCCCCATTTTGCTTCAAGTTTATCATTTGTCCTATGTTCCCAAGATTCTTAGACCAGTATTTTTTCTGTTATTCCAAACTAGCTTTTCTGCATCATTGGCTTACTTTATTAAAATGAAAACAAAATGACACCCACATAAAGTCACCAAGTTTTTTGCCCACTCTTATGACAATACTTCTAAGAAATAAGGTTTAATTTTATATTTGGGTGGGTATTGAAAATTTTGGTTACCATACTGTCATTTTTGTTTCTTTTGCAGCCTTGCAGGCCACCTCACTGAATGTGGTGCTCAGAGTATTGATGGAAAATTCATAGATTGGTATTTGATGCCAGACAGGTAGGAAAGTTTATATAGCATGGCATATAGTATCTATGTTTTAGAAATTTTATTATGTGTTTATTAAACTATATTTCATTATTGTTCTTTTTTAATTTTGTATTGTTTCTTCATTTGCATTATGTACTGTTTTTGTATTGTGAAACACAAACTTTATATTGTAGTCATCATTATCTTATTAGGATCCAGAGCTAAGTTTCAGGAGAATTCTTTTTGGCACCTTAAAAATCATACTTCCCTAAGATAATATACAATATTTGATATTCCTATTTTCATGTTCTATAGATCTAGTTTATTATTAAGCTGACCTTTGTACCTGTTATGAGTTGAATTGTGTCCCCCAAAGATTTGTTCAAATTCTAACCCTCAGGACCTTAGAATGTTACCTTATTTGGAAATAGGGTCTCTACAGAGATAATCAAGTCAAAATGACATCATTAGGGTGGGCCCTAATCCAATACGATTGGTGTGCCTATAAAAAATTAGAAATTTGGACGTAGAGAAAGACACACACAGAAGGAAGACAATGTGAAGACACACAGAGAGAATAGCACATGAAGAAAGGATTGGAGTGATGCATCTACAAACCAAGGACCACCAAATGGTTCTGGCAAAGCACCAGAAGCTAGGAAAGGAAAGGAAGGATTCTCCCCCAGAGCTCAAAGAGAACATGGCCCTGCTTGTCCACACCTTGATTTCAAACTTCTAGCCTCCAGAACTGAGATAATAAATTTCTATTGCTTTAAAACACCCATAGTTTGGTACGTTGTTATGACAGCCCTAGGAAAATGATATAGTACCTAAAATAGAAATAGTCTTTCTCTTTAAGAACTAAATATACTAAATGTAATGGAACGTTGAAATACAAGGACCCCATTCCATCCAGGGCTCTGTTGGGAGAAGGTTCTTTGCCCTGACTCCAAGAAGCTCCTCCAGCATGAGCCAGCTCCACCAGTATGAAGCTTACAATACATAGGTTTTGCCTCCAGTGTAAATTACGAATCTATAGATGGCATTCTAGACCCCTCTCAATCTAGACAGTGGTCTTTCCAGTCTTGTTTCCCATTCTTTTTCTGATTCTTGTCCAGAGCCAGGCAGGTGACACACACTCTTCTTTCTAACTCTTCCTTCTCCTCCTTGGCTGTCATATGGTACCAGACAAGTAGGAAGCCATAAGTACATGAGGGTTATAGCACCAATGGGAAATGTGTCCTCAGCCCTTTGCTCTTAGACCTATGTATTTTATCTCTCAGAATGATCATCTGCTTTTGCAGTGGTTACCCTTACTTGGGAGCAGATGACTTATCCAAATAGATTTGTTTTTATTTATAATTTTATTCTTACCTCAAATTCATCAGTCTCTATTTAAGACGTGTACATTTTTGATGGTGATATGGTCAGTCTCCCACAGACCTAGTCTCAGGTGATCTTGGTTCTCTTCCATATCTCACTTATCTCATCAGTCACCAGTAAGGTCAGCTTTCACTCCATAATATCCTTCATTTGCTTCATTTTATATTCATCCAAATTTGCCAGTTTTCTTATCTAGATTCTGAGGGCTCTTATAGAATCTTATCAGGATTCTGAAGTCTTGTAGTTGGTTTCTTTGCCTCTTGTTTCCAGTGTAACAGCTTTGCAACTGTAAAACAGATAGTTGACGGGCCAGAAATCTGACCTCCTAGATTTTATCATCTTGCTCTTCTTATCTGTTCAACAAGACTGTAAACTCTTTGAGGGCATGGATCTTTGCATTTGTACAAATTTATTGGATGTATCACTTAGCCCAGAATAGCAATTAAAGCACGAACTCTCAAGATATTGCCTGGAATCCTGGTTCTACCACTTACTAGCTCCATGAGATGGGACGAGTTACTCAACCTTTACGTTCCTCAATTTCACCCATCTGTAGAGTAAGAAAAATGGTAATATCTACTCTCATTGGGTTACTACGGAAAGGGAGTGAATAAAGCACTTAGGACAGTACCAAAAATATATAGTAATTTTTCAACAAGATGTTCATTATCTTACTGTTTTACATTTCAGTGTTCATCAAATATTTGGAGACTAGTGAAAGATAAATTGTGTTAACACAAGAGTAGAAGCATGCTTTGATTTTGTCTGAACATGTGTTGCACCTCTCCATTACAGTGACGTAGTCCTGAGTCTTACTGAGTTCCTTGAGTATAAAATAAGGATAATGGTACCTACTCATAGGGTTGTTGCAAAGATTACTATAAATAGGTTGCTATTGGTCAGGGCTGAATCCAGTGCCTGACACAGTGAACGCATCAGTGAACGGTACTCAGGAGACACAGTAACGATGGTAGTATTAATAGTGGTGAGGCAGCAGTAACAGTGATGCTAGTGGTAGTAATAATAGTAATAATGGTAGTAACAGAGGCAGAGGTAGCATTTCATTTAGGTTTTTGTATGCATGGAACATATCAGCAGTTGAAAACAGCTTGGGGGTATGTGAGGGAAAGACATAAAGTTTTTCTTGACAATCTGCGAGAGGTGATAGTTGAAGTCTTGGTAAAGGATGAGGTGGCTTGGGGCGCCTGGGTGGCTCAGTTGTTAAGCGTCTGCCTTCGGCTCAGGTCATGATCCCAGGGTCCTGGGATCGAGCCCCACACGGGGCTCCCTGCTCGGTGGGAAGCCTGCTTCTCCCTCTCCCACTCCTCCTGCTTGTGTTCCCTCTCTCGCTGTGTCTCTCTCTGTCATAAATAAATAAAATCTTAAATAAATAAATAAATAAATAAAAAGGATGAGGTGGCTTGGAGTGGGAGGAGAACCGCCACGGGAGAATCAGGGAATGTCAGGAAGGCAAGGGGAAAGTTGAGGGTAGCGGAGAGAGTGTAGTTCAAATTCTTACCCATCCAATCCAGAGTGGGAAGAAGAAAATAACTTCTGAGATGGAAAGCTGTGATTAGAGAGCACCAGATAATAAGCGAAAGTGGTCAAGGAAGACAGTGATCTGCCCCACGCCTCATTACAGTCATTACATCTTACTCAGAATTCCTTTCCTTCTTTTTTTTTAAAAATTTGTTTATTTATTTCAGAGAGAGAGAGAGAGAAAGAGAGAGCACGCGCGCACAAACACACACACACACACATACAGGAGCGTGGTGGGGAGGCAGAGGGAGAGGGAGAAGCAGATTCCCCACTGAGCAGGGAGCCGGATGCTGGGCTTCATCCCAGGACCCTGGGATCATGACCTGAGCCCAGGGCAGACACTTAACCGACTGAGCCACCCAGGCACTCTACCTTTCCTTCTTTAACAGCTAAAAAAATTAATTTCATTAGATACATGTATATGTCTAACATGTATGTGGTTTAATGCTATGAATAATGCTATGGTCCATTAAAACCAGTTGGCAATACATCATGAAGAGAATATGGACATGCTGGAGAAAAACAAATATGCTTTTCAATTTGAGGAGCAAAGTACAGACTGCAAGTTATATTGTGAAGCTGAGGACATGCATTTGACAGGAAAGAGTGGAATGCACCTTTACTCAATATATTTAGAATCCTTTGCTGAACTCTCATATATACCAGTATGTTAGAGAAAGAAAATTTTTTAAATTGGTGAACCCAGAAGCTATGTCCTATATTTTATATATATTTGAAGATATATATATGTTCACTGTTACTTTCCCTGAAAATTATATTCTTTTAAGCATTTTTTAAAATATGAAGATTTTATCAAAAAGCAAATCTTAATTTTTGCTCCAGCGATTCAGATAATATTGACTAATGTCTATTCGATTTAGATTATTTTTTTCAATGACTTAGTCATTTTTTTTCTGAATGAAGCATATTTTTCTTGGCTTCCTACTTTTACTGTAAGCAGCCCACAAACTATGTACCGCGAACAGCATTCTTAGCAATTTCAAATTAAAAATCATCCCTATTCAGCTACAGTAAGACTATATTTATTTACTATTTCGATGTTTCTTTTTTCTGTCTCTATGTACTGTTTTTGATTTTATTTATTTATGAGAGAGAGAGAGAGAGAGCACAAGTAGGGAGAGGGGCAGAAGGAGAGGGAGAAGCAGACTCCCCACTGAGCAGGGAGCCTGATGCGGAGCTTGATCCCTGGGATCATCACCTGAGCCGAAGGCAGATGCTTAACTGACTGAGCCACCCAGGCAACCCTGTGTACTATTTTTAAATATGCAGTTTAAACGAAGTATTCAGTACAATGTAAAATATAGCAACTGTTGTACTTTAAATAATACGTAGAACAACGAAAATTGATCTATAGTCTCTTCTCTAAGAAGAATCCCAAGGATACTATCTTAGGCACTTTCCTTATAATTGTTGTTATTGCCATTAAGCATTGCACATGGCCTTTTAAAATTTATAATTTCTATTTATGATGTTTAAAAATGCAGTGGTCATAATGCAATGTAAAATTGCTTCAATTAGAATATTTATTCTTTTTCCACTGCAGTCTTTAAAAAAATAATAATAAACTCTCAGTGAACCTTTACCCGGCAAATGACCTGATATGACATATTTGAACTTACAGTGAACTTTCACATGAACTTTCAGTTATCCTCTGAGAAATATAACAGATGGAAAATAGGCAGATTTTTCAAATATTTTCAGATGCAGTACTTTGACATGTTTAACAGAGACAACAAGGCCAACTATCTCTTTCCAGTGTTTACTTTGCTGACTTTATTGTACTGCAGGCTGTTTTGCTCCATTATATGCCTGAATTAAGGGGTTCAGCTACATTTTGTTGACTAGCATCTTGATTTTAAACCAGCACTTGTATGTATGTTTAATTAGGTCATAAAATATAACAAATTTTAAGAGAACTTTGTTGAACTTAATGAAATAATATTGCTTCAAATCATTTAGATAGGAGGGGCTTTTAAAGACCCATTTCAGATTTTAGAATATGAATCAGCTATAATGTCTTTCACTTTGAATGGTTTGCAGCTAGAAATTCAGTTCAAAAGCACATGGTTTTTGAATGGTCATTTGGGAAAAGAGGAGGGGAAATTAATGGAGCACCAACTAGTGTTTACTACTGCTAACATATGAAGTAGGCTCCTCAGAGGTATTTAATCTTTGCAACTCTCTTCCCCAAGTAGTTATCTCACTCATTTTGCACAAGAGGGAAGGGAGACAGAGAGGTTGAGTAATTTGCCTGAGAAGACACAGATAAACTGGGGAATTAAATCTGGGTCTCCCAGACTTCCAATTCCTTTCTCTTGTAAGAAGTTCATCCTCCCAGAACAAGATGTTTTGTTTGGTCAAATAAATTCTAAAGATAAAAGCATGATAATGCTGTAATATTTCTAGAATCTTTGTTTTGAGAATTTAAAGAGTTTATTTCTTTGTATTTGTTGCATAATATTATTAAATAGGTTAGATATAAAACTTTCAGAATGCTCTCAGTGACATGAAGATAGTAACTGAGATTTTTGCTTCTCTTGAAAATTTCCTGTTGCTTGCAAAAAACTATACATCTATTACATTTACCAAATAATGCAGGCATGTATATTATTTATCCACTGATATGCATCTCCTTGCTTGTATCAATTCTTATTAACACCCACTTTATTCTCAGACCATAATTTCTTCATGCTGAGTAGTATTTTAGATGTTGTTTAGTTCAGAGAGAGATTATACTTAATGGACATAAATATGTATAAAATAGCACACAACTGCATTTATAAGATCAGAATGTGAACTGTATTAAGCTGTAATTAGCCCATCTTTCCTGACACTTGGTGAGGCAAATAAAGATCTTTCCATTTCACAAGGATGTACTCAGAAGCCTAAAAGCCTATGGTGATCTTGTCAGTGAGGTAGTGTAAATGGACAGCAAGTTAAAACAAGTTGTTACTCATTTGAAGGGAATTTCTAATATTCTCCTTTCTTTAACTTTTTAGTTCATTTTTAAAAACAGCTTTTTTTTAAAGTAATGAACAGGCTTTGTATTCAAATAAGTGATTCTGTTTTTCTCTCCAATTTTTAGGTATTGAACATGGAGCAGTGTAGATTCAAGGAGCAAAAGGTCTCTTCTTCCTTTCACAGTTGACCTTTGAACAACACGGGTTTGAACTGCACTGGTTCACTTATACGTGGATTTTTTTTGATGAATACAGTACAATACTGTAAGTAGATGTTCTATTTCTTATAATTTTCTTAATAATATTTTCTTTATCTTGCTTTATTATAAGAATATATTATACATATAACATACAATAAATGTTAATTGACTGTATATGTTATTGGTAAGGCTTTTGGTCAACAGTGGACTATTAGTTTAGTTTTTGGGGAGTCAAAAGTTCTACATGGGTTTTTTTTTCTACATGGATTTTTTTTTAAGATTTTATTTATTTATTTGACAGAGAGAGAGAGAGAGGGAGAGAACAGGTACGAGCAGGGGGAGCGGAAGGCAGAGGGAGAAGCAGGGTCCCCGCTGAGCAGGGAGTCTGATCCAGGACTCCATCCCAGGACCCAGGGATCATGACCTGAGCCAAAGGCAGATGCTTAACCAACCGAGCCACCCATACACCCCTCTACATGGATTTTTGCATGGGGGATCAGTGCTCCTATCCCCTTGTTGTCCAGGAGTCCACTGTATAAGGTCTTTTCTCTTGTGTTATTTTGTTACCTGTTTAGAGGTCTGGGGGAAAGCACAATAAAGTTCCCTCTGTATGATAGGGTATTTAGTTAGGAATAAAGTTATGATTTCCTGTAGAAAGGAGGTAGAAAACATGGTAGGGAGATAAGCCCACAGACTCTCTTTGATTTCTTGATGTTGGTTAAAACTACTTGGTATATGTAAATTATAATTTCCCAATTCCTTAGATTTAGGGTAGTCATTATTTGCCCAAAACTCGGTGTGTATGGTGGCACCACGATCATAAAGCATCATAGAGAAGGACTGTGGAATAGGTATTGAAGTATCAATACAGAGAAAATATATCTGCATATTAAAAATAATGTTCCTTTTTTAGATATGATATGTCCATGACAGAAAACAGAATTTAGGCATAATGCTTTTTTATCTTATTGCTTTAAAACAGACTCTGAAAGCTATGAATGATACTGCCTCTGGAAATAAAGTGTCAGTTTTAAAAAGCATACTGTTAGCATAGTTTTAAGTATACTAGTTAGGATTCTTTTTATCACAAGTGACAGAAATGTAATTCAAACTAGCATAAAAAAGGGTGGCAGTTACACGCAAGTGTAAACACACATATTTAGATTATATTGTATACTATTTTTGCATCTTTTTAAAAATATAACCTTAGGAGCATTTCCTCATGATTAAATAATTTTACTTTTCACTTTTTTTTATTATTTACTTTTTTACATTATTTCAAAAGTGCTCCACAGCATTCCATTATCTGCATATATCATAGTTTATTTAACCATTCCATTCTTATCTAACATTTAGATTGTTTCCAGTAGAGTGTTTCCAAAGTCTCCGCCCACGTAGAAGAAAAGCTTAACTGGAAGCTTAGACAGAAGTAAACTTTAAAGCCCCCAAAATATTTCTGTATATTCAGAAATATAATCTTATACCCACACACACAATTTATTATTAATGCTTTCATTTTACCTCCATGAAGGTCATTATTTCATTTAAGAAAAGATAACTTTACTTACTTATACACTTAGAATAGATAAAATAGTTTCTGATCAATAGTTATGTGATCCAACTGGTCAGAATGGCTAAAATGAACAACTCAGGAAATGACAGATGTTGGTGAGGATGTGGAGAAAGGGGGACCCTCTTAACACTGTTGGTGGGAGTGCAAGCTGGTGCAGCCACTCTGGAAAACTGTATGGAGGTTCCTCAAAAATTTAAAACTAGAACTACCCTACAACCCAGCAATTGCACTACTAGATATTTTTCTAATGGATACAAAAGTAGTGATTCGAAGGGGCACATTCACCCCAATGTTTATAGCAGCAATGTCCACAATAGCCAAACTATGGAAAGAGCCCAGATGTCCACCAACTGATGAATGGATAAAGAAGATGTGGTATATATATATATATACAATGGAATATTACTCAGCCATCAGAAAGAATGAAATCCTTAACATTTGCAATGACATGGATGGAACTAGAGGGTATTATGTTAAGTGAAATAAGTCAGTCAGAGAGAGACAAGTATCATATGATTTTATTCATATGTGGAATTTAAGAAACACTCAGATGAACATAGGGGAAAGGAAGGAAAAATGAAACAAGATGAAACCAGAGAGGGAGACAAACCATAAGAGACTCTTAACCATAGGAAACAAACTGAGGGTTGCTGAGGGGAGGGGCTGGGGTATGCCGTAACTGGGTGATGGGCATTAAGGAGGGCACTTGATGGAATGAGCGCTGGGTGTTCTATGCAACTGATGAATCACTAAACTCTACCTCTGAAACTAATAATACATTATATGTTAACTAAATTGAATTTAAATAAAAAATGAAAAAAAAGTTACGTGATCCATTCTAGGGCATATTATTGTTGGCATGGATTAATATCATTGTTTATATTTGTAACCTCATGTTGGCAGGTAAGTGCTTGTTACCATGATGATGTTGGAGCAACTGCTGTCTGCACAATGGGAGGTCCAAAAGCAACTGAAAAGGGAAGGAGAAGAACTGAACATATTCTGAAAAGGTTTGTACATGAAACAAAAAGCTGGGTTTTCCAGTCTAAATTTAAAGCATGTTAATCATCAAATTATTTCACAAGGATCATTATTGTAATGACTTCACATTTTCCTCTAATGTATTTATATATCCACTCAGTACATTGTGTGGTAAATGGAGGGTGCTGTTGACAATACCAATGAGCCCCGCCCCAACAGTTCTACAGTTTAGTATGCTCAGATAAACAAGTAAGTATTAGAAAAGTTTTATGGATACTAGCTTCTACTTGAAGATCTCTTCACCTAGAGATGATGTTTGGAAAGGTAACAGGTGATAGAATCAAAGCAATAGACCCTTTGACAGACCATATGGTACAGCCAACTGTTTTTGCCTCTGGAGATCACTTAGTGTGTCCCAGAAAGTCCTCTTTTCTTTAAACATCTCCAGATAAAGAAATGTCATATTTTTGTAGCCAAATTTAATTATTTAATAACTTTTATAGAATTTCTGATGCTAGAACCAAATCATTTACATCTTACAGTAGTGATTCTTCCTACCATGTCATGTGGTTAAAGATTCAAGCCCCTATTAGTAAAAATAAGAGTTGGTGACAGATATGAAAAGACAAACTAGTGCTAATATTTTCTTAATAGGGAGGGACTCGTGTAAAATGATTTCAGTCTTTATCAACAATGGTGATCAAAACACTTAAAAGTACAAAATATATAAACAGGAAAATGAGTGAAAGTAGTCTGTGACCCCATCACTTAGTAGAGAGTTACAGTGTCTATATATTAAAGATTTAAGATAATTACAATCTGTTGGACACCTGGGTGGCTCAGATGGTTAAGTGTGTCTGACTTTGGCTCAGGTCATGCTCCCAGGGTCCTGAGATCGAGTCCTGCATCGGTTCCCTGCTCAGCGGGGAGCCTGCTTCTTCCTCTGCCTCCCTCCCCCCAACTTGTGCTCTCTCTCTTCGCTCACTCTCTCTCTCTCTCTCAAATAAATAAATAAAATCTTTAAAAATAATAATAATAGGGATGCCTGGGTGGTTCAGTCAGTTAAGGTACCTGCTCAGCAGGGAGTCTGCTCCTCCCTGCTGCTCGTGCTCACTCTCTCTCTCGCAAAAATGGATAAAATCTTAAAAAAAAAAAAGATAATTACAATCTGCACTTTTAAGACTACCTACATTATTAATTAATTAATTAACTCTCTCTTTCAACCTTTGAGTCCCTTACTACATGGCAGTGACTTCTGGGCCCTGGGTGTATAGTTATCAGTATGTCAGACAAGGCAGCTATCCTCATGGAGTTTGGTATATGGGTAGACATTAAGCTGATAACCCACAAATGAAGAATTGAAAAATACTGTGAAAAAATATTAAAGGGTGTTATGGAAAAGAATAATGCAGGAGCATAATGTAATTTTAACAACTAAGGAAGGCTTTACTTAGTGATATTTGAACAAGGAAACCTGAAAAATGAGTGCCTTCTTAGGCACCTAAATAAAATAAAAGCCATGAAAACATAGTTCTAAGTCACAATATCTAGCACATATTATTCAGTAAATATTGTTGAATGAATGAATATTCCAAAAATCGTAAAATGAAGCAAACATTAAAACAGAAAGCATAAAACAAGATTTCACAAGTTAAGTCAAAATCATTAGTTGTGCCAATAAACGTAAATGCTATATACTGCTCAGTTGAAAGATAAAGTCTCTTAGAATAGGTTAAAATCAAAGTCCAACTATATGTTATGATAGACATTGAAACCAAACAACACAAGAAAGTCAGAAGAATCAGAGTGGGCAAGGAACAAGAAGGAGAAGGACAAGGGGATAGAAAAGGAGAAGGAAGGGGAGAATGAAAAGGGAAAAAAGAGGGGACGGTGATATTGAAAGGAAGGTAGAATTCAAATGGCATAAAATGTATCATTCACAATGAAGATAATGTGGTCATGCACTTTCATGTGCTAGGTAACATAGTGTTAAGCGTTAAGACATTTAAGTCAGAGCTATTAGATACCTAAAGAGAAAGAGAGAAATATCATTGCTGTGGAAGATTTTCACAGATCTTCATATTTAATGAGTTAAGTAATAATGATTACTTATTATTATTATTTATTATTAAATAAACAATTTTTAAAAAGATTTTATTTATTCATTTGAGTGAGAGAGAGAGAGACAGAGAGCACAAGCAGGGGGCAGGGGCAGAGGGAGAAGCAGACTCCCCACTGAGCCGGGAGCACAAACGTGGGGCTCGATCCCAGGACCCTGGGATCATGACCTGAATGGAAGGCAGGTGCTTAACCATCTGAACCACCCAGGCACCCCTTAAATAAACAATTAAAAAGGACATCGAATATTGGGATAATATAAAAGTTGAATTAATAACTACAGATAGAACATTCTTGCCCACAAGTATGCACCTTATTTCCAAGCATCCTCAAAGCTACCTTAATCTGTTTCAGAAACTAGACATTTTATAGACCACATTCTTTGATCTTATGTAATACACTGAATGAATAACAAAACTTTCAGAGACAATAAAACCCCAAAACTCTGGTATCTAAGATATGTAAAAAGTACTTGCACGTACGTGTAATTATCGTATCAAAGAGGAAATCTTCAATTTTAGACTGTTTAGAAAATAAGGACATTGAGGCTATAACATACCAAATGTGGTTTGAAGCTAAAGCTCTATTCAGGATGACTTGATAGCCCTCAATGCCCCAGATCGTCCTAGCCCTTTAAATGTAGTTGTTGTTGACATCCAACCAGGTGACCTCGATCAAGAACGACAACTCAGGGAATGTTGGAATTGATCCACTGTAAATTCATGAATATTTTTTTCTTTTCTTTCTCTTTTAATGATTCTGATTTTAGGAGAAAAAAAAAAATCTCATTTGGTCCTTGAACACTTGCCAACCTCCCTTTCTTATCATGGAGACAGCCAGCTAGCAACAGGCTCAGACCATTCCACAGGAAACAGTATTTGGTTGAGTCTGGTAATGATACTTGCTTACACTGTATTTATTTATTTATAGATTTTTAATTACTGAAGTATAGCTGACACACTGTGTTATATTAGCTTCGGGTGTACAGCATAGTGATTCAGCAATTCTAGACATTACTCAGTGCTCACCACCATAAATGTAGTCACCGTACAACATTATTACAATATTATCGACTACATTCCCTATGCTGTACTTTTCATCTCCATGACCTATTTATTTTATAACTGGAAGTTTGTACCTCTTTATCCCATTTGCTTTTTTTTTTTTTTTTTATCATATCCTTTGCTGCAGAACTCATCTTATATTTGAAGATGCTGGTGTGGAAGATTATAGTGAGGTTCACCTTCAAATTTTAAGATTTGAAGAAACATATGGAACACAAGCTAAAACAAATGTAAATGGAGTAACTAAAATATCAGATTTTTTATTCCAATGTTAAAAAATTGGTTGGATTATTTTTAATCATTTATGTATGAAAGTATTTATTATAAAGGCCAACCTAGCTAAGTTATAATGGGTTATAAATTTTGGGTTACTACTATTTGATAGTGTGTATTTAAAAAAATAGTCAATAGTTCTATAACAAGCTTGTTATTCAATTTGAATTTTCTGTATGCCTGTGGCAAAACTCATCCCGATTCCATTCCTTTCCTTTCTTGTCCACCTTTAATATTTAAGTTATGTTTAGGCTCTTGGGTGTCACACGTATGGTTTTCTTAAAAAGTTTTTAGAGAGCTGTGGATATTTAAATTTTTAACTTCTAACTATGTCTTAATATATATTGTTCTTTAGCAGTAGAAACAGAAATAACATTTCTTCTATTCTTGCTGGAAAATTTCTGGCTATTCCCTAGAAAAGGAATCAGAGATTCAGAGTTGTTTTTGCTTACATTAAAAAAAAAAAAATCAACACAGGGACACCTGGGTGGCTCAATCAGTTAAGCATCTGACTTTTTTTTTAAGATTATATTTATTTATTTGAGAGAGAGAGAGAGCGCACAAGCGGGGGAGGGGAGAGGGAGAAGCAGACTCCCCTGATGAGCAGGGAGCCTGACATGGTGCTTGAGCCCAGTACTCTGGGATCTGGACCTGAGCTGAAAGCAGATGCTTAACTGACTGAGCCACCCAGGCACCCCTAAGCATCTGATTCTTGATCTCAGCTCAGGTTTTGATCTCAGGGTCATGAGTTCAAGCCCTACACTGGGCTCCACACTGGGCATGGAGCCTACGTAAAAAATAATAAATAAATAAATTAATTAATTAAATAAAATAAAAATAAATCAGCATATAAAGTATGTCAAAATCTATTATGACCACCCATTAAAAATCAATTTCATTAATCTAATTTAATTCAAGCCATTTTGAGATTATTTTTTAAAATGTGAATGGCCACATTAAACAAAATGCAGTATGATCAATGTCTCATTAAATTCTGGATAATTAATTTGAC
The DNA here is from genome assembly GCF_002201575.2 of Neomonachus schauinslandi. Lineage (NCBI taxonomy): Eukaryota > Metazoa > Chordata > Mammalia > Carnivora > Phocidae > Neomonachus > Neomonachus schauinslandi. Next base: position 72,683,829 of record NC_058404.1, on the reverse strand, counting down.
CTTATCTCGGTACTTTCTTTCCCTATCCATATATTTTTTCCCAGCAACATTTTATAGGTGTGTCTCCCATAAACTTTCTATTTACAAATTGAGCTCTTTGAATAATTTCTTAGGACATTTTAATTCTGACAGCCACACTCACAAAGGTTTGACCGTATTATTGTTCCGGATTATTTGTAGATATTTTGGTACACAGTGATTGCTTTCACTTAGTAAGCGTTAATAAAAGATGGAAACATGTATGTGAAATAACGATGACAATATGTAACAAGGGCACTGAGAGGGTGGTGTGTGCCAGGCAATGTTCCGAGTGCTTTGCTTGGGTTTTCATTTAGCCCTCACCACAATCCTTTTAGGTAGGTCTGTTAGTATTTCTATTTTATAAGTGAGGAAACTCAGACACAGAGAGGTGGAATAATTTGTCTGCGGGCACACAGCCAATGAGGGGCAGGGCCAGATTCTGAACTCCCTACGATCGGGTTCTAGCTTCTGAACTTTTAACCTCTAGGAGCAAGAGTTTCGTTTTAGTGTAGAATCACTGGGAAAGATCTGCAACCTTTGTAACTGAATTATTACAGCTTGAATAGCATAAAAAAGATAACTTATTAAATTTTTAAAAGAGAAAAACAATATTATTAGTTATAATCCCAGATATGTTAAAATAAAATGGCTCCGTTTTCTGTGTCATAATCTTCATTGACACTCTTTTCTATTTAGGAATTTTCTCTTCTGTACAAAATAGAAAGCTCAAGGGATATTGGCCAAATATTTTATTTTGACAGACTTTTTAGAAAATTCATGGTTTCACAATTTTTGCAGTCTGTTATTCATTTCATTTTATGAAGTGCCCCCCCCCCACCCCGGCCAAATGCCAAGAACTCCTGTATTTTATTTTGTAGACTAGTGTGTGGTAAGGTGAGGATTTAAACTTAGGGGCTATTTAGAATTATATGAGAAATTTTAGATTTTATCAAAACCCAGAAACAGGAAGCAGGTGTCTAAGGGTAGATATTTCACTCTACAGAGAAATATGTGCTCTATTAGTGGCTAGGGTTTAATTACCATATTTAATTCACTGAATGGAATTAGTGAATGTAGAACTTAAAATGAAAGGTTATTGTGAAAGCCAACTTTAACACTGTTTTTAATTAATTAATTTTTATTAATTTTTTTTAAATTTGAGTATAGTTGACATACAATGTTACATTAGTTTCAGGAGTACAACAGAGTGATTCAACCCCTCTATACATGATGCTATGCTCGCCAGAAGTGTAGCTGCCATCTGAAAGCCAACTTTTATTTTATTTATTTATTTACTTATTTTTAAAGATTTTATTTATTTATTTGACAGAGAGAGACACAGCGAGAGAGGGAACACAAGCAGGGGGAGTGGGAGAGGGAGAAGCAGGCTTCCCACAGAGTAGGGAGCCCGATGTGGGGCTCCATCCCAGGACCCTGGGATTATGACCTGAGCCGAAGGCAGACGCTTAACGACTGAGCCACCCAGGCGCCCCTGAAAGCCAACTTTTAGTCTGTTGTTTGGAAGGCGCTTTGTATTATAGGATGCTTGAAAACAGTACCTGCATCAATTTTTCATGGTGTTTCCATGAAGCTCAGTTTAGTCACATAATTAAATTGTCAAATAGATTTATTAAGTTGGCTTTAGGCTGAGAAATTGACAGTAAACATAATGGGAAAAGTAGAAGTTTACTTTAATTATTGGTCATTAAAATAATTATGTTTCATATTTGTCCTTGAAATGTTTCACATCTGATGCCATATTGTTTCATCATAGTAGCTCTGCGAAGCAGTTAAGAAGCTGATATGATCTGCATTTTACTAAAAAGGAAAATTAAGTTATGGGGAAATGAACTGACTTAACGAAGGACAAGCAGGTCTTTAGAATAACAGGCAGAACGAGACCTTAAACTTCCACTTCTTTCTAGTGACCTTCCAAATGACCACACCTTTCAAAGAAGGTGATCGCTAAATCCTTAAAATTCTCAACTAAGACATTGTTATTTACATACTTATGTACTTAATTCTGTTTCAAACTAGGATAACTGACTCATTCTATAATAAGTTATCCAATGGCTATAGGTCATATATGATGTAGATGTTCTTTAAGAGAAATTGAGCTGTAGCCATGATATACATATCATTTAAAATCATCTGTCATATGAAGAAAATAGTAGGCATCAATTAAATAAAAGAGGGAAAATGGAAAAAAATGAAGGGATTTTACAAATACAATTTTAGTGATCCTTTCAAGCTGTCATTACCATGTGTCAAGTTGTATTCCTCAGATAAAATTTATTATTAATTTATGAAGGACTAAGAGTGTTATCCCTTTATAAGGTGTTTATTTTTGTGACCATGCATGGCATAATTGGGAAAACCTATAATAATAAACTCTTTATAGTGATCATGCAAGTCAGAGATAATTATATGGTCCAGAAAAGTATCTTCTTTCATGGTATGCAAATACAGGCTTGTGTCATATTTTGAGGTATGCATTTGTTAATTTCTACTCTTTGTTAATAGGGTCCTTGAGAAGTAGTCCTTTGACTTTCAGTACATCATAAACAGAAGGCAGTGGTGGAAATTTTATCAGGAGAAATTGCACAAGCAGGGACTGGAATGGGTAAATAGGCATATTTTTACAGTTATAGCTATAAGAATCCCTTACTTTCTTATCACTATCATCAATTATAATATTCATTAGTTGGCCCTTCTGAACTTGGCAGTGTGTGCCAAGGGTCATGCCGTATTCACAGCCCTTTGCCTTTCAGGATTTGAATACCTTTAAACATTTGTTGTATATATACTCTCTCTCATAATATTTATTTCAAATTGACCAAAAATTTTAAAACATCTGGACATTAAATATGGCCATATATGTTTGCCCATTACGTATATGGCAAATGATGGATTTAGGGAATAGTCCCAAACAAAGCAACCTGGTAAACCCAGAGCATGGGTTTGCTCTGCCCATGTCATCACCTACAACCTGTGTTCCATTACCCCCACGTTAGGATCCCATTTCCCCAGAGCAGTCTCTTCTTTCTTAGTGTCCTCTGAGCAGGTCTCAGGGTGTGCTATGCCTTGCCACCTCCAGGCACACAGGATTTCTTCCCTACATTGCTTTTACTCTCCCCTCACAAATGAAACGGACCTGCCATGATCACAGGACAAGGCCTCTTGAGGCTTCTGTTCTGATAACCCAATGAGTTCATTCACTCATTGGGACATAACATTTGAAAGGCTTTAAATTCCTACATTTCATACAGGGAGAAATTGAGGCTGAGAGAGGTGAAGTGGGTAAAAGGAGAGAAAGTAAGAACCCTCCTTTGGTTCCCAAGAACAGTAGTAAAACTTTCTAGAAATGTTCGTGTCATGGGGAAAAGTTCTGTTCTATTTCCACTTCTTTGCTCTTTCTCTACCAATGTTTAAAAATGGAGGGAGAATTGAATTTTGACTATACGAGACTTACATCTTAAAATTAAAACAAAGCCAAAATCAGTAAGTGGGACTACATTAAACTAAAAAGTTTCTGCACAGCAAAAAAATGATCAACAAAATGAGAAGGCAACCTATAGAATGGGGGAAGATATTTGCAAGCCATCTATCTGATAAGGGGATAATAGTACAAATATATAAGGAACTTTCTTCAGCTCAATAGAAAAAAAAAAATCCAATTAAAAAAATGAGCAGAGGACTTGAATAGACATTTTCCCAAAGATAACATATAAATGGCTGATAAATATATGAAAAGGTGCTCAACATCACTAACATCAGGGAAATGCAAATCAAAACCACAATGAGATATTACCTCACACCTATTAGAATGGGTATTATCAAAATGACAGGCGATAACAAATGATACAGAGAAAAGGGAACCCTTGTGCGCTGTTGGTGGGAATGCAAACTGGTGCAGCCACTAAGGAAAACAGTATGGAGCTTCCTCAAAAAATTAGAACTGGAACTACCCTATGATTCAGTAATCCCACTTATAGGGACATAGTCCAAAATAAAATCCCTATCTCAAAGAGCTATCTGCACCCCCATGTTCATTGCAGCATTGTTTACAATAGCCATGACATGGAAACAATCTCAAGTGTCCATCGACAGATGAATGGACAAAGAAAATGTGGTGTATATACACAATGGAGTATTGTTTAGCCATAAAAAAGAAGGAAATCCTGCCATTTGCAACACCATGAATGGACCTTGAGGGCATTATGCTAAGTGAAATAATTCAGATTGAGAAAGACAAATACTTATATGCGAAATCTAAAAACACTGAACTAGAAACAGAGAATAGAATGATGATTGTCAGGAGCTGAGGTGCAGGGGAAATGGGGAGATGTCGGTCAAAGGGTACAAACTTTCAGTTATGGTATGAATAAGTTCCAGGGATCTAATGTACAACATGGTAACAACAGCTAACAATACTGTATTGTATACTCCAAAATTGCTGTGAAAGTAGAGCTTTAATTTTTTCACCATAACAACAACAAAATGGTAATTATGTGAGGCAAAAGATGTTCTAACCAACCTTACTGTGGTAAGCACTTCACAATATATACAAACATCAAATCATCATATTACCTTAAACTTACACAATGTTATATGTCAGTTCTATTTCAAAAAGCTGGATATAAATTAAAATGAGAAACACATGGAAATAGCAGAGGCGTATTTGCCATAAAACTAATGAAGTTTAACCTCCAGGGCCCTTCACTTATCTGGGCACCTTCCAAGGCACTACCGTTGTGCTCACATAGTCAGATATTTTTGTAAAGTTGGTAAGAGTAAGATATTTTATCTGGAAGACTATTATCTCTTTCCACCTTAGCTACCCTTTCGCCAGACTTTTCCAGATACGCTTATGTGCCTCCCAGGCTATTCTGTGCGTGTTATTATTAGCCTTCTTGGTGGAGGCTGTGCTACCATAGGAATATCTCTACCTCAGCCACACCAGCTGACCTAATTTCATGATATTGAAGGCGGGGCCAGAAGTTTGGTTGCTGTATGAATGATCTTTAGTCCCGAGCACTAGAAGTATATAGGCAGAAGAGAAACATGTTTGAAAGATATGAAGTCAGAAGCCAATCCATTTGTGGAAAATTCTTCCAAGCTTTAGGTGTGTAAAAACTTATTAAACACAAAATTCATTAGCCATGTAAGCAGATGTTTCAGTTCTCCTTGTCACCCAGTGAAAACAAGAAGTTCTGCCCTGTCAGGAATATAGTCGACAATGAAGCATATTAAATTATAATAGCATCCCAAAATAAAATTATTTTTCGTGTATTTCTACATGAGATCAATAGATATTTTTCTACCAAGAAGTAAATTGTAACAAATTTTCAGATCACATCAAAAGCAGTAATTCATCGAGAGAGATAAATTTCAAATAGAAAAGTTATGATAAATTGAGCCCAATTAATGAAGAGTAATAAATTATATGAACACATTGGAAAAAGATAGAACTTTTTGATGATTTGACAACAAATACTGACATCCACAAAATAGCATAAAAGTCACCCCACTACAATGAATCATCAATGACAAACTGATGGAAGGTTGTCATAAAGTATTTAAGATTAACTTGCACAAGAAAAGTGAAATGCCCTGAAATCTTACAGCTCATGTATGGAAGAAACTTCTTCCCAAACTTACATGCGATGAATTTACAACTTAAAAACTTACATGTGATAAATGAGTGGTGAAGCTAAAAACATTTTTCAAAACTCTCCATGATAATACATTTCAACCTGCTGTGCTGAAGAAATGACTGAAAATCTTACTATCTTTATAGAAAAGTGTATTTTAAAAATTATTTGCACTTGAAGAGACAAGCAGAGTATGCAGCCTAGAGAGGTAAGAAAAGATATTAGAGAAGGATGTCAGGCAGTTTATTAATTAAAATGTTATACTGTATTGCTAGATTCTGTGACATTCGTGGTATTTGTCAACTTCATAGAAATTATAATTGGTTGTGATTTTTTTCTCATTCACTTTCCTGATTTTGTATTTTTAATTTTTATGATTTTTCTTAACAAAGTTTCTGCAAAATGTACTAACTTCAGGCCTCATGAAACCTAGATCTGCTTCACTTCCGATTAATACTAAGTCTTGCTACTTGATTTTTAATGTTGAAGACCTTACACAACTTTTCAAAGCCAATCTCTTCTCTTCTGCGAGAAGAATAATGAATACTGCCCCATCGGGTTACAGGGTTATAAAAGAATGACAGAGGGAGAAAAAGACAGCAAGGAAAGGGACGGGGAGAAAGAATATGTGGGAGGATGTTTTAAGCTTCAAAGCAATAGATGTGAGCAAAATAAAAGTGATCTCAATGAGATATTTCTATGATATGTGACCTCCTCCTCTCTCTTCTTAGCCTATTGCTCACCATTTTACTTTTTTATTGATGATTTGAGATTGTGATTTTGAATGTATAAACTGCATGGACTGACTCTTAAGTGTTTATTAATCTTCAAGTGTGAGAAAAATAAAATCCCCCCCTTTTTTTTTAAAGATTTATTTATTTGACAGAGAGAGACACAGCGAGAGAGGGAACACAAGCAGGGGGAGTGGGAGAGGGAGAAGCAGGCTTCCCGCTGAGCAGGGAGCCCGATGTGGAGCCCGATGCGGGGCTCGATCCCAGGACCCTGGGATCATGACCCGAGGCAAAGGCAGATGCCTAACGACTGAGCCACCCAGGTGCCCCCAAAATCCCCCATGTTGTAGTCACTGTTTTTTTTATAGTTTCTGAGGCAGCCGAAAACCATGTCGGAGTGATATTAAATTTGGGAAGGAGTTTAGGAATTCTGGGGATTGCTATTAAATGTCCCCCTTCTATGCCAATTTTTTTACTCTTCTAATGCAGAGTAGCACATATTGTAGTCTACTTTCCAAAGTACAGCATGGGACAGTTTGACAACATTTTATATCACGCATATGAAGAGTTCCCGGCTTTCTGCTTTCAGTATCTGTGCCTTCACGGCTCAAAGTCCATCTTCAGCAATCTGGTTCCACATGTGAGGTTGCAGCACTCCATGTCCAGGTACCAAATTCTGTTTAGGTCAAGGCTCTTTGTTTCAAACAGAACTCTAGCTCGTTTAAGCAGAAAGAGATTTATTGAAGGTTCTTAGTAGCTCCCAGAATCTTGAGAGAGCCATAGAACTAGTTTTGGATCTCACTCGATCAAAAACAAAGAAAATAGAACAATCAAGCCAAAAAACAGTGGTTCCAAATGATTGATGAATGGTTAAAAAAGATGCAGTATATATACACAATAGAATATTACTCAGCCATAAAAAGGAATGGAATCTTGCTATCCGTGGCAACATGGTGGGCCTAGAGGGAGGGTATTATGCTAAGTGAAATAGGCCAGACCAAGACAAATACCATATGATTTCACTTATATGTGGAATCTAAAAAACAAACAAATGAATGAACAAACAACAGCAACAAAAGAGAGAAACAAACTTATGAATATAGAGAAAAAAACGGTGGTTGCCAAAGGGGAAGGGGTGGGGATGAGTGAAATGGGCGAAGGAGATTAAGAGGTACAAATCTACAGTTCTAAAATAAGGAAGTTACAGGGATGAAAAGTACAGCATAGGGAAGGAATATAGTCAATAATATTCTAATACACTTATCGTGGTGAGCATTTCATAATGTGTGTAATTGTGGAATCGCTGTTGTACACTTGAAACTAATTTAATATGATATGTCAACTGTACTTCAATTAAAAAGAAGAACAGTGGTTCTAGGGAGGCAGGAGTATACCGGGCAGGCAGCACCCTATGCACCAGAGACTCTACCTTCCTTGTCTCAGAGGAGCTGCTTGGCTATACCACCGTGCTCCCCAAAAGGGACAAACTCTGAGCATGCAGTGGCCACCTCTCATTGCTCATTTCTCATCCAAATCCTGGCTGATGTCTCTGCTTGCCAGGAACTTAGGCCAGCTGCCTGCACCCTAGCTGCAATACTGGGGAATGTTAGTGTCAGAGTGAGTGAGAGTGAGCCAACCCGGAGGATCTGCCACAGTTTCCTGCATCCTTACAAATTCACTCTGAGACTTGAGGCAAGGTCCTTAACCTCTCTAACTGATCCATCCTCTTAATACTTAATGTGAGGATTTTGGATGCCATAGTAAATTCCCAGAATCCTTATGGTAATACAAATCTGTGTCTGCTCTAGTTAGAACTCTGGCTTCTAGTGATGGAACCCTTACATGAGCTAGTGAAAGTAAGTCAAGGGTATTTATTCGCTCTTATAACCTAATCGCGGGAAGAGGAAAGGTGCTGCGAGGTGTAGGGGTGTGGGCTCCTCTGACCTCTCACTTTCTCCCCTCTGCTTTCAGTGTGCTGACCAGGAAGACCGCTTTCTTTGGGAAGCTGGAGAAGTAGTCCCTGACAGCTCCAAGGCTACTTGTAGCCAAACTATTCCAAGATCATAAAGGAAAAGAAGTCCTGTCTCCCAGAATTGGTTTCTTCTAAGGTCCAGAAGGCCCTTTGGATTGGCCAAGCTTGGCTTGTGTGCCAACTCCTGTGGCCAGAGAAGTGGAGTCTTTAACCAGAGAAGGGATATCACACAGGTATGGCCACCAGAGAATTGTTGGGAGGCAGTCAAGTGCCCAGTGTGACCGGCGCAGATTTGAAGAGCTAGGAGGCCACAGTATGTGATGTGGGATTTATTCATTGGTTTTCATTTCAGATATTTCAAATGAAATAAACTTCAGTTAGTTTTGTGGATCTCAGTGTTGCATGGGGCTTAGTAGGAGATGCAACTCCACATATGACTCAGTGCCTGCATTCGGGGAGCTTAGAATGTAATGATAGAGATAAAGAGGCACCTGAAGTCCCAGCTGTAAACAATACAACGGTTTTAGGGAAAGAGCTGAAATCCTAAAGCTGATGAATATGGAACTTGAAGGGTTACATTGATAACAGTTTTTGCCAGGCATTTTGCCCCAAATCATATTCCCAAGCCAAATACAATGGGTATTTGTATTTTAAGATCAAATGATCTTAATGATCAAAATGTCATAGATAAAAGAGAAAATTGATACCTTTTCTTGAACTTTTGGCCTTTATCTTTTTTTTCGTGGGTGTTGTCTGTGTTGGTATATACATAGACAGCCTTTTCCTTTGGAAAGTTACATTATTGTGCTGAAATATATTTTACTTTTAGCCATAAATATGACAGGATGGTTCTTTGGTCTTATATTTTCTAGACATAGCTTGTATAACAGAAAACAATTATTTTCTCCTTCGAATCAAGGAATCGGTAGCTCACTCTAAAATTTATCTGGACGGAATTTTGCATATTAAGTTATATTCTGTTGGCAGTTAGATTGTTGGAAAAGTGTGAAAAGTTTCAGTCAGTCTATGTTTTGCTTCGTCATACAAATTAGCTTCTTGGTTTTATAATCTGAAGCACATGCATATTAAGTAGAGGAAACTAATTGCAGTAAATCCTGGCAATAATCCGGATGTTTCAATAATATCACATTGTTAATTCTGAGTTTACTTGTAACACTGTTGCATAAGGGTCTTATTTTTAAATTGTTTTAGTCTTGTTGGCCTCGGCTTCTCTGATGATTAAATTAATTGAATTGATTAGATTTTGTTTAATTAGATTTTATACTTTGATGTCACGTCATGGCTTTTGAAAGTATTTTGCACCCTCTTCATCGTGGGCAATACATATAGATTTAGCTAGTGGTTCATATATACTCTGTTTCTTTCTTTTGTGGAATTTTTATTGCAATAGGCAATAACCAATTTACATACTTCGGGGATGCTAGAGGATCGCTCCTTGCTTTTAAAAGTAGGATATATCCACCTGAATAATATTTTTAGTGACTGCCAAAATGGCTGCTCCAGCATTTATGCCCGTTTTTCATTGTAGGGTAAATGGCCCTTCAAACTAAATGGGGATGTTTAATATTCCAGGGATTTAACCCACAATCTTTGATGAATGCCAGTGCTGTTTTAAAAAGAATTGCTGTCTTAGTGTAAATAAAATCAAAATCCTGGCATTACAATCTAATTGAGAAATCTGTTTGGAATGTCGGGTCACTAGAGATCATATGTGACCTCCTGGAGCAAAAGAAAATGCAAACGATAATGGCAAAGGGTATAGGATGTTGAGGAAACACACATGATGTTGAGGAAACACAATGATGTCAGCGCTAAGACGTTGACATCCCTGCATCCGTCTTGGCCTTTTCCCCTCCTGCCCTGATCAAGGCAGGAAAAGGGGGAAAAGGTGGTGTGGGCTGCACTTGGTCCTTTAATCAGGAAGCCTTGCCAGCAGTTGCCAGGAGACTTCTGCTTCCATCTGATTGCCCGGCGCTGTGTGGGAGGCTGAGGAAGCCCTCTGATCCTCATGGTGGGAGAAGTCAAGGAACACGGGACTTGGGAATGGCAGTTAGACCAGCCAAATGGCAGCATCTACCACACACAGCAAGGGTAGATTTTGTAAGCTTGGCAGCATGCCGGTGAAGGATTTCCCATCTGAGATTTCTGTTTTCTTTGGAAGTTGGAAATAAGCTCATCTGCTAAGAGAGTAATGGAACATGTGAAGGTAGTGAAAATCAGAAATGGCCTTTTTGGAGACTTGGAGAAACTGGGAACTGATGAAAGACACTAACTGATTTCTTCTGAGCAACGCTGAGGTTCGACTGAAATTAGAGATCATGGATTCAGAGGTCACACGACTAGAGGAATGCGCGGCTACGCAAAGGCTGCTCAGTACGGGACCACGGGACAGTGGAAATGCTGTGCGTCACTATAGGGTACACTTGATGCGATTGGGTTATATAATCACTTTTATCTTGAGTTGTTTATATGAAATTCATATTGTTTCCTTTTTTAAAAATTTTTTTATTCATTCTGTATAAATCATTACCTGCATGGTTTAGGTATGTCTCCTATAGAGTACACAGTAATGTTGTAGGAGATTGATCATTGTGAAAGTCTTCAGATCTATAGGGAAATTGAAAGAGTAGTAAAATAAACAGCCTCACGGCATTCACGGACATTCAGTAACTAACATCTTCCCACATTTTCTGTCTCCTTTCTCAATCTCTCCCTCTCTCTCCACAAACACACACACGTTTTTTTATCCCGAACCCCTTGAAACTTTAAGTTGTAGACAATAAGACACTATAGCGCTAAATACTTCAGCATGTGTCTCCTGGTAATTGGGACATCCTCCTATGCAAACACAACAGCATGGATTTTTGCCCCTTAGAGAATCAACATTAATCTCACCAACGAGGCTTCAGTACATCTTTGTTTCCCACTTGTCCCCAAAGTGCCTTTCAACCCAAACAGTCTGAAGAAGAGTGTTTGAAAACTATGTATGTTTTGAAATTAATTTAGCAAATTTTGAAGTGCCCTGTAGCAGTTGGCTTACTGTTGAAATTTTGTTGCCTTTGTCAGGGCTTTTCCAATCTCTTTAGGTTTTCATTTTGGATGCACACAACAACATACAGTATCTTATATGTGTGTCTACATCTAAAACTTACATTTGTATTGGCTTTTGTTTTCCTGATACACTTAAGCAGTACCTTTTCCTCCTTCCCATTTTAATGACCAACCTTTCCATCCTTCATTTTTGACTCTAGATTGGTATCGTGTGGTAGATATAAAGTATCTGCATTATTTCTTCAACTACCAATGAAAGCCTGTATTTGAATATATATTATATACTATTCCCTTCACTGTTCAAATGGTAAATGTGACTTAATATTTGTCCAGGTGGATAAAGTGGCTATTTTATGGGTATATTACAACTGTTAATTAATAAAATCTAACTCAGTGACTGGGAGGAAGGTATTTCATATAGAAATTCAATTTACCTTTTGTAAAATTGGAAATACTAGTGATTAATGTCCTCTAGATGAAGAACACTCTAGGAAACACTGGGTGTGCCTAAATATAATACAAACATAACTCCTTATCAAGGAACTGGAATTCTAAAACAACATGGAAACAGACATGTAAATAAAAGAATTGATAATGAAAGGGAGCAAGTACATTGAGGCTGTTTGCCAAATGCAGGAATAGGATTAAGGATATTTAAACAGGAACAAGTTTCTTGATTTATACAGTGTCTTTTTAATTTTCATACTGATTTAATCTGTTAATAAAAATAGGGTGATTGCGACTTGAGTAATTTTCCGGGCATTTTCACCATCATGCAAATGTATACGGTATGAGGTATGATGTTTGTTCCTGCTAGAATGCGTTGTCTTGTGTGGGGTGCTGGACGGGCCCCAGGCATTTAGGCCCATGCAGCTCCCCACTAGAACTGAAACTTCTCTGGTCCCACCAACTCTCGGCAGCATCAGCCACAGGAGCCCTAGATGCACAATTTCCCCTGACCTGGGCCCCAGTCCCTAGCACTGACCTTCAGGGCTCCCGTTGTACCAGTGAGTTTCCAGTGTTTGAATTATTTATAATTAGAAAACCTCCAGACATAAAACTACACTGAAGCAGGTATGGCTCAGCATCTTTTGTTCAGGGCCTTTTTGTGATGAATGTACTGCTATTAACTCTGGTTGAACCTAAATTGTCTGCCAACTGTGCCTACACCTGAGCGGCCAAACCCTAACCGGCTTTATTTTAATTCATGACCACCAGCCCGTGTGCCCAACAGGTCTGACTGTTTCTCTAGGCTCCTGAATCTCATCCACTGCCCAAACTTGCACCTTTTACAGTCTTCTCCCGTCAGTTGGGCAACTCCATTTTTCTAGTTGCTCACGCCAGAAACCATGGAGTCAGCCTTAACTCCTCTTTTTCATAAGCCACATCTGATCTAGAAGCAATTGCATTGGCTCTATCTTTTGAGTGTATGTAGGATCTAAGCCTTCTCACCGGTTCCACGCCATCCCTCCCGATCCAAGCGATCAGCTTCTCTTGCCTGGTTGTTTGCAATGCTGTGCCAACAGCTCTTCGTCCACAGCCTCCCACAGCCCCCAGCACAGATGTGTGCACATGCAGACACACACTTACACTCACCCGCTCACAATGAGCAAAGCAGCAGCCAGAATAATGCTGTTAAACCTACTTTAATCAGATCAGGCTGCCCCTCTCATGGAGCTCTCCAAGGGCTCCCCTACTCAAAGTAAAAGCCGAAGTCTTTACAGTGGCCCACGAGGCACCCATGAGTAAAAAGTCTGGAAAAAGGCCAGAAAGAGATATTGGCCAAAGATATATATTATTTTGGGGTTAAACAAGAAACGGGGAGAATAAGCTTTAGAAATAATCTATTTTTAAAGGCCAACAATTTAGCAAAATTCGGAATGATCTTTACAGTGTAGTTTCTGAAATGGGCGATGAAAAAGCGATTAGGCCATCTTATTTTAGGTACAGAGAAAGAATTGAAAAAAAAAAATTGAATTTGCATTATGTGTGTGTTGGATATCAGTCCTAGATATAAGTGTTTCTTAATAATCAGTGCCAAACTTGTATAGACCATACTGATTATCTGTATTTTGAGTTGTTGATAATACTTTAAATGCTAATTTGACACTTTCACTTTTCTTCATTTCTATATATTTTGTTTGTGAATAATCATAAAATCCCATGTGACCTAGATAACAGGAATATGCAATAGGGACTTGCTGTTGGGGGTTTAAGCACAGTTCAATATCTATAAAATATTTCACTAATAGGAAAAGAATAAGACAAACCCTCTGTTGACCTTTGTTTCACATTAAAATGACCGGAGTTTGACACCAAAGTGACAGCTGGTTAAAACAGCTTGAGATTTCAAAGTGCTTGAGTATATATAAATATTATGACTGATCTCATAAGTGTGTTGGAAAACACACTTTAAGAAAGGTCCTTGGCTTAATTGTTTGCTACATTCTCCCCTGTTGCTCGGAGGGAACTATCACCACCCCCTCCCAAAGAAAGTTTTATCTTCTGGATTTAAAAGAAATAGAAAAATTAAAAACATGTAGTTGAACTCAACAGAACCAAGATTGGAGGTTAATACTGCGAATGTAAATTACTATTTCGTGCACAAACCTAAGGCTCGTGTTCCTCCAGTTTGATAACAGGACAGATACTGCTCCCAGTGAACCCTATGTGATGAGATACCAGTGGTAGAAAATTCATCAATAAGATTTATTTTTTCCACTTCCTTTTCTACAACAGAACATGATAGGGCAAGGAGAACTCGCAGGGCTGAAAAGATGTCACAGATAGACCATTCCTACACACAGGTCTCACAGAATTCCGAAAAGGCACATCTACTGTCAACCCTCCACTCCTTAAAATTGTCTCAACCTTATTTTGTAAAATCTCATCCAAGTTATTGTTTATCCTAAACCTTATATCATAGCAACATGGATCCTTCTGTGCAGTTTTCTGTGAGCAAGGAAAACTCGGGATGACAGAGAGGAAAGACTAGGAAGAAGAGTGATAAACAAAAGTCAGAATGATAGAGTTTGTTAGTGGACAGAATAGATTAAGATTATCAGCAGTGCAGAGTTCAGGCAGAAGCTTTCCCATGAGGCTTGTAATATTTCTGAAAGGCACTAGCGTCAATTAGTGAAGAATTAATTCGGGAAAGTGGAGGCTGACCAGGGCCATGTAATCAGGGGTTGGGAGTGCAGGTCCGAGGCACAGAGAGGGCTGTACAGATCTCTGGCAGGCAGGTGAGGGAAAGAAGAGGCAGAAGGCATGGTTGCCATAGGGTGAGATGAATAATTCCATTTCTGTGTTTATTTTTTAATTTTTAAAAAGATAATGGATGCCTACCAAATTCAAACAGTACAACAGAAAATTGAATGAAAATTAAGTCAGCTTCCTATCTCAGCTCCCAGACCCCAGTTCCCCTCCAGAAGGCCAATGATTTCTTGTAAATTCTTCTATGCTGTATGCATAGACAAGCATTTATATATAACTCCTTTTTTTTAAATGTCAGCACTACTATTACTCACAGTACCCCCATTCTTCACACAAGTCATATTATTCTAAACCTTGCTTTTTTAACCCGATAGATTATAGCTTCATTCCTCCTAATTTCCTCAATTCCTTTTAACGGCCACATTATATTCTGTCCCATGGATGTGACAGTCTCGTGTGATGGACATTTAAGTTGTTTCCAGTCCTTTGGCCCCATAAATAGTGTTTCAGTTATAGCCTCATACATATGAGGTCATCTCCTTTTATATTTCTGCTCAAAGATATTAGAATGGGGCTGAAAAGATCAGAAAATAAAGCTGTCCTAATTAGATTGAGATATTGAGGACAGGCTGATTTATTCTGACAGAGAGAAATAGCCACGAGGTGGTATTGATAAGAGAGTAAAAGTTAACTTAGATTAATAGGGCTTCATTGCCCCATAGTTTGATTTGAGGCAAATAGCAATAGGCTTTTTGGTATTTTGGTGCTACTCTTCACAGCACTTAAAGTTCAAAGTTAGAGTAAGTAGTTAATGAAAGTGAGTAAACAGCAAATGTAATAATGACCCATACAAGATCTGCTGTTCTTCTAAGGGAAAACAAGCTATTATTGAGCCGATATTTTCCCCCAGGTTTCATCACTGATTTCAAAAATTTTAATAAAATGAAAAAAATAACATTAATACATATATCCAATCAGCATGTTGAAATGGGAAACCTCACTACAGAACAAAGAAATGAAAATGAAAAGGACATCTTTTCTGTGCAGTCCAGAAAAAACTTTTTAATTATTGTACAGAGTGATAGTGGTTAAGTAATGAGAGGCCCTCTGTATGGGGGACTAGTATGTTATAGTTTAAAATACATTTTTAATTTAAAAATACATACATAATATTATAAAAATAATTTTGAAATAAAATATTTTAAAGGACACCGGTACATAAATATTCACATTATGATGTTTAAAGCCTATGCCTAGAATTATATGTATAACTAAATCTATGATACAGACTCAGGTATGTCAGAGAGGGAAGACCAAAAGGTTAACAGTAATTACCTCTGAGTAATGGGATTGCGGTTTTTGTTTATGCTTTTTTGCATTTTCCAAAAGTGTTAGGAAAAAATGATTTATTTTTTAAAAGGATTGAAAAACATGGAAATGGAGATATGGTTTATTTTTAATAAGCGCTTTTCAAAAACGGCATATTCCTTCTCCCAGAAGATGCATGGGAATCCTTCGAATTCTTAGCCCCATCTACATTTATGGAAGTACTTGAATCCGGTCTTAAGGAAGTCACATTATTAGAGATTTTATGTTTCAGGCAAGCAGTGTCACATTGAGATTCAATGTGAATGACCTCATAAAGCCTTGCCCCACTTTCTGGAGTGAAGCCTCATACATGTAAGGACTGTCCCCCTCCAGCCTAGACCTGCCTTCTGAGCTTCACACTTGTACATCCAAAAGCCTCCCGGCACTGTGCGCGCGGGTCTCACAGGCTGCTCAACCCCGGCACCTGTTCCTTCTTAGAATGAGCTCCTGGGCTTCCCCCGGTCTCTCCTGTCACGTCCCAATCCCTCCTTCCACGTCATTGAAAAGTCACTTCTCTCTCTCTCTCTCCCCTCCACATCCTGTGCATGGCGCAATCCTGTCAGTTCTACCTGCACAGGACGCCGTGCCTCTGCCCCACCTCGCCCTCTCCGCCGCCTCACCCCTGCCGCCTCTCTCATGGCTTCCGGCCGCGGCTCGCGCTGCCTCTCGGACTCGGCTCCTGCCTCCTTCAAGTCATTCTCCACCGGCGAAGTAAAGGATCTGTTCCCATCACAAGACAAATGCCAACTACAATGAGGTGCCATTTTCCACGTTGGCAAGCTTCAAAAATTGTGATAATATATTGTGTTAGCAAGGAGTCTAGGGTAATAGGCACTTGTACATTGCTGGCGGGAGTATAAATTAATTCAGTCGCTTTGGGGAGCAATTTGGCAATATTTATCAAAATTAATATTATATAGGGCCTTTATGACCTCCCTGTTTATTTCTGCGAATTTATCCTTATCTGATATTTTGACTCTCTAAAGATCACTCATTGAAAGAAATGTTTTTCCCTCTTGAATAAGTAAACTATATCTATTATCAAGTTCAGTAAGAGGGTATACAATTAAAAATCATCTCCTCTCACTCCTGCCCTACAACCACCCCGTTCTCTGCCCCAGACCAAACACTATTACTTTTCTTTTTATTTACAAAAATAGTAGTATACACATTCACGTTCTTCTGCATTTTCCTTTATTTCCTTAACCACCTTGAGCACTTCTCACATCAGCTCATTTAGAGCTGACCAAAAGCTACATAGTATTCTATTGTATAGACCTACCATTCTTTATTTTAGATCAGTTCTCCACTGATGGACATTTAGGGTCCACACACATGCGCACACACACACACACATATATACACACATATAAACGTATGTACATATATATGCCACAATGAATATGCATAGACATGTATCATTTTGCCCTTCTGTAAGACATGTAAACATTGAATGCTGGTGTACTCTTTTTTTTTAAGGTTTTATTTATTTATTTGACAGAGAGAGAGAGAGAGCACAAGCAGGCGGAGTAGCAGAGGGAGAGGGAGAAGCAGACTCCCCGCTGAGCAGGGAGCCTGACGTGGGGCTGGATTCCTGGACCCTGGGACCACAACCCAAGCCGAAGGCGGACGCTTAATGCACTGAGCCACCCCTGGTGTACTGTTTATATAATGTGAAATACACCTGAATATTGCATGTTTGGATAAAAGAATTTTGTTAAAAATGAAAGTTTAGTTAACTGCTTTCTTCAGAGTAACTTAACCTTTTGGTTACTTCCTACAGTATTGTTTCTTGATTTCTTCTTTAACTTTCACAATCGTGTCAAAAGCTGGAGATCCAGATAACATTCAAAGGTGTACTTAATGTACAGCCAGGATGTGCTTATATGCCAAACCCTAATTGTTTTCTTATAACACTTTCCTTGCCATGTTTTTATAAGGCATGATTTTTATGCACTGTCTATAATTTGAGTTATTAGATCATACAACTCTTTTCTCATTCCTGTTTTTGATTAAATAATAAAATAAATCCACTAGATGGTGTATATGAACAGAGAGAAAGAAAAGTTAGTTCCTTTTTTGTACTTTATAGCTCAAGTTCAAAGAAGACTAAAAATTTCTGCTTACATTTTGGTTTGGGGAGCGAGGGAAGGATATCCCCATCAAAAAAACTAAAACAAAACAAAAACACAACCAAAAAAGGATTTTCTGCAATGTTAAGGTTTCTATTAGCTATTAAAATAGTTAATTCTAGGGTGCCTGGGTGGCTCAGTCGTTAAGCGTCTGCCTTCGGCTCAGGTCATGATCCCAGGGTCCTGGGATGGAGCCCCACATCGGGCTCCCTGCTTGGCAGGAAGCATGCTTCTCCCTCTCCCACTCCCCCTGCTTGTGTTCCCTCTCTTCGCTGTCTCTCTCTCTGTCAAATAAATAAATAAAATCTTTAAAAAAAATCTTTAAAATAGTTAATTCTACAAATTGAATATATAAATTAGAAGAATATATTAAATAAATACAATCTGATTCAATAAATGTGATGAAAATTATTTGCCTTCTTATCTCTCTCGGCTTCCTCAGTTATAATAATAACTTGACTCTATTCCATAGAAATTTTTAATTGTCAAATCATTCCTCCATTTACTGATTACTACTTATGAATTCTGGATATTGTTTTAACCTGGATTTTCTGAAAAGCTAATAGCACCCTATATTAGAAAATTAACTCTTTGTTATAATGGACCACACTGGGGTTATATTGTGGTGAGTTAGAAAACCCTTGTATTGTAAGAAGGAAATTGTTTTAATAATTCTTTTTTCTCTTTAGCACCTGATCTGACGGCAGTGGTTGAAGGTCATCCATAAGTGTCCGTTCACTGATGATATGCTAGAGCCAGTCGTTTATATATCGTTCCCCTCAGCACAGTTTTCTGGATAGGAGTGAGAGTATAGCAGGTCTAGGGATCAGAGGCCTGTCACCCTGGCACATCTTGTTCATTAACTTTCCTGAGATCTGTGAGATCTCTCCGTGACTCTTGAACAGTAGGCTGGCCTTGTCTGAGAATCACCTCTGCTGATCCTGGATGAATCAGACAGGTTGAATTGGTCTATGGGGTTAAAGTTCTCAGGAGATAAATGGCTTTTAAGGCTGAGCTAGTTGTTTCCAACCACTAATTTACATTGGGAGAAATTTGACTTGTTGATAAGTAAAGGGGACTAATTTGGCTTCAAATAACAAAGTTAGAGGAAGGCGGCCACCTCATTTAGGATAGTCCTTCCCCTGCCAGAATCCCTAGTTCAGTTTCTCTTGGTAGTTCTTTTTGTTTGTGGAAAATGAAGCAAATTCTCATACATGAGTGGCATTTTCTAGCTGCTTTGTGTTCTATTCTTTTGAGATAAGATATATGTTTAGATTACTGGATTCCAGTATGCATTTGTGTCAGTTTAATCAGGAATGCATGGATTCCCTTTCTGTTTAAAAGCCAGATAAGGCAGAAAAAGAGCCTTGAAAGAGATGGCTTTCCTGTTTATTCCTTTCTCTTCACTCTCCTGAGCCCTTGACAAGAAGGGTTTCAGCCCCCACCGCTCCTCCAGAACTGGCCTTGCCAAGGTCTCCCATAACCTTTACTTCGTTTAATACAAAGCTCTGTTATTGTCATCATCTTATGTGGATCCTGAGCATAATTGGACGCTTGGACGCTGTTAGTCACCCTTCTCCTCCTTTAAATACGTCCTTAACCAAGCTTCCAAGGTGTTACCTTTCCGGGGATGTCTCCTACCTCCTTGTCTGATACTCCTCCATCCCCTTGTACTGGACCTTCCTCTTCCTCCCTGACTTCTAAACACCACAGTGCCTCTAGACATGGTCCTTGGACCTCCCTTCTTTCTGAGTTACCTTACTCCCCTGATGATCTCATCCTGTCTTTAACCTTTATATACCACCTATATGCTAATGGCTCTCAAATTTATTTCTCCAGCTTGCATGTCTCTCTTGACCCTCAGAGAGCTCATATACCACCTGTTTACTTAACAACTCCATCTGGATGCCTAGTAAACATCTCAAGCTTAACATGTCCCATGCTGAACACCCCCACCCCCCAGCCAGCCAGCTCCCTCTCTTCTCAGTCAGTGGCAACTTCAAGCCAAAAGCCTTTGTGTCATCCCTGACTGTTCCTTTTCTCATGCCTCATATACAGTCCATCAGCAATAGCTCTGTGCCAGTGTCTTCAAAATATGTCAAAAGCCTGACTACTTATCATTTCCACTGTTGCCACACCCTGGTTCCAGCCACCATCACCTTGGGCCTCAATTAATGCAATAATGTCCTAACTGGTCTCCCGGTTTCTACTTCACAGTAGTATCTATTCCCCAAATAGAGTGATCCTTTAAACATGTAGGCCAGATGATGCTTATCCTTTGTTCCAAGTCCTTAATCTCACCTAGTTACTCTAAGCCAAAGTCCTGAAAATGGTCGAGCAGGCTCTGCCCAATCTCTGATCTCCTTCTTCCCCCGACGCCCTCCCAGACACTCTGTTGGCTACAGCTGCCCAGGCCTCCTTTCCAGGCTGCCTCAAGATCTTTGTACTTTCTCCTCCCTCTGACTCAACTGCTCCCAGTCTTCTCCCTCACTTCAAGTCCTAGCTCAAAGGTCACTTTCTCAAAGAGAACCTGATACCCTGTTTAATGTTGCCTAAAATCTTTGAACACTTCCGTTCTCAGCCTCATGTATCTCAAGCTGCTTTCTATTTTACTTAATTATTTTCTTTATTATTAATACTCCTCTAGGGGCACCTGGGTGGCTCAGTTGGTTAAGCGACTGCCTTCGGCTCAGGTCATGATCCTGGAGTCCCGGGATCGAGTCCCGCATCGGGCTCCCTGCTCGGCGGGGAACCTGCTTCTCCCTCTGACCCTCCCCCATCTCGTGCTCTCTCTCTCTCTGTCTCATTCTCTCTCTCAAATAAATAAATAAAATCTTTTAAAAAAAAATACTCCTCTGGGTCCTCCCCCTGCCAGCCTCCCAACACACACACACACACACACTCAAAATAAGTCCCTTGAAGGAAGGAATTTTGTTTGTTTACGTTTACTGTTGTACTTTTAACTCTGGAAACGTGCCTGCCGTATCATGGGCCCTTAACAGATATTTGTAAAATGAACCCGTGATTAAAGAAAGGTTTGTGTTACTGGATACCCTGATGGAGTGGGACTAAAGCAATCTATTTATGTCTAAGAATTAAAACTGTAATATCACATGAACTTTTGTAGGTTTCATCCAACATTTGTTCCATGATGACACTTGTTTTAGCAAAGACTGCCAGTTGCCTACCCAACAGCCATTTCCCTCTTCATACTTAATTAGAGCTCTAATTTTGTTTTAGTACCATGTTCCTTCAGGTGACTCAGTCATTCAGTAGTGACCCTGTCAAAACTAACTCCACCACAGTTCTAATTTTTTTTATTTTTAATTTTTTAAAGATTTTATTTATTTATTTGAGAGAGTGAGTGAGAAAGAGAGAGAGAGAGAAGGAGCAGGGGGAGAAGGCAGAGGGAGATGGAGAAGCAGACTCCTTGCCGAGCAGGGAGCCCGACGTGGGGCTCCATCCCAGGACTCTGGGATCATGACCTGAGCTGAAGGCAGATGCTTGACCGACTGAACCACCTAAGGGCCCCACCACCACAGTTTTTAAAACCTCTATTCCAAATGGACATATAAAATGAAATACTATTGTAGTTTTTATCATTATCTTACGGAAATGGGATGCCTTCACTTATTCATAAAATCCACTAACCATTTACTGGTGCCAGAAGCATGGTAAGTACTTGAGTAGAGATAACACACATAGAAGAACAAAGAGAGACACCCAACCAGCCTGCTCAGAAAGAGGAAAGGTCCTAACCAGAAGTCTCTACACCAGAGCTGACAAGAAGTGACACTTGAACTGAACCCTAACAGACCAAAAGGAGTCACCCAACCAGAAAAAGAAGAAAAAGGGGCATTCCTTGCAAAGGAGGTAGCCTATGAAATGCATGGGGGTCTGAGAGAATATGGCACATTCAAGGAAGTATGAGTAATTGAGTATGTAAGGTGCAGATTGGAAGAATCGGGAAAGAAGGTTAGAGAGATGAGGGGCACCTGGGTGGCTCAGTCATTAGGCATCTGCCTTCAGCTCGGGTCATGATCCCGGGGTCCTGGGATCGAGCCCTGCATCGGGGTCCCTGCTCTACGGGAAGCCTGCTTCTCCCTCTCCCTCTCCCACTCCCCCTGCTTGTGTTCCCTCTCTCGCTGTCTGTCTCTGTCAAATAAATAAATAAAATCTTTAAAAAAAAAAGAAGAAGTTTAGAGAGGTAAACAGGAGCCTGTTCACAAAGGACATTGGGGTCAAGCTATGGTGTAAGACTTATATCAGGAATAGGGAGTTACTGAAGGGTATTAAGTATGTATGGAACATGATGGTACCTGAATTTTTAGGAAGATTACTTTGGTAGCTCAAAGAATATTTGGGAGGCAAGATAAGAGATGGGTAGAGATGATGAGAAGGAGAGAAGAAATCAAGCAGGGTTTTTAGATGCAAGAGATATTTAGGAAGTGGTTTAGGTAGAATGTGGTGACTCATTATGAGAGCTGAGAGCAGGGGAGCAGGAAGTTTGCAAAGAAAATGCAGGGCTAGTGAGGGGGGTGGAGGTGGCTGCCCAACTGTGTGCTGAGAGCTGAGCTGAGAATGGACACCATGAGCTAATGGCTCCTGTACACATGGTTGAGTGATATATTTCGTGTGGTTTTAGATGTAAAGAAGGCTGGACTGATCCACATTTGGGTAAGTACTGCAGAAGGAAAAAGGAGCAAGAGGAGTGAGAAGCTGAAGCTGTTACTGAAGCAACAGGTTGAAGTGCTGAACCAAAGCAAGATGGCAATGGAAGCAGAACAGGAAAAAATCTGACACATGGAGTGAATGGGATAGAACCTCAGTCACAATCCTGATGAATAAGCAGGTATAATTGGAGCAATGAGGATAACAGGAGTTTGTGGTAGGAAAGTGGAATGGTGTGGCTAAGATTTTACAGGTGGGGTAGCTGCAGGCAATAATACAGAAGGGGTGAGTTGTTGATATCCGTGTGGAGATGAAGGGCATTGGAGTTGAAGAAGCCAAGGCACCGGGTGTTGGAAGGGTCATCCACATGAACATTGAAGATAGCAGGATTATGGCAGATTTGGGGTAGAGAGAAAAATCATAAGCCATGCTCCACCATCCCTGATACACATCAGGGAGCGATGAGACAACAAGAAGGGATGGAGGATAGAAAATTCAAGAGGCACAAGTTTCCATGGAAGGATTCTGACAGGAGATTGGCAGAGTATTGCGCAGGCAAGTGCTAATTATTACTGAACACTTACTGTGTGCCAGGTTCTGTTCTAAGTACTTTACAAGACTCTTAACTCATTTAATTCTCAATGAGGTTAAGTACTATTATTATCCCCGATGAGGACACTGAGACTTTGTGATGTTTAATAACTCGCTCAAGGTGCAAAGCCATGATTCCAATCCAGGTAGTTTGGATCCAAAGTCCACACTCTTACCCATGTCATTGTCCTGCTGGTTCTGTTGAACAAACCCAGCCAGCCCTGAGGTTAAGTAGAAAGTTCAAGAACAAGGAGTGTCCACTTAAGAGTGTAGAATAGTGTTTGTGTTTGGGGAGTCATTCAAAAGAGGCAGAACATGACTGGTCCTTGATAGCATCAACTCCTTTACGTTTTCCAGAGTCTATTGTATTTTGCATTTAAACATAATAGTATGCCTTCGAACTATGTGTTAATGTGTAAGCTCCCTCAGACGTTTTTTAGAAGCGGGTGCAGTTGACTTTTAAAATAAATAGTTACATTAATATTAACGATAAGTACTCAGTTACATAAAGGAATTTTGCATCTTTCAGAGAACTGAGATGCATTTTGAGAGTGGCAATAAGGAAAATAAAACATGCAGTCTTGAAAAATACATGGTTCTGGTTTTTTCTCTGGCTTTTACTAGGCTTTACGGCAAGCTGGTTTATTTGAGGTTCATGCTACTTGTTGGAAGAAATTCTCCTATTTTTCTTTTTTTAATTTTTGTTACCTGATAGGCACTAACTGTCATAAACACCAAGAGTCCAAGAATGTTATAAAGCATTATAATCCAAAGGAGAATCCTACTTTGCTTGGCTCATATTAAGTTCTATTTATTTTCTTAAAATTAAGGCCCAAAGAATCTTTGAATAAAGTGCTAATCCTATAAAGCACTGAGAAACCAGCTTCCTTGTCTTACAGAGCTACCACTCTTCATGAAAAGTGTGGCTCTAAGAAGTGTAGACATGAGGAAAATACAGATTTACACAAAGGGAAATTTATGGTGTAATTATAAACCATACCATGGACTTATATTGGAAGTCTGCATCTCACAATGACATTTAAGAACTCTGGCACATATAAAATGAGTTCTTTCAAGATGTGTTTCAGGTTTTATTTAGAAATGTATATATTGAAGCATACCACAAGAAGTTTATGCTAATCGTGAGTGACCATGGACGGTTTAATCCAAATTAGGAGTGGATTTGTCAGATGTAGGATCTCAATCAGGTAACTGGAAAAACCAAATGATTTCTTTTTATCTGGAAGGTTCAGATAGGCAGCTTTTAAGAAAACGCTATTGACGCTTCAAGGTAGCTGTTCTTGGTTCCGCTTTGGTTTCTGAAATAACTGGGAAGTTTTAGGCTAAATAGTTCTACACAAGGGGAGGGAAGAAAAATGGGAAAATTGTTAGTAAAGATGATCCTTTACTCCTACCACCACTCCACTCTTTGGAAAAAATTATTCTGTGGCCTGGGAGTAAAGCAGAAGGAAAGGTAGTGAAATTCAACACAAACCAGTTTAAGTGATGCTTTTACGATTTGCAAAGCTCGGAGTTCCTTGTTAACCTATATCTACATGATGGAGGTGGTGGGAGCGGCAGATAGAAATAAGTATAAGTTGCCTTCTTTCTTCTCAGATTGTTAGTTATATACTTGAATTTTATGTTTATTGTTCTCTTGCCTGTCTGTACAGTATTGCCAATGTATTGTTTAGTTTTACATAGTTTTGAACTTTGTATGTATATATGCATTCAAGCTGTTTGTTTTCTTCTGTAACTTGTCTTTTTTTCCACTCAAAATTATCTTCTGAAATAGTGTTGAGACATGCAGAAATAAGTCATTTAGTTTCTGTCAACTATAGAATCCTCTATTTTATGGGTATGCCGTAATTTATAAACTTATTTTTATTTTAGAAGAACACTGAGATTTTTGTCGGTTTCTATAAGTGTTTTTTTGCGGGGGTGGGGGTAGGTGTAGTTTTTGTTTGTCTGCTTTGCTCTTACAAACATGGCTGCCTTTGAACATTCTTGTATATCTCCTTGGTACTTATGTGCAAAGGTTTTTCTAGGTATTTACCTAGAGGTAGAATGTTGAGGCATTGGGTATGTGCATCTAAATTTACTGGATAATGCCAAATTGTTTTCTGTAGTACTAATTTACACTCATCCCTGCAGTATATGAGTATTTGAGAGTCTCTCCAACACTTGGTGCTATCCAACTTTTTAGTTATTGCCAGTGTGATTGGTTACAAAGTAGTATTGCATGTAGTTCTAATTTGCATTTCCCATGTTTATTACCAGCCTTGCTGCCTTTCTGGGAAATGTCCATTTGTGTCTTTTGCTCACTTTTTTCTGTTGGGTTGTCTTTCTCTGAATGATTTTGAGTTCTTTAAATTCTCTTTTACGTTCCATATACTATGTAAACTAATCCTTTGCCAGGTATATACATCACATATAATTTCTGCCCTAGTTATAGCTTTATGGGATTTATTAATGAGCAGAATTATTCATTTTAATGTAGTTCATGTCACCAAATTTTTTGAGCATCTTCATAAAAATTTTTTAAACTACAATGAGATATGGATTTCTGCTAATCAAATCTCCAAAGATCCAAAAGTTTGATAGCATGCTGTGTTGATGAAGATATCCTGAGAACAGGCACTTTTATACCTTGCAAGTAGGAGTATGAACTGGTGCAGCCATTATAGAGGGCATCCTCAAATTTTTTTCTTTAGGATTTGCTCTAAAATGTCTTAATGGTCTAGAATTTTTAAAGAAATTCTTATCTGTTTTGAGATAATTTACTCTCCAATATTACCTTCTAAGAGTTTTAAAGTTTTGCCTCTCATATTTAAGTCCTTACTTCAATCTGAATTCCTTTAATGCATTTCCAGTAACGTTTTGTAATTTTCTCCATAATTGTCTTAACATATTGACATAATTGTGTTTTCTTTCTTCATGGTCTATTAAGGTGATAACATTAACTCGACCTTGTGTTCTTGAAATAAATCCGACTTGATCATGGTGTCCGTTGCTCAATTTAGTTTGTGAATATTTTCTTTTTGATTTTCATAAGGGAGATTGATCTAGAATTTTCCTTGGTTTTGGTATCAAATTACTATTTTTTGGTATCAAATTATTTTAGCTTACTAAAATTAATTGTGGTGTGTTCTCTTTTTTCTATCTTCTGAAAGATGATTAAAATTACTTTTTCTTCTTATAGAACTTACCTTATAAAATTTGTACCTGGTGCTTTCTATGTGAGAAAAAACTTTACTGATTTAATTTCTATAATGGTTACAGAACCATTATAATGATTCAGTTTTTAAATTTTTTTCTTAGATTAGTTTTTCTAGTTATATTTTTTCTAACAACTTGTTGTTTTATTTTTTTCAAGTTTACTACCAAAAATGAATAATTACATAATCATTCTATATTTTAATCTCTTTTGCATCTGAAGTAGTGCCCCCTTTTCGTTGTGATTTCGTTTGTCCTTTCTGCATTTTTGTCATGATCTAACCTTGCTAAAGTTTTCTCATTATTATTTTTCATTCAAAAACCAATACCTGGGTTTCTTATTTACTCTATTGTACATTTACTTTATTTCATTAATTTCTGCTCTTGCCTTTATTACTTCTACTTTGTGTCTGTTTTGCTGATCTTTTCCTAACTTCTTATGCTGAGTGCTTAGCTCATTAATTTTCAATCTTTTTTCTTTCTTTATATAAGTAATTAGGGCTATAAATATCTCTCTAAGTGCCACAATATGAACGTTCTACATGATTTGAAATTTTGTTTTATTATTTTTTAAAATTCTTTTATGCTCCTTTTTTACTCATGAGCTATTTAGATATTTATTATACTTTAAAATTTCCAAATATATGTGGTTTTCTACTTATGATTTTGTTATTACTTTCTAACCTAATTATATTATGATAAAGGAATAATAAACAATACTGTTTTTTTTTAATTTGTTGAGATTGACTTTATAGCTTAGTATGTGGTTAGTCTCCTAGATATTTCTTATATGCTTGAAAACAATATGTATTCTCTAACGGCAAGTACAGAAATATATGTGTGTGTTCTCTAATTGGCAAGTGTGTATACATACACACACACACACGCACACACACACATACATACATTCCAAATTCAAGCTTGCTGATATATGTATTCCAAATGACTTTTTTTTTTGCTTTTGGCTGTTTGAGCTGTTTGCTAAAAGACTGTATTACAGTATCATAATGGTAGATTTTTCAATTTCTTGTTATAGTTATTTTAGTTTTTCTCTCTACATTTTGAAGTTATGTTATTAAATGCACATGTTCCAAACTTGTGCTTTTAACCTTTTGTCACTATGCAGAAATTTTATTTTTGTATCTGGTGATGCTTTTTTCTATTAGGTATATTTTGTTAGTACTAATATATCTACATTACCTAACTTTTTATTACTATTGATTTGGTAGATATATCTTTTAATACTTTTGCTTTGCCTCAATATGTTTTAGATGTGGTTATTGTAAACAACTGAATCTGTATGCTTGTTTGTTTGATTCCAGGTGACAACATTTGTCTTTTAATTACAGTAGTCAATTTACATATGTTTATCAATATATTCTGATTTATTTTTATTTTTTTATTTTTATTTTTTATTTTTATTTATATTTTTATTTTTATCTATTTTGGCTTTCTGTTTGTCCTACCTTTTCTGTTTCTCTTTTTCTCCCTGCTTGTCCTCTTTTGAGTTAACTGGATGTTTTTATTGATTTTTTTATTCTCATCACCATTTTGAAACTTACACACCTTTCTATGTTTTTTATGATTACTTCTAGAAACTTAATGTACATCTTAACAAGTGAGAATTAATCTAGATCTTCACCTTTCCTTACAATATAAGGACCCTACAATGCTTTATTTCCAGTCGCCCTTCCTGAAATATTTAGGTGACCAACATCCCTGTTTTGCCCAGGATTGAAGGTATTCCTGTTTATAAGACTTTCAGTTTTAAAATCAAAAAACTCCAAGGCAAACAAGGATGAGTTAGTTGGTTACCCCACATGTGCTATTGTGGTTCTAACTTTTTTTTAACTCCACGGATTCGAAATAAGTATTATTATTTCACACAGGTTTTTTTCAGATTTACACATGTTTACATTTGCTTGGTTCATTAATTTTTCCACCTTAGACCATCCTTCTGGGATCATTTTTCTTCCTCATGTAGCTCTCAATAATGTAATAAGAAGACAGGGACAAACAAGGATATACTATATTATGCTGTTTATGTAAAATTCAGGAATAGGCAAAACCAATTTATGGTGAGAGAAATCAAAAATAGTGATTAACCACAAAGGAGAGGTATGGGAGTTGCTATTGACTGGAAAGTCACAAGGGAACTCTTTGAGGTAGTGGAAATATCTTGATATAGGAAGTGGTCACATGGATATAAGTATACACACACACATATGTGTATGTATAGTCATTAAACTGTACCTTTAATATTTGCACATTTTACTATATGTAAATTATTCAATAAAGTACTATTTAAAAAAAAAAAAAAGCACATGAGCACCTGGGTGGCTTAGTTGGTTAAGCATCTGTCTTTGGTTCAAGTCATGATCCCGGAGTCCCGGGATCGAGTCCCACATAGGGCTCCCTGTTCAGTGGGGAGTCTGCTTCTCCCTCTGCCCTCTGCTTGTGCTCTCTCTCACTCTCTCTCTCTCAAATAATAAAAATAAATAAAATCTTTAAAAAATTAAAATAAAATAAAAATAAAAAATAAGAAAACACATAAGCATCCAAGAATGAATGAACTATTTCAGCTACCACCATCAAGTTTCAGTAAGGGAGCAAGATAAGTAAAACAAAGATGCATAAACCAAAACAAAATTAACCAATCCTTTCATTTAGGGCATAAAATAACTTGCATTAAAAAGCTCATTAAAACTTTTATTAAAAAATTTTTGGAGCAGACTGTTGGTGGCAATCTGAGTTTTTATCCCTAAAAAAAGTGTAATTATAAGAAACTAGAAGCTTTTTCGCTAAGATCAAGAACAAGGCAGGGATGTCACGATTCAGCACTTCTTTTTAATATCATAATGAAAGTCCTAGCTAATGCAAGAAAAGGAAATAAAAGGTATACAGTTTGGGGAAATTGAAATAAAATTGTTTTTGGTCACAGATGAGATGATTGGCTGTATAGAAAATCTAAAAGAATCAACAAAAAAACTCCTGAAACTAGTAAGCATTTATAGCAAGATTGCAGGATACAAGGTTAATATAAAAAGCCAATTACCTTCCTCTCTGCCAGCAATGAACAACCGGAATTTGAAAAAACAAACAAACAAACAAACAAAAATCATCATTTACATTAGCATGCAAAAAAAAAAGTTAAGTACTCAAGTATAAGTCTAACAAACTAAAATACGAAATTTTGTAAAAAAATATATACAAGGAAAAGTATAAAAGTCTGAAGAAAGAAATCAAAGCTAAATAAATGGAGAGCTATTCTAGTTGATGGATAAGAAGACTCAATATTGTCAAGCTCTCAGATCTTCCCAACTTGTTCTATAGATTTAACACAGTTCCAATCAAAATCCCAGCAAGTTATATTGTGGATAGAGACAAAATGATTCTAAAGTGGAGAGGCCAAAGACTCAGAATAGCCAAGGCAACATTGAAGGAGAAGAACAAAGTTGGGGACTTCAAGACTTACTATAAAGCTACAGTATTCAAAACAGTGTGGTATTGATGAAAGAATAGACAGATCAGTGAAACAGAATAGAAAGTCCAGAAATAGACCCACACAAATATACTCAACTAATCCTGGTCAAAGGGGCAAAGAATTCAATGGAGAAAAGATTGTCTTTCCAATAAGTGGTGCTGGAACAACTGGATATCCACATGCAAAAAACAAACAAAATGAACTAAACACAGAAAAACATTATATCCTTCACAAAAAATAATACAAAATAGATTATTGACCTAAATGTAAAATACAAAACTATAAAACTCCTAGAAGATAACAGGAGAAAACTTAGATACCTTAGGAATGGTGTTGACTTTTTAGATACAACACCAAAGGCACAGTCCATGAAAGACATAATCGATAAGCTGCACTTAAAAATTTCTGTTGACGACACGGTCAAGATAATCGGAAGATAAACCGTAGACTGAGAGAAAATATTTGCAAAAAACTTGTCTGATTAGATTGTTATCCAAAATATAAAATGAACTATTAAAACTCAACAATAATAAAACAACCCAGTTAAAATATGACCAAAAGACCTTAAAGACACCTCATCAAAGAAGATAAATAAATGGCAAATGAGCTTTTGAAAAGATGCTCAATATTGTGTCATTAGGGAAATGCAAATTAAAACAATGAGATACCACTACACACCTCTTAGAATGGCCAAAATCCAGAACACTGACAACACTAAATGCTGATGAGTATGTCTGCAACAGGAACTCTCGTTCATTGCAGGTGGAAATGCAAAATGGACCAGCCACTTTAGAAGATAGTTTGGCAGTTTCTTACAAACTAAACATACTCTTACCATATGAATCAACAATTGTGTTTCTTGATTATTTGCCCAAATGATCTGAAAACCTATGTACATATAATATCCTGCACACAGATATTTATGGTAGCTTTTATTCATAGTTGCTGAAACTTGAAAGCAACCAAGATATCCTTTAATAGGTGAATAGATAAATAAACTATGGTACGTCAAACAATGAAATAATATTCAGTGCTAAGAAGAAATGAGCTAATAAGCCATGAAAAGACATGGAGGAAACTTAAATGCATATTGCTATGTGAAAGAAGCCATACATACTGTATGATTCCAAGTATATGACATTTGGCAAAGGCAAAACTATGGGACAGAAAAAGCTCTGTGGTTGCCAGGGCTTCATAGGCGTGTGGGGTAGGGATGAATAAGCAAAGTACAGAGGATTTTTAGGGCAGTAAGACTATTCTATATAATACTATATATATAATAATATATAATACTATAACGATGGATACATGTCATTATATGTTTGTCCAAACCCATAAAATGCACAACACCAAGAGTGAACCCTAACGTGAACTATGAATTTTGGTGATAATGATGTGTCAATGTAGGTTTGAAGATTTTAACAAATGTACTACTCTAGTACAGGATATTGATAGTGGGGAAGGCTGTGTATGTGTGGGGGTAAAGCATATATAGAAACTCTCTGGGTTTAGGGTGCCTGGGTGGCTCAGTCTTTAAGCATCTGCCTTTGGCTCAGGTCATGATCCCAGGGTCCTGAGATCGAGCCCCACATCGGGCTCCCTGCTCTACAGGAGGCCTGTCCCTCTCCCACTCCCCCTTCTTGTGGCTCCTGCTCTTGCTATCTCTCTCTGTCAAATAAATAAATAAAATCTTTAAAAAAAAAAAGAAAGAAAAGAAACCCTCTGGGATTTTTGCTCAATTTTACTGTGAACCTAAAACTTCCCTAAAAAATAAAGTCTTAAAAAAAGGACTGTATTTCTCCCCTATGCCTGAAAGGTAATTTTACGAGGACTATTTATAGGCCGAAAGTTGTAGCACTTCTTTACTCCACTATTTCTGCTGAAAAATCAGCTGTCAGTTTGGCAGTCCTTTGATGGTAACGACTCTTCTCTTTTCTGGCTTCTTTTTGTCTTTGGTATTCTACAGTTTCACCATGTTATGTCTAGGTACGTATCCATCCATTCCTTCTTACCCTGTTTGGGATTCATTGGTTCTCTTGTATCATAGAATTTGTTCTTTCCTTCTTTCCAGAAATGATGAATAATTATTTTCCTGTCTGAATAATTTCTTTTCCCTTTCTACTTTCTTCTTGAACTCCAAGTGTAAGTTTTGAGACTCTTACTCTTCCCAAAAATAAGCTTCTTACAGTCACTTCATCTTTATCAAAAGCCAGAGTATAAATATATTCTGTGGAGGAGTTTCTGGACTTGCCCTTATAATCCACCTGGACCATGATCTTCCTGAATTGTCCTCTGTTGTGAAAAGACAATTGCTTAGAGTTTAAAAAAAATACAATAGCACAATATAAGGTTTTACATTGATGAATTCATTGGTGGTACTCATGGCAACCTGATTCTTAGCAATATGGCCAAGTTCTCAATTATCCGTAATATAAT
The DNA here is from genome assembly GCF_002201575.2 of Neomonachus schauinslandi. Taxonomy (NCBI): domain Eukaryota; kingdom Metazoa; phylum Chordata; class Mammalia; order Carnivora; family Phocidae; genus Neomonachus; species Neomonachus schauinslandi. Next base: position 72,651,268 of record NC_058404.1, on the reverse strand, counting down.
TGAAACTTAAAATGATCCAGCCCTGTTGGTCATAGAAAATGAAAGAATGTTCCATGATGGAAAAGGAGGGAGTAGTGTCACCAGTCAATGCTGTCTGCAGATTTTTTATGTAATTACTGGGAATTTGGACCATCACACATTGATAAGGAGTTTCTAGGACTGCCAATGTATGGTATGAGTATAAAGTTAATTTTTAAAAGGGATTTACAATTCACATTTATCATTTGATTTTAAAAAGCCTCCTTTTCACTCCTTAATAAAGAGACACGATGACTAATCTGCTAGTCATAGGCCTGTGAAGTCATAAAAAATAAGGAAATGGATAAGCTGATTCATAGCTAGTGGAAGTCCCCATCTGGAAATATTTGAAAGATTGTTTATCAGAGTAAATATTCAAATGCCTCTGCTTTGGTGTATTTCTTAACATTTGGAAGGAACATACCCTGAATGAAAACCTGTAGGTAAGTACGTGGGAATAGCATTCAGTATGGCTGCATCCATTTTTGCCAGATCACCTTGTAAAATGAGTGAAACCTGCTATTGCCAGAGATCTCGGTTTTGCCAAGAACTTGCAATAGCAGGAAGCATGGGCAAGCTGTGAACCCTCAGTATATTAAAAAAACAGTGGCATACTGCAATCAGTTACTTTTGCCTTAGTAACCTTGAGCGAGAAAAACTAATCAGCAGTTTTAAGCAGGCTGGACAGGATGGGAGGAGAGCGAGGGTGCCATTTGTTTACATGGAACAGCTTGAAGATAAAATAATCCTGGAATATATACAGAATACCATTCCAACTCATATTTATTGCCTGCCTACTCTGTGCAACTCAGTTCCAGTTCTCATAGCACTTGCATTGGTCACAAAAAGGATCAAGAGTAATTGCAAGGGCAGCCTGGGAAAACAACAAATAAGTAAAACTCTTAAGTTTAATACAACATTTACTGAGAGCTTGTATGTTGCAGGCACTGACTGTGCTCTGCATTAGGAATAAAGAAGAAAAAGGCATGGCTCCACCCTCATGTAATCATATGAACTAATGCAGTCATATAAATCAATTTAAGACATGCTATTCCAGATTTCCTGTCACATTGCGAGTTGACTGTACCTTGGCATGTGAGCCAGATTTGCCACACCCTGATTAAAAAAAAAATGAGGCTGACATTGCTTTTGACAGAGAAAGCTCCTTTGTGAGGTCCTGGCTCTTGGGAAAGGGTGTGCCTCACACGTGATTCAGTTCTCAGAGACAGGGAGAGGAAGCTGGAAATGCTTTTCCAGGGAGACTGTACTGATGAGGCAGCAGTCAGTCTTCAATCCCCAAGAAACAAAGAGTCTTTGATTTCAGTGTCAGCTGCAAGGCCACACTTGTTCGTGCTTCAACTTACGCTGCCCAGACTACCAGATAAAGTTCATTGCCACTCTCTTCCTCGCCAACAGTAAGCAAAAGCAGGAACTCCTGAGAGAGAAATGCTTGCCCAGAAACAGAGGAGAAGTTGGAAGAAGGCTATATGGTTTTTGTTCTTTGTCATTGTTGTTGTTGTTGTTTTTTCTTTACTAAGGAATGACAAAGCAGTATGCTCCATGCTCCATAAAAACTTCAAAAACAGAGCTTCTAAGGAGGGAATAAAGAACCGACCAATTAGTATTCCAATTAAATGAAAGTATAAGTACAGACTTTCTTATTCATAAAATCTTTTTTTTTCTCATTTCCTGGCTTAAAAATGTTTTTCGGATTGCCATCCATATTAATGAAGAACATGTTGAAACCTTTCACAAAGATCTCACTTTTACACTGGACACATTGGCTTCACCAAGTTTACCCAAGATAGATGATGACCTAAAAGGTATGTTCATTTTCTCTACCTGCTATTTTCTGTCAAAGCTGTTGTTCTTTCTATTTTTCATTGCTTATTCTTTCTTTTTGGTATCTATAAAGATGACATGACAAGTATGTAGGACATTATGGCAAGAAGTACTAATATGGTTTATTTGAGGTCAGTGCATGGCAAGAACTGGATGTGACATACAGGGCAGCGCTGGGGATGTAGTTCATTAAAAATACTGAATATAATAGTCTCCCCCTTATCCATGGGGTTTAAGTCCCCAGATCCCCACTGGATGGCTGAAATTGTGAATAGTACTGAACACTTTTATATACTATGTTTTTTCCTGTACCTACATACCTATGAAAGTTTAACTTATAAATTAGGCACAGTAAGAGACTAACAATAATAATAATAAAATAGAATAATTATAACACTATACTGTAATAAAAGTTATGTGAATGTGGTCTCTCAAAAATCTTACTGTACTGTACTCACCCTTGTGATGGTGTGAGATGATAAAATGCTATGTGATGAGATGAACTGAGGTGAATGACATAGGCGTTGTGATGTAGCATGAGATACTATTGACCTTCTGAAGGTACATCAAAAGGAGAATCACCTGCTGCTGGATGGTGGGGTTGACTGTGGGTAATGGAAACCAAGGAAAGGGAAACCAGGGGTAAAGGGCAGGACTACTGTGAACTGAGATTCATGGAGAAAATGGTGAGCCTACAATTCCACTTGGTCTCTCTTCTCTTTCTTAATGAGAGGATCCAAGCGAATGTAAAGTCTATTATTGCATAAATCAAGGATATGCCCGTACAAGTGGAAGGCTGGAGAGATAACATTTCAGAAAAATGATCTTATCCTTGGTAGGGAAGGAGCTCTAACACTCTAGGGAAGGTAGGAAGAGCACACAAAAGATAGTTATTGTCATGGAAAACAGTCATGAATAGAATATTTGAATCAGAAAGAGAGGGACAGCTTTGGAAAGTTCTCAGCCTTTTAGAGATTTAGCTTCAGGAAACTAAAATAAATCCACAAGTCTACTCTGACTCGTTATGCTCCTCTCTAAGTTTGGAGCAGCTTCCAACATTTTATCCTTTGCACTTTCAAATGTTGTGAAATATCTCCGAGAAAGCCTTTTGGGTGAAGGTTTTCTTTTAGCTGGCATCATTTCCTCTGGGACTTCTCCATCTTTCAGGCACAATCACTTTTTCCATTTATGATGATATGTTTGCCTTCACTCATCCCCTCTGGCTACATATACATCCACAGTGTTAACTTTCTCACTGTCAGCTCTCTGTTCTGAAATTCCATTTACAGTTGATTCAATTTTACTTCCCCTGCTCTCAGTTATGGTTTCTTTACTACACTTTAATCTTTCTTGGCCAATTCTCTCAAGGATCCATTTTTGCATAACGTCCTGGGAGATAAGGAGGCAACACAACTACATACTTTGCCATGTGTGAGTGAAATGAATACTTATTTAATTATACCCAGTTGACGTATCATGGTAACTGAAATTGGAACTGTGTTGTTGGGGAACTGGTGTTAATCACCTAAATCTTGGTAACCAAATTTCGTGCATATTGGAAATGTGCAAAGTGAGGACTTCCTACATATTCAAAGGGTTTACCTTATAACTGCCCATGTGCTACTTGGCCCAGTTTTAATTTTTGTATGTTTACGAAATTTGCTTTAAGGATAATTCAAAATTGAGGATATTTTTCCCCACTTGTTGGAATGGTTTTCTTACTAATTCATTTTAAGGAGGTCTTACTGGTTTTGTTATTCTTTACCTTTATCTTGGTGAACTGTATTGCATGATTCCCTGCATTAAATTAAATGCTGTTTGACCTTAGTGAGGGTCTATAAAATTTTGGTTTCCCATGAAAATGAGGTGTAGGTTTAGAGTCTAAACAAAGAGTTATTATTCCCACAACATCATAAAAAGAAAAACTGAAATATTCTGCTTCCCATTTGCTAACTGGGGCTGTAGATATTTAACTTTTTAGCAATTATATAAGTACATTCATTTAGAATGGCACAAATATCTTATTAGAAAGAAAACAATAGGCCCAGTCCAAACCCTTGGGAAGCAACAAAAGTGGTCATAAGAGGGAAATATATAGTAATACAGCCCTACCTCAAGAAGCAAGACTTCTTTGAAACTTCACATACACAACCTAACCTTACACCTAAAGGAACTAGAAAAGGAACAGCAAGTAAAGCCTAAAGCCAGCAGAAAAAGGGAAATAATAAAGATTTGAGCAGAAATAAATGATACAGAAATAAACAAACAAAAAAACACAGTAGAATAGATCAATGAAACCAGGAGCTGGTTCTTTGAAAGAATTAATAAAACTGATAAACCCCTTATAATACTGATAAGCCAGTGTTATCAAAAAGAAAAGGAGAAAGGACCTAAATAAATAAAATCACGAATGAAAGAGGAGTGATCACAACCAACACCACAGAAATACAAACAATTATGAGAATATTATGAAAAATTATGTGTCAACAAATTGGGCAATTGGAAGAAATGGACAAATTCCTAGAAACATAAACTACCAAAACTGAAACAGAGAGAAATAGAAAATTTGAAAAGACCCATACCCAGCAAAGAAACTGAAGCAGTAATCAAAAATCTCCCAACAAACAAAAATCTAGGACTTAAATGGCTTCCCAGGGGAATTCTACCAAACATTTAAAAGAAGAACTAATACCTATTCTTCTTGAACTGTTCCAAAAAATAGAAATGGAAGGAAAACTTCCAAACTCATTCTACAAGGCTAGGATTACTCTGATCCCAAAACTAGATGAAGACCCCACTAAAAAGGAGAATTATAGGCCGATATCCCTGATGAACATGGATGCAAAAATTCTCAACAAGATACTGGCAAATCGAATCCAACAGTACATTAAAAGAATTATTCACCACAATCAAGTGGAATTTATTCCTGGGCTGCAAGGGTGGTTTAAGATTTGCAAATCAATCAACATGATACACCATATTAATAAAAGAAAGGATAAGAACCATATATGATCCTCTCAGTAGATTGCAGAAAAAGCATATGACAAAGTGCAGCATCCATTCTTGATAAAAACCCTCAACAAAGTAGGGATAGAGGGAGCATACCTCAACATCATAAAGGCCATATACAAAAGACCCACAGCTAATATCATCCTCAATAGGGTGAAACTAAGAGCTTTTCCTTTACAGTCAAGAGCAAGACAGGGATGTCATCTCTCATCATTGTTATTTAGCACAGTACTGCAAGTCCTAGCTTCACCAATCAGACAACAAAAAGAAATAAAAGCCATCCAAATTGGTAAGGAAGAAGTCAAAATTTCACTATTCGTAGATGACATGATACTCTATGTAGAAAACTGAAAGACTTCACAAAAAAATTGCTAGAACTGATATGTAAGTTCAACAGTCACAGGATACAAAATCAACGTAATGAAATCCATTCCATTTCTATACACCAATAATGAAGCAGCAGAAAGAGAAATCAAAGAGTCGATCCCATTTACAATTGCACCAAAAACCATAAGATACCTAGGAATAACCTAACCAAAGAGGTAAAAGGACTGTACTCTAAAAACTATACAACACTCATGAAAGAAATTGAAGATGACACAAAGAAATAGAAAAACTTTCCATGCTTGTGGATTAGAAGACCAAATATTATTAGAATGTCTATACTACCCAAAGCAATCTACACATTTAATGCAACCCCTATCAAAATACCACCAGCATTTTTCACAGAGCTAAAACAAATAATCCTTAAATTTGTATGAAACCACCAAAGACCGCAAATAGCCAAAGCAACCATGAAAAAGCAAAGCAAAGCTGGAAACATCAGAATTCTGGACTTCAAGCTATATTACAAAGCTGTAGTGATCAAGACAGTATGGTACTGGCACAAAAACAGACGTATAGATCAGTGGAACAGAATAGAAAACCCGGAAATAGAGCCACAACTCAATGGTCAACTAATCTTTGACAAAGCAGGAAAGAATTATCAATGAAAAAAACACAGTCTTTTTAGCAAATGGTGTTAGAAAAACTGAACAGCCACATGCAAAGAAATGAAACTGGGCCACTTTTTTACACCATACAAAAAAAAAAATTCAAAACGGATTAAAGACCTAAATGTGATATAGGAAACCATAAAAATCTTAGAGGAGAACACAGGCAGCAACCTCTTTGACCTCACCTGTAGCAACTTCTTACTAGACACATCACAGGAAGCAAGGGAAACAAAAGCAAAAATAAACTATTGGGACTCCATCAAGAAAGAAAACTTCTGCACAGGAAAGAAAATAATCAACAAAACAAAGAGGCAACCTACAGAATGGGAGAAGATATTTGCAAATGACATATCTGATAAAGGGTTAATATCCAAAGTCTATAAAGAACTTATCAAACTCAACACCCCCCAAAAACAAATAATCTAGTTAAGAAATGGGCAGAAGCCATGAATAGACATTTTTCCAAAGAAGACATCCAGATGGCTAACATACACATGAAAAGACACTCAACATCACTCATCATCAGGGAAATACAAATCAAAACTACGATGAGATATCACCTCATGCCTGTCAGAATGGCTAAAATTAACACACAGGAAACAACAGATGTTGGTGAGGATATGAAGAAAGGGGAACCCTCTTACACTGTTGGTGGGAATGCAAACTGGTGCAGCCACTCTGGAAAACAGTATGGAGTTTCCTCAAAATGTTAAAAATAGTACTGTCCTATGACCCAGCTGTTGCACTACTAGGTATTTTTCCAAAGGATACAAAAATACTGATTCAAAGGGGCACATACACCCCAATGTTTACAGCAGCATTATCAACAATAGCCAAATTATGGAAAGAGCCCAAATGTCCATTGACGGATGAATGGATAAAGAAGATGTGGTACACACGCATGCACACACACACACACACACACACACGACTATTACTCAGGCATCAAAAAAACCCCCAAAATCTTGCCCTTCACAATGATGTGGCTAGAGCTAGAATGCATCATATGAAGCAAAATAAGTCAGACAGAGAAAGACAAATACCATAGGATTTCACTTATAAGTGGAATTTAAGAAACAAAATAGATGAACATGTGGAAGGAAGAAAAAAATAAGAGGGAGGCAAACCATAAGAGACTCTTAACTATAAAGAACAAACAGTTGCTGGAGGGGAGGTGAATGGGGGGATGGGCTAAATTGGTGATGGGTATTAAGGAGGGCACTTGTGATGAGCACTGGGTGTTATATGTAAGTGATGAATCACTAAATTCTATTCCTGAAAGCAATATTATATTATATGTTAACTAGAATTTAAGTAAAAACTTGAAACAAAACAAAAAACAAAAAAATAAAAACAAAAACCTCACAATCACAAAAACTACATAACAAGCAGCACAGACACTCATGACCACAGGGAAGAGGAAACACGGAGACTCTGGGGTGTCTAGCTCAGCTTCTGTCCCTGGCAGGACTCTGAAAAGTGAGGGGATACAAAGCCTCCCTTGAAGTTAGCACTTAAGGGACTAAAATCCATTTTGAGTCAGTGTGCATTCTGTATTTGTGGGGACCTGATGCAAAAACACATCATTCCAAGGCAACTGAATTAGGACCAAAGCCGCAGGGACACCCATAGAAGTCAACCAGCAGAGCTTGGAGAGTGGAAGGACAATAGAAACCCAGACTGAGCCTCACAGAGACTCCTCTCTGCCCAGGGCTAAGAGTCTTACCTTTTCTGTAAAAATGCTGGTGTTTAAAATAAACTAACTAATTAATTAATTAATTTAAATTAATTTAAAAAGGAAACAATAGGCTCAAAATGCAGTCACTTTTGCTAAGCCCCACCAGGACTTAACACCTAATCTAATTGCAGTTTTAGCCTTTCCCGGGAGTGGAATTTTAAATCAGTCAGTCTGGAAGTTCCTGATCATCAGCATTAGTGGGGTAACCTCCTTGATAAGACCTCTGCCTTCCCCTAAAGGAAAGTAACCTTGCCTGAAATAATCCATTCTTTTAACACCCTTGTCCTGCCTTCTTTGTTCCTATAAAATCCTCCATTTTGTACAGTCCCTTAGAGCTCCTTTCTTGCTAGATGGGCTGCTGCTCAATTCATGAATCACTGAATAAAGCCAATTAGATCTTCAAATTTACTCAGTTGAAATTTTTTAACAATTCAACTAACATTGTCACCTACTCTCATTTTTATTATCGGTTTTACATAAAAATTGGAAAATTTTTAAGCAAAACATATATTTATGCCTCATAAAGGTTAAGTGTTCTTAGAGGTCTAAAGAAACACACAGACTATCCAACCGAGAGTGCTAAGATTCCTCCACAAAGGGATTATCTAATTTTGACCAACTAAGCTGTTCTATGTAACTTCCATGTCAGAACCACCACATTCCATACGACATGTTTTAATTTTTTTTTTAATATATCTTTTCAATTTTCTTCCATTGGTAGATCTACCAAGTAGCTTGCTGACATATCACTTAGAGCGTCTGGCCTATTACAACAAGTGGGGACAATCTCTTCAAAAATGGGTATCTTTGCTTATAAAGACCATTTTTCATGTCTCTAAACTTGATTCAGTCATTTAGTCAGTTTTCACTTGGATTTAAACAATTAAATAAGGTTTCATTTACTGTAGTGGTTAAGTTATATTAGGTCCTTCAGTGCTTTATAGCTTTTACTTAATGACAATACAAATCAAACTGTATGCTTCAAAAAAGCTGTGGCTCTCAATATAATAATTAATCTTTGCAAAAAATACATATTTTAAAAATTGTTGAGGCCAGAAAAATCCACTCCTATTTTATAGTATTATAATGCACATATTCTATGAATTGGCCTTTTGCCAAGAGCTCCCTTTCAATCTTCTTTTCCCTAATGTTCTCTCAACAGTACAATACTTCATTATTATCACCATATTTCTGCTTTTCCTTACTCATATATATTTCCTTTGTTTATGTATTTTTAAAGAATATCTCTTCACTTGCAAAACTCCTTTCTACATTTTTCCTCTCTAGAAATTGCTGGATACTCTCCTCCGTAGAAGGATTTTCCTAGTTCTTTTCCTTTTAACCACATTGAATGCCATTGACTCGTCTCTTTACTGAAATCCCACAAATAATTAGAATATTTTTAAATAAATGCCTTTAAGTAGACTATAAAATCATTGTCCCTTAGTAAAACTAATATATAAAAATCAGAGTGGACCTAAATCTCTATTGTTGAGTGAGTTTGTAATGTAAATGTGCACATTACTGTTAAAGATGCCTATATCTGAAATCTTACAAACAATGACTCCATTGACACTCTGTCTATACTTGGCAGGCTATCTGGATTATAGCCACAGCCGGTTTCTATACTTCACTTTCACTGTTACCTGTTGTATTTATTTGAGCTCTTTGAGATGAGGTTACTAAAAGAAATGGATTAATCAGCTTTTTATTCCTGATGATAAAAGAGTTTACATTCTCAAAATAAATGGAGACATTTATTTATATCTGCCATCAAAAAATATTTAGCACCTTCTATTCCCTAGAACATCAGTTGTGCACAGGAATAGAACAGTGAGCATGCTAGCCAAGTTCCTTGACTTCTGAAATGTATAATCTTTTAAAGTTAGTAGTATCCTAATATCCTTCCTTTGCTTTTACATTGATCTTCTGTCCACCCTTCGCAAGTTGAAGTTATAAGGCGTATGCCTAGTTTCGAAAATTAAACGAAATAAATTTTCTTAGAATTTCATAATACCCCTTGAGATAATCAGGGTAGAGTTGCCAGATAAAATATGGAATGCCTTGTTAAACTTGAATTTCAGATAAGCAGTGAATAATTTTTTTTCAGATTTTATTCATTTGTGAGAGAGAAAGAGAGACACAGAGAAAGCACAAGTAGGGTGAGAGGCAGAGTGAGATGCAGACTCCCCGCTGAGCTGGGAGCCAGACGTGGGGCTCAATCCCAGGACCTACAGATCATAACCTGAGCAGAAGGCAGACGCTTAACCATCTGAGCCACCCAGGCGCCCCTAAACAGTGAATAATTTTTAGTATAAATGTGTCCCATGCAATATTAGTCACGGCCTAAATTAGACATACTTAAATATGGCAAACTAAAATAGAGAAACTCTGGACATGGCCAAAGCAGTGAGAACGACATTCACCACCAGGTGATTCACTTCAATGGCAACAATATGCCCAGTGAATCCCTCACAAACTCTACTACTCCCATCCCCACCTACTATACAATATCCCTACAGAATCAGATTAAGATACTTCAAATCAACTAGTCATCTTGATCAATCTTTAGCATATGTGTTTATTTAAGTGATATTTTGTATAAAAATAGACATCATAACACAGCACCTCTCTACTACCCATACTTAAAAATATATCTATCTGCTCAAGTGGTCAAGATTACTTCCAACATATTCTGCATAAAGAACAACCGGAAGGAAATTCAGTAATAAAGTATGATTCAATTTAAGTGATTAGATTACCATGTATATATCTGGGGCTTACAAGTAGTTAAGGATATTAATTTTGAAATAGCAGATCAATAGCTTTTATTTTGATTCTGGGACCTTTATCTTTTGCCCACATTATAGGAGATAACAATAACAAAAAAGCAGAATACATGATTGTCATCATTCAAAGTGAACTAATAGTCTTACTAAATTGACACTCCTTGTCCACTTGTTAAACTGACAGGATTTGGAGTACCTAGAAGTCAATATGAGACCCTTTGACATAGGCTAAATTGGGTGATCCAAACACTAAATCTAGAGATGGGGGAGAGGTCTGTGACATGGCTAGGGAAGAACTTGATAGAAATAGTAGCCTTTTAGATATTTCCTGGGTGTCAAATCTATTTTCTTTTTAAGATTTTATTTATTTATTTAGAGAGAGGGCAGGGGGAGGGGCAGAGGGAGGGACAGGGACAGGCAGACTTTGCACTGAGCTGAGCGGTGTATAGAAATGCAACTGATTACTGTGCATTGATTTTATATCCTACCTCTTTACTGAATTCCTGTATGAGTTCTAGCAGTTTTGGGGTAGAGTCTTTTAGGTTTTCCACATAAAGTATCATATCATCTGCAAACAGTGAGAGTTTCACGTCTTCTTTGCTGATTTGGATGCCTTTTATTTCTTTTTGTTGTCTTATTTCCGTGGCTAGGACTTCTAATACTCTGTTGAATAGCAGTGGTGATAGTGGACATCCCTGCCGTGTTCCTGACCTTAGGGGGAAAGCTCTCAGTTTTTCCCCATTGAGAATGATACTCGCTGTGGGTTTTTCATAGATGGCTTTTATAATATTGAGGTATGTACCCTCTATCCCTACACTCTGAAGAGTTTTAACCAAGAAAGGATGCTTCATTTTGTCAAATGCTTTTTCTGCATCTATTGAGAGGATCATATGGTTCTTGTTCTTTTATTAATGTATTGTATCATGTTGATTGATTTGCGGATTTTGAACCAAACTTGCAGCCCAGGAATGAATCCCACTTGGTCGTGGTAAATAATCCTTTTAATGTACTGTTGGATCCTATTGGCTAGTATTTTGGTGAGAATTTTTGCATCCATGTTCATCAAGGATATTGGTCTGTAATTCTCCTTTTTGATGGGGTCTTTGGTTTGGGGATCAAGGTAATGGTGGCCTCATAAAACGAGTTTGGAAGTTTTCTTTCCATTTCTATTTTTTGGAACAGTTTCAGAAGAATAGGTATTAATTCTTCTTGAAATGTTTGGTAGAATTCCCCTGGGAAGCCATCTGGCCCTGGGCTTTTGTTTTTGGGAGATTTTTGATGACTGCTTCCATTTCCTTAGTGGTTATAGGTCTGTTCAGGTTTTCTATTTCTTCCTGGTTCAGTTTTGGTAGTTGATACATCTCTAGGAATGCATCCATTTCTTCCAGATTATCTAATTTGCTGGCATATAGTTGCTCATAATATGTTCTTATAATTGTTTGTATTTCTTTGATGTTGGTTGTGATCTCTCTGCTTTCATTCATGATTTTATTTATTTGGGTCCTTTCTCTTTTCTTTTTGATAAGTCTGGCCAGGGGTTTATCAATCTTATTAATTCTTTCAAAGAACCAGCTCCTAGTTTCATTGATCTGTTCTACTGTCCTTTTGGTTTCTATTTCATTGATTTCTGCTCTGATCTTTATTATTTCTCTTCTCCTGTTGGGCTTAGGCTTTATTTGCTGTTCTTTCTCCAGCTCCTTTAGGTGTAGGGTTAGGTTGTGTATTTGAGACCTTTCTTGTTTCTTGAGAAAGGCTTGTATTGCTATATACTTTCCTCTTAGGACTGCCTTTGCTGCATCCCAAAGATTTTGAACAGTTGTGTTTTCGTTTTCATTTGTTTCCATGAATTTTTTTTTTAAAGATTTTATTTATTTATTTGAGAGAGCAAGAATGAGAGAGAGTACATGAGAGGGGGGAGGGCCAGAGGGAGAAGCAGGCTCCTCACTGAGCAGGGAGCCCGATGCGGGACTCGATCCCGGGACTCCAGGATCATGACCTGAGCCGAAGGCAGTTGCTTAACCAACTGAGCCACCCAGGTGCCCCACCATGAATTTTTTTAATTCTTCTTTAATTTCCTGGTTGGCCCATTCATTCTTTAGTAGGATGCTCTTTAATCTCCATGTATTTGAGTTCTTTCCAGCTTTCCTCTTGTGATTGAGTTCTACTTTCAAAGCATTGTGGTCCAAAAATATGCAGGGAATGATCCCAATCTTTTGGTACTGGTTGAGACCTGACTTGTGACCTAGGATGTGATCTATTCCAGAGGATGTTCCATGGGCACTAGAGAAGAATGTGTATTCTGTTGCTTTGGGATGGAATGTTCTGAATATATCTGTGAAGTCCATCTGGTCCAGTGTGTCATTTAAAGTCTTTATTTCTTTGTTGCTCTTTTGCTTAGATGATCTGTCCATTTCAGTGAGGGGGGTGTTAAAGTCCCCTACTATTATTGTATTATTGTTGATGTGTTTCTTTGATTTTGTTATCAATTGGCTTATATAGTTGGCTGCTCCCGTGTTAGGGGCATAGATATTTACAATTGTTAGATCTTCTTGTTAGATAGACCCTTTAAGTAGGATATAGTGTCCTTCCTCATCTCTTATTACAGTCTTTGGTTTAAAATCTAATTTGTCTGATATAAGGATTGCCACCCCAGCTTTCATTTGGTGTCCATTAGCATGATAAATGGTTTTCCACCCCCTCACTTTCAATCTGGGGGTGTCTTTGGGTCTAAAATGAGTCTCTTGCAGATAGCATATCGATGGGTCTTGTTTTTTTATCCAGTCTGATACCCTGTGTCTTTTGATTGGGGCATTTAGCCCATTTCCATTAAGGGCCACTATTGAAAGATATCAATTTAGTGCCATTGTATTGCCTGTAAGGTGACTGTTACTGTATATTGTCTCTGTTCCTTTCTGGTCTGTGTTACTTTTAGGTTTTCTCTTTGCTTAAAGTACCCCTTTCAATATTTCTTGTAGATCTGGTTTGGTGTTTGCAAATTCCTTTAGTTTTTGTTTGTCCTGGAAGCTTTTTATCTCTCCTTCTATTTTCAATGACAGCCTAGCTGGATATAGTATTCTTGGCTGCATATTTTTCTCATTTAGTGCTCTGAATTATGCCAGTCCTTTCTGGCCTGCCAGGTCTCTGTGGATAGGTCTGCTGCCAATCTAATGTTCCTACTGTTGTAGGTTACAGACCTCTTGCCCAAGCTGCTTTCAGGATTTTCTCTTTGTCTCTGAGACTCGTGAGTTTTACTATTAGATGTCAGGGTGTTGACCTATTTTTATTGATTTTGAGGGGGATTCTCTGTGCCTCCTGGATTTTGATTCCTGTTTCCTTCCCCAAATTAGGGAAGTGCTCTGCTATAATTCGCTCCAATAAACCTTCTGCCTCCCTCTTTCTTTCTTCTTCTTCTGGGATCCCAATTATTCTAATGTTGTTTCACTTTGTGGTTTCACTTATCTCTCAAATTCTCCCCTCGTGATCCAGTAGTTGTTTATCTCTCTTTTTCTCAGCTTCTTTATTCTCCATCATTTGGTCTTCTATATCACTAATTCTCTCTTCTGCCTCATTCATCCTAGCAGTTAGAGCCTCCATTTTTTATTGCACCTCATTAATAGCCTTTTTGATTTCAACTTGGTTAGATTTTAGTTCTTTTATTTCTCCAGAAAAGGATTCTCTAGTACCTTATATGTTTTTTTCAAGCCCAGCTAGTATCTTTATAATCGTCATTCTGAACTCTAGTTCCGACATCTTACTAATGTCTGTATTGATTAGGTCCCTGGCAGTCGGTACTGCCTCTTGTTCTTTTTTTTTGAGGTGAGTTTTTCTGTCTTGTCATTTTGTCCAGAGGAGAATAGATGAATGCGAGAACAAAACACTAAAAAAATTGCTAAAGGGTAACACAACCCCAGAAAATATACAATAAACAAATCAGAAGAGACTCGAAACCGGGGGGGAGGGGGGAGTGGAAGGAAGGGTGAAAAAAAGAATATGATCAGGCTGGTGAATAGAACAGAGCCACACACTAGATTGTGGGTGTATTTTTGTCTCTTAGAAGAAATTGCCTCCCTTGGGGTGCCTGGGTGGCTCAGTCGTTAAGCGTCTGCCTTTGGCTCAGGTCATGATCCCAGGGTCCTGGGATCGAGCCCCACATCAGACTTCCTGCTCAGTGGGAAGTTTGCTTCTCTCTCTCCCACTCCCCCTGCTTGTGTTCCCTCTCTCACTGTGTCTCTCTGTCAAATAAACAAATAAAATCTTTAGAAAAAAAAAAAAAGAAGAAATTGCCTCCCAAAATTTTAAAAGAAAGAAAAACTTATATATACACAAAAGTAAGGTTAAATACTATGAAGGGATAGAATATGCCTGTAAAGATGAGAATTTAAAAAGATTTTTAAAAAGGAATTGATAAGAAGTTGGTTGAAAAAAGAATGAAAAAATTTTAAAAAAGAGAGAATGTTATCAGGCAGGTGACTAGAACAATGGCATACACTAGATTTAGGGTATATTTTGGTCTGTTAGAAGAAACTGTATCCCAAAATTTTAAAGAAAGAAAAAATTATATATATACAAATAATAAGGTTAAATACAATGAAGAGATAGAATATGACTGTAAAAATGAAAAATTAAAAGAAAAAAAATTTTTTAAAGATTTTTATTCAATTATTTGACAGAGAGAGAGAGACAGCGAGAGAGGGAACACAAGCAGGATGAGTAAGAGAGGGAGAAGCAGGCTTCCCACGGAGCAGGGAGCCTGACGCGGGGCTCGATCCCAGGACCCTGGGATCATGACCCGAGCCGAAGGCAGACACTTAATGACTGAGCCACCCAGGTGCCCCTAAAAAAAATTTTTAAAAAGGAATTGATAAGATGCTGGTTGAAAAAGGAAAGAAGAAAAATTCAACTAAAAAAATAGAAAAAAAAAATAAAGAAAATTTTAAAAATTAACTTTGAAAGACTAAGGAATCATGGGGAAAAAGCCATGAATTCTATGTGTGTATTCCCCTAGGGCTGGCATTCTGCTGTTCTCCTTGATTGGTAAACTTGGTCTTGGCAGACTGTTCTTGCTGATCTTCTGGGAGAGGGGCCTGTTGCCGTGATTCTCAAATGTCTTTGCTGGAGGCGGAATTGCCCTGCCCTTGCTTGGTCCAGGCTAAGTAATCTGCTTGGGTTTGGTCTTGGGAGCTTTTGTTCCCTGAAAGCTTTCTGTACAGCTTTGGAGGCCGAGAGTGAAAATGACAGCCTCCCAATCTCCGCTCCGGATCTGGGATCTTGGGGCCCCACTCCTCAGTGACCCCCAGAGAAAAGCAGTCAATCACTCCCGTCTCCCTGGTCTCCACCACACTGCCTGTGCCGGGGATCACAGTTGATGGCAACCCCGAGCTGAAAGCCCATTCCTCGGCTCCGTCTCTGCAGCCGGCTTCCCTGCTCAAAAACCTGGGAGCTCTGCCACACTCAGGCACTCCCGGTCTTTCTGTGACCCCAAGGGTCCTGAGACCACACTGTCCCAGCGAGGGTTCTACCTCCTGCCTAGCCACTGGAGCGACGTCCCTCAGCGGAGCCGACTTCTAAAAGTTCCGATTTTGTGCTCCACTGCTCTATCACTTGCCGGTAGTGGGTGATGGAGGCCCCCTCCCCCCCATCTATCTTCCTGAATATCGCCTTGGATTCACTTCTCCACACGTTCTGCCTTCCAGAAAGTGGTCACTTTTCTGTTCAGAGAGTTGCTACTATTCTTTTCTTCGATCTCCTGTTAAGTCTGTAGGTATTCTGAATGGTTTGGTCCCTATCTAGCTGTATTCCTGGGACCAGACGAAATTTAGGTCTCCTACTTCTCTGCCATCTTGCACCTCCCCCCAACTTCTATTCATTTTCTGATAGCGGACTTTTAGAAATTCATATACCTTAACAGTCTAAGACCAGAGGATTGCAATACATAATTAGATGTATTTATTTACCACCCCAAATCAACAATCAGGACAATCAAAGCTAAAGGTGGTATAATAGAAGCTCCTACTACTATATAAATAATCTTTTCTGTCATCTTTGATTTTGGTATATGTTCCTACTTAAACACATTCTTTATTTTGATTCATTGGTGTTTTATGACTGACTAAAAGCAACAGTGAGGCTCTACATTATTTTTGGCACTCCTTCACCCCCAAATAAAGCCATTTGTCACTCCTTCCAACTTTGCGTGGGTCTTATGAAAAGGTTTGACCCTTTTTATTTTATTATTATTTTTTTTAAGTAGGTTCCACGCTTGGCATGGGGCCCAATGTGGGGCTTGAATTGAAAACCCTGAGATCAAAACCTGAGCTGAGATCAAGAGTCTGGCATTTAACCAACTGAGCCTCCCAGGTGCCTCCACCTTTGACCTATTTTAGATGTTTGGATATGTGAGATCAATAGCTCTTGGAGATTATCAGTGCCACTATACTTTGATAAACAAGTTTAGAAGGCAGGGCATTGCAGTTAGAAGGTTTATGCAAGAGTTTTGGGAAAACAGGCAGGGACCAAAACCAGACAGATCACCATCAGTGTTTTGAGTGGGAGTGTTTGAAATGGGCTGGGATTGCCACCTGAGGAATCATTCAGGCAAGGTTTAATTGAAGGCCATGACTCAGTAGAATGGAGTCACAGTAGGGCCAAAGTATTAACAGGTTGCAACCCAATAGCTTAGCCTTCCCCAGGGAAGCTTGTGGTCATGATCAGAGAAGTTAGCAAGATATACTGAGAATTTCTTAAGGAACAGAAGACAGCCAGATAAGCTGAGTTCTAGCTCTGAAATAGTACTATGTATCAGTTCCTGTCAATTATTTTGATTAGCTATATTTAACTTGCCTTTTCTCTGTCTGGACAGGTACAAGTCTTCCATAGACAGCTTTGCTACTGTGTTGGTATTTCTAAGACTACTGAGGCAAATCAGCAGCTGTGTCTTCAAACTCCCAGGACCTGAGCCATGTTTATGTGGGACAGTATTGCTCTGCCCAGAGACCTCAGCAGAAGCTCGCTCAGAAGCTAAGTCCTCTGAT
The DNA here is from genome assembly GCF_002201575.2 of Neomonachus schauinslandi. Lineage (NCBI taxonomy): Eukaryota > Metazoa > Chordata > Mammalia > Carnivora > Phocidae > Neomonachus > Neomonachus schauinslandi. The sequence continues at coordinate 72,633,846 of NC_058404.1, read as the reverse complement.
TTCCTTTTAGCCTAGCCTCCTTCATGGGACTTTTACTCCAGTTCCTCCTTACCCCTACATTCTGGGCCAAGGGCCAGGCTTATAAAACCCCAGACTTTGGATCAGGATTTAGACATACATTGCCTATAAAAATGTCTCTGAATCGGCAATAATCTCCTGTGCAACTGTACTTGGCTTTAAAATGCTATATGTCTTTAGCAATTGCTCTTACTGGAACCAAATCTACTGAGGTTGGATTAGGGATGATATAAACATTCTCAACCAATGGAGGAAAATAATCTAGTAACATTTCTTTCACTGTCTCCTTGTCAAAGCTTTTAAAACTACTGACCTCTGATCTCAGGTTCCTAAGTGTTACTTGGGAAAGCCATATACTAGTGTGATTTGATTCTGCTGCAGTGTCAGGCTAAGTGATTCTCAACCCAGGGCATTTAGAAAAGAATCGGGTTATTTCCTTGGTTATCACAATGACAGGGGAGCAATCCTGGCATTGAATGGATGGAAGTCAGTGATGCTAAGCTTCCTACAATGCACACAACAGTCCTGCACAAAATTCCCACAACACATGCAGGACTGACAATACTTGTAGTGAGTGATCTCTAGTTGACTCCCAGCTGCATTTCCACTAGTGACTGTCCCAAACTATTTCTGTTCTTCTCAAAACCACTCAGTTACCACCCTCAGTTCATCTTCTTGTTTCCTCAGACTCTTCACTCAACAAAAACTTACTCAAATTCCCTCCTTCTTCCCTTTACTCCTCTCTCTGTGCCCACCCTGTTCTCCTTCCTGCCCCCTCAGAAAAAGGAATTTTTCACCTCCTTTCCAAGGATCACAACAGCTCCATCCAAGCCTTCGGTCCCTTCCCATCCCCTCACACCCCACCCCATCCCCAACTCTGTCTCTGTCTCTTGCATCTTTAATGCCTTGCCAGTCCTTTCCTCGCCTTAGAAAAGTACTTGAGTTTTTCTGTCCCAAAGATCAAATAAAAGCAAAGACAGAACTCTTAAACCTACTACTTACCCCTTAAATTAACATTCCACTTCATTTCTTCCACATAGGGCCCAGTGTCTATAAAGCATTTTAAGCACTCACTGGTTCTATTTCTTTACCATCCACTGGCTCCTAAAACCCTCATAAGGTAATTTCCACTCTCCTAATTCTGCTCTCCTGAAGGTTACTTCAATGGCCAGTTGCCAGACCACTCACTCTTCAAATTCCTTGGATTTCTTTACAGAATTAGATCCTTGATAAATCACTTATTAAAGATCATTACTCCCCACTTTTCTTCAGCTTGCCACTTGATTGGTCCCAATAAGAGTAGGGCCAGCCACACAAGATGAGGGTCTTCATTTTCCTGCACTCCCTTTTAGTATTTCCGTATTTCCCCTACTTGTATATGTCCAGGACTCTGGCTATCCCGTCTTTGGAGCTCCTTTTCCTCCTCCCTTTGCCATACACTGAATGCAGGTGTCAGCCACCCTCTACTCAGAGTCGTTGGCCTTCTTCGCAACCAAGTGAATGATCCTCAAATCTACCAACATTCCTAGTCATAATGCCACTCTTCAACTTCAGGCCAGACTATTAGTTACCTGACAGATAATTCCACCTGGCTGGTCCACTACCACTCTCTAAATTTAAAATAATAAAATCTAAAACATTCTGGTGTGTTTCTTTTACAGCACTTTAAATTTGGTGATCATTTTTATAGGTGACTGTCTTCCCTACCAACCTAGGAACTCCTTGAAGACAAGGATGGTTTCTTATTTAATTTTGCCCTAATATGTGCTTCAGAAATGTTAATTGGATAGTAAGGAAACTGATGAGTGAGTGAAGACTTGAGGTTCCTTAGAAAATAGATGGTGTCTTTCATATCTGTGGTCCGGGGCCTGGGCTGGTGCTTAGCACAGAGTAGGTACTACACAAATACCTTTTGAGTGAATCTGCCTTCTCTTCTTCCAAGCCAGTACCTTCTAGTTTCTTTCCTATCAATGTCAATGATACTAGCATTTTCCTACTTACCCAAGTTACAAACCTCAGTATTCACTGACCCTTCCACAGTCACTAAATCCAATGAGTCTGGTAAGTCTCCCTCAAAGATTTTAAATATTCCCTTTTACAGGCATACCTTGTTTTACTGTGCTGTACTTTCTTGCACTTTGCAGATATTGCGTTTTTTACAAATTGAACGTTTGTAGCAACCCTGTGTCCAGCAAGTCTGTGGGTGCCATTTTTCCAAGACCACATGCTCACTTTGTGTTTCTGTGTCACATTTTGGTAATGCTTGCAATATTTCAAACTTTTTCATTAATGTTATATTTGTTAGGGAGATCTGTGATCAGTGATCTTTGACGTTACCATTGTAATCGTGTTGGGGTATCACAGACCGTGCCCATATAAGACAACAAACTTAATAAATGTTGTGTGTGTTCTGACTGCCATTACCCTGTCTTTCTTCCTCTCCTTGGGCCTCTTTCTTCCCTGAGACACAGCAGTGTTGAAACTAGGCCGATTAACAACCCTACAATGACCTCTAAGTGTTCACGTGAAAAGAAGAGTTGCCTGCCTCTCACTTTAAATCAAAAGCTAGAAATGATTCAGCTTAGTGAGGAAGGCATATCAAAAGCCAAGATAGGCTGAAAGTTAGGCCTCCTGTGCCAAACAGTTGACTGAGTTGTGAAGGCAAAGGAGAAGTTCTTGAAGGAAATTAAAAGTGATACCCCAGGGAATACATGAATGATAAGAAAGGGAAACAGTCTTATTGCTGATATGGAGAAAGTTTGAGTGGTCTGGATAGAAGATCAAACCAGCTACAACATTCCATTAAGCCAAAGCCTAATCCAGGGCAAGGCCCTAACTTTTTTCAATTCTATGAAGGCTAAGAAAGATGAGGAAGCTGCAGAGGAAATGTTGGAAGCCAGCAAAGGTTGGTTCATGAGGTTTAAGGAAAGAAGCCAGCTCTATGACATGAAGTCCAAGATGAAGCAGCAGGTGCTGATGGAGAAGCTGTAGCAAGTTCTCCAGAAGATCCAGCTAAGATAATTCATGAAGGTGGCCTCACTAAACGATAGATTTTCTTTTTTGTTTTTTTAAAGATTTTATTTATTTATTTTACAGAGAGAGACAGCGAGAGAGGGAACACAAGCAGAGGGAATGGGAGAGGGAGAAGCAGGCTCCCCGCGGAGCAGGGAGCCCGATGTGAGGCTCGATCCCAGGACCCTAGGATCATGACCTGAGCCGAAGGCAGATGCCTAATGACTGAGCCACTCAGGTGCCCCTAAACAATAGATTTTCAGTGTAAATGGAACAGATTTCTATTAGAAGAAGATTCCATCTAAGACTTTTAGAGCTAGAAAGAAGAAGTCAGTGCCTGGCTTCAAAGCTTCGAAGGACAGGCTGACTCTCTTGTTAGGGGCTAATGCAGCTGGTGATGTTAAGTTGAAGCCAATGCTCATTTGCCATTCTGAAATGCCTGGAACCCTTAAGAATTATACTAAATTTACTCTGCCTGTGCTCTACAATGGAACAACCAAATCTGGATGACAGCACATCTGTTTACAACATGGTTGACTGAATATTTTAAGCCCACTGTTGAGACCCATTGTTCAGAAAAAAGTGCTTTAATTGCTCATTGACAATGCACCTGGTCACCTAGGAGATCTGATGAACAATGAGATTAATGTTCTCATGCCTGCTAACACAACTTCCATTATGTAGCCCATGGAGCAAGGAGTATTAGACTTTTAAGTCTTAACATTTAAGAAATACATTTTATAAAGCTGTAGCTGTCATAGATAGTGACTCCTCTGATGGATCTGGGCAAAGTAAACTAACACCTTCTGGAAAAGACTGACCATTTTAGATGCCATTGAACACATTTGTGATTCATGGGAAGAGGTCAAAAATATCAACATTATGAGGACTTTGGAAGAAGTTGATTACAGTTCTCATGGATGACTTAGAGGAGTTCAAGACTTTAGTGGAGGAAGTCACTGCAGATGTGGTGGGAATAGTGAGAGAACTAGAATTAGATGTGGAGCCTGAAGATGGGACTGAATTGCTGCAAGCTCATGATCAAACTTTCACAGGTGAGTTACTTCTTATAGATGAGCAAAGAAAATGGTTTTTTCAGATGGAATCTACTCCTGGTGAAGAGGCTGTGAAGATTATTGAAATGACAATAAAGGAGTTAGAATATTATGTAAATTTAGTTGATAAAGCGGGGGTAGGGTTTGAGAGAGCTGATCCAATTTTGAAAGAGGTTCTACTGTGGGTAAAATGCTATCAAACATCATCGCAAGCTACAGAGAAATGGTTCGTGAAAGGAAGAGTCAATACATGTGGTAGACTTCATTGTTGTCTTATTTTAAGAAAGTGCCACAGCCACCCTGACCTTCAGCAGCCACCACCTTGATCAGTCGACAGCCATCAACATCAAGCCAAGGCCCTCCACCAGCAAAAAGATTAGGATTCATTGAAAGCTCAGATGATGGTTAGCAATTTTTAGCAATAAATTATTTTTTAATTAAGGTATGTACATTGTTTTTTTAGACAGAATGCTATTGCATACTTAATAGACTACCTACAGTGTAGTAGAGAGAATGGGAGAAAGGGCATTCCAAGCTCAGGGAACAGAGAGAATTTGCAAGTAGGGAATAGGAACAGATGAGTCTGAGGATGGGAGCTTTAGTCAGGAAATGGAGGGCCTCTTTGACACACTAAAGAGCTTAGACTTTACCATTCCCAATATACAATCTCTGCTTTCCCAACTCCATGTCTTGGATCTCAGTATTTCCATCAACTTGCTCTTCTTCCTGTCCACCTTTTCACAACCAAATATTCCTATTACCCTTATAAACCCTAGCTCAAGTGATTCTAACCCTATGAACTGTCTTTAATTCTCCCAAGCAGAAAAAATCTCCACTTTTACCCTTTAATCCCCTTCCTGCTTTGCTTTGGCATGTGTCTGTTTATCTTGTATTAATGTTGTTGGAGACCCTTTCTGGCACCATCAGCTCCTTGAAGGAGAGGGAGTATGTTTTGTTCTCCCTCTATTATGTCCTTATATTCTTTCGTTCTGGGCACTAAGTGCATAGCAGATGCTCAATAAATATTTGTGACCCTTGGATCACTTTTTCAGATTTTCCATATCAATTTATAAGCTAGTATTTAGTAGTAAACAGAATACCTTTTTTTTTCAGAACATCTTTCTCAATAAGAAAATATCTTTAGTAAAGGAAATCATTAAAACTACTTTTTTTTGAGAGTTGTTTTGGGGCATTTAAAAATACCTTAAATTATTAAATTGTATAATTTGGGGTCTGTTTTTTATTGGTATTAGAATGAATTTTTGAGACTGGAAAGTAAAAGCTACTAGAGGAACAGTTAAAAATTTTTATTTAATTTATGAGAATTATAAGGATTATGTTAAGATGTCTTAGTTTCTAAAAGTTTACTTTTTAAGTTAGTTTTATGTAGGTGGAAAGATTCAGTCAGCTGTTTTTTAATTGTGAATGTCATTTATGAATAGTTACGTAATTAAATAAAAGTATTTTAGGAAAATTTACATTTTTCAGGTTTTTAAATTTTTTTAGTTTTGTCTTAAAAACAAAACAAAACAAAACTTTTGCCCCCAAGAAATTAGTTTGCATCATAATGGAAGCATTTAGAAAAAGCAAGCCTTATATATTCTATTACTCTTCAGTTTATTTCAGTGAATATTCAATATTTGAATAAAGTAATAAAGAATATTTCCTAAGAATGTAATAGCTCCTTAAATATTCAGCATTAAATCAAGTTTAATCTTGTGTGTGTGAGTCAGGCACAGTTCTAGATTTATGGCCACATATGTCTTTCCATAGGAGATGGTTATTTTGAAGCATGCACCACCTAAACCCACCCACATTTTAAATATTTAAGCAGATGTGATATATTCATTGATCTCTAAGGATGTTGCTAGATCTTCCAGTTCATCCTCACCCTCTCATCCTACCCCCTTTGTTATTTGTAGCATGTCCTAAAAAGAGCCATTTGCACTGGGGACTAAAATATTAATGTGTAATTCCAATTTAGTACTCATTAAAAAATTTCCCTAATCAGTTGGACTAACTAGCACCAATAGCATGGGTTGTTGAATTTAAACATCACTCCAGAATACAATGATTTTTAAAATAGTATGGCCATTATCAGCATTTGGATAATGGAATCTGTACTTGAAGAACCAAATCCTAGGAAATGTGTAGACCTAAGAAATGTTTTCTGATTCTGTTAACCAGAGAAGCATGTGGCCACCACATGGTCAGTAATACAGCCACTCACCAGCTCCCTCACACCACACACACACACACACACACACACACACACACTGCTGCAATTTTCTTGAGAACAAAGAGCCTGTTTTGTCATTCTTCCTAATAAACTCATGTTTCCTATCAGTACCAGGGAACACCACACAAAGCACCTCTTTGAATGTCTTTGAGTGACTTCATGCTTAGATTGGTTCGTAAAGGGTTAAGGTTTTCTTTATATAACATCGTTTTGTGGGTGTGCTCAATCACAAGGAAATCATGAAAGCTAGAATACATTCAATTTAAGATCTTTATTTTCTGGATAAGTAAAATTGGAGAAAAATCATATCCTTTCTTTGGGGCCATCTGGTAACCTAAGAAGGAAGGAGTAAATATGTTTCTAGTTGCTTTGAACAAACCCATATGCTGCCGGTCGTTACTAATACCGGCCAATGAGAGTTGAATTTCACTAGTGTTTTCTGAGATGTGCTCTGATCATCTGTTGTTTCTATAGCTAGGTTCTGTGCAGATACATTTTCTTTCTTGTATTTTCATTTCATACTTTCCAAAGAATAATCAATTGATATGTTCTATTTTTTCTCTAAAATTCACCAATAATATAGCCAAAACAAACAGGAAATTCTTCTGGAAGTCTGATCTCTAATGAATTCTGAAACTAAGCTCAGCATATTAAAGGAAGTAATTAAGAAGGCACCCCATTGTGTTTAGATATGCTAGGTCAGCTAAAACAGGGGATTTTTCTATTTTTATGAGCTTTTGTCAAATTTAAAGCATGTTACATTTTAAAACAAAAATTTAAAAGAATTTGTTAGTAGCAATACTACTCTATAAATATATATTTTTAATTATTCTTCATGTCACTTAAAGATGACTTTTTGAAACAAATGGCCTAGATATGCCAGTAAAATACCTATTCAATTTGCAAAAAAATAATAAGAATAAATACCACAAGTATTTTCCAGTTAAGTGTGTGTATGTGTGTGTGTGTGTGTGTGCGCGCGTGCACGCACAGGGCATATAACATACCAGCCATGTATTAACCATTAATTGTGAAACACTGTAGAGGTCATCTGGTTCATCACCTCACTTCAGAAAGGGCTGCTCCTATTATTACCCCTGGAACATGGTTAGCTAATGTTTTTCTTATCTCTTGCTCTTACACTTTGTTTTTGTTCATTGCAGTCTTAGTCATAACTAGCCTTTTTGTAGTGCTATTTGCCAAGCACTGCCGCACTTTTCACATACTGATTCCTGTAACCCTTAGAGCAACTCTCTTGAATATTCCTTTAAACTCCTTTGTTCTCTTGCTTCTCACTGAACTCAACTCTGACTTTAGATAGAATCTCCTCTCTTTCTTCTTATATTTTTATGTCCATACTTTCTTCTTACTCTTTTTCTTTTTCTGCCCTAGTCCCCTATTTGGGTCACTACTCTATCTTCTGCCATTTCCCCCCTCTTCTCTCCCCTTTTTCCAGCATGTTTACCTTTCCTAAAATCCTTAGCTGGCAGTCTTTTCAGGGCCCTGAGCTCTCAAGGTATGAGAGTGAGTGCTCAGCACTCCCAAGCCTGAGCCAAGCACTTGTTCCCATCTCTTTGAGGGCAGAAATCTAATGGGCTTGCAAGTAACACTTGCAATAAATGGTGCCCCGTGCCAGTTTAGGTCCAGAGATAATCACTCAGTCAGTTAGATTGCTATTCAGATTCGCCATTTTGTGAGAAATAAAAGCCCACACTCTCTGATGAGTATTTCAAGTACGTTCTTCCCAGCAAAGATCTTTTAGAGCAGTGCTTAAGAAATTTTGAGCTTGCATCAGTCACCTGGAGGGCTTGTTAAAACAGATTGCTAAGTGCACCCCCTTCTGCAGTGGAAATTGGACATTTGCAATTCTGACTGACTATGCAGATGCTGCCTGCCCACAGGTCACTGTTGGAGGAGCACTGCTTTGCAGTTCTTTTCATTTTTCTAATCTCTAACTTAAATGATTCTGGCTTCACTCCAAGGTTATATGTATTATATTTACATCAGTGATGTAATTTCACACCAGCCCTATTAAAGATCCTTGTAGGAGGTAGCATCTAAGCCCAAGCACCGTGTCCTGCATGTAGAAGGACCTCATTAGCATATTTTGAGTTATTATCGGTTCATTCAATGAGCATTATTTTTTAGAAGTCTAACTGACCTACCGAGGGTCTTTCAGCACTTATTAATTCACTTATTCCTCCTCACAACCTAATGAGACTGGGCAGGAGGTACAGCACACAGTGAAGAAATAATTTACCCAAGGTCATGGTAGTCCAGCCAGGATTCAGCCAGGCAGTGTAGCTCCCAGATCTGTGCTTTTGATGATGACACTACATTACCTTACCTCTCAGAGCAGTGCCCATTCACAGTCTTCATCTCTGCCGCAAGGTGACACTCTCCCTTGCATTATTTCTTTTGGCAGAGTCAGACATTTTTGCTTCCAAGGTGTAGCAGGATGTGTAGTACATGTGGGTTTGAGGGTTTGCCTTGATCTAGCATTGATATGTTTACAGTGATCCAAATTTTAATACTGTGAATATCATGAGCCTAGTTTGATGCTGGTTTGAACAGGATATTGAAACACTTTTCAAGTCTCCGGTAAAATATTTTTATAGTTTTTAAATATTAAGATTAATATCTTGATTCTTTATTATCTGAAGTCTGGTTATTTTTGTAAATAAATTGTTGATCCTATTCACAGTCTCCCTGTCTTCAACAAGGTATCCCTCTCTTGCATTATTTCTTTTTTCAGAGTTGGACAATATTGCTTCCAAGATATAATGGGATGTGTGGTGCATGTGGGCTTGAGGTTTCACCTTCTTCTAGCTCTAATACGCTTAAAGCGATTGATATTTAAAAACTATGAGTCAATCTTGGCCAACATTTCATCCTTTGAGCTTTTTGAAACAAATGGCCTAGATATGCCAGTAAAATACCCATTTAATTTGCAAAAAAATAATAAGCTACTAAAGGACCTCACATTATTCTCTTGTCACACGTGGCCCTGGATTGTTATAGAAGACCGGTCTACATCCTGTAGGGCAGAAATATCTGTTCAGGAAATCGGGAAATAGATAAAAGAAGTCTGGGGAGAATTCTGTATCCCCTGAAATTCATGAGAGGACTTTTCTTTTTGAATATAATTGCATTAATTATAAAAGTATGATTAATAACAGTTCTTACATAATGTTCAATCTCTTCATTAAGCCCATATCCCACCTGGTTATATGTAGAAGGAAAAAATGGGTCAAATTTATATATGTATATATTTTTTAAAGATTTTATTTATTTATTTGACAGAGAGAGAGAGAGAGAGCACAAGTAGACAGAGTGGCAGGCAGAGGGAGAGGGAGAAGCAGGCTCTCCGATGAGCAGTGAGCCTGATGCGGGGCTCAATCCTAGGACCCTGGGATCGTGACCTGAGCTGAAGGCAGCCGCTTAACCGACTGAGACACCCAGACACCCCAGGTCAAATTTATATTGACTGTCATTAACTTACAAAGGAAATAGTAACCTAGGCAGGTTCTCTTATTTAAAATTAATCGTTGCTTAAAATAACGCATTTAGAAATTGCTCTTAAACATGGATTTTATTCATTTGAGTAATAACAAATGTATTTTTTTTAAAGATTTTATGTATTTGTTTGAGAGAGAGAGTGCACAAGCCTGCAGGAGCAGGGGGGCAGGGGCAGAGGCAGAGGGAGAGGGACAAGCAGACTCCCAGCTGAGTATGGAGCCCTACTTGGCTGGATTCCAGGACCCTGAGAGCATGACCTAAGCTGAAATCAGATACTTAACCGAGAAGCCACCCAGGCACCCCATGAATGTGTTCAGTACTATGTAAAATTGGTAGCTGAAATTGCACAGTGGAAAAACAAAATCAAAGGCTAGTTGTTTCAATTCCTCAAGGTAAAAAGTCTAAGAGGAAATAATAATCCTCCCTGATACCAGTCTGGTGATTAGCATAATATATGCTACAAAATGAACATATGAAGAAAATGAAAAATTGTTTTAAAACATTGACCATCAAGCTATCTTCTGTCAGTCTTAATGCTAGGACAAATATTGAATGTGTAAATTCTTATATCAGTGCCTATATAATCAATCATGATATTTATTCTATATCCTTAATAATTTTATTGCTTTTATACATCCTTGCATAATTGCAATTATATTCATTTTTTCCACATTATTATTCAAGAAATTAACAAAAACAATATTTAAAATATCATAAGGAAAATATTTCGTTACTAGATGACAGTATCTATACCATATCCAAGCTGTTCATCTAACTTTCCCTTTTCATTTAATTTCATTTAATTTCCTCTTTTCTATTACACTCTCATAAACTATCTATTGAGATATTCTGACTTCAGCATATACTTTGTGGTATATGGTTTGGTCCATGCTCAAAGGCTAAAGCTTGAAGGCAAAAAATCTTAGGGGAAAAAAAATAACATCTTGATACCAGCCTCATGATGAACATAATATGTGCTGTGTGTAGACTTCTTGCTTTCTACCACCGATTTTGCACCCTGGCAAACAGTTTTGAATTTTAAGGCTGATAGCAGTCTGCCAGTGCTAGTGCTGATGCTATAGCAAAGAAACTGGAAGGATGTTTCTGTACGTTAAAATGCAAGTTTCACCATGGCGTAAGTCTTCTTCCGCTAATTGTCAATGAAACAGTGGGGAAAATCAACCTAGGACTGGTGGAAGCCCATTGCTGACATCATTACTACTGCTGATACATGGGAGGATAGACCAGTAACTGTCGGATGGTGGCTGGAAGAACCTATGGCTAGACTCTAATCAGAGCTTTAGAAAGAGGGATTGCTAATATATGGCACCGGACACACTTGTCCGTAAGAACCATACTATACCCATTCTGTAAAACGCTCTTCAGCTAAAGCTTCTGTTGCCAAGGACATGCTTTTTACCTTTCATCCATGATGCGTGCGTGTATTTAAAATGCCTTCCAATTCTACAAGGACCCCTATGGGGTTAGATTAGAGGTATCAGGATAAACTCATGGTTTTTAATATGTAAAGACAGACATGGAAATAAATAAAGATTACAATGTATGTGGGCATGTATATACATACATATATGCATACCACAATTTTTTTCTGTCAGCTGAGAGGGCCTAGAAGCAGTAGTAATGAATATACCAAGTATCCAGATTTTTATTTCTAAATATCATTCTACACTAGGAGGAACAAGGGCTGTGTGGATAAATGGTTGATTAAGGATTTGGGTAGAAAAGAAAAAGATAAGCTTGGAACATCTTATGGTAGGAGAAAGTGGAGAAATGCTCAAAGAATGAGAGACAAATCCAAAGAATACACAGGCCAATCTGAAGAAGCTCCCACAAGACAAACTTGTAATAATTTGACCATCAAAATAAATAATATATTAATGGATTATAACCCACTGAATAAAATAAGAATACAATGAGGTATAAAATAATATTAATAAGTAGGGGAGAATGGAAAGGGCTTCCTTATGATAGAAATCTAATTTCTTACTGTAGAAAGGATAATGAAAATAGGAAAATTACCATTTGACAATATATTGGATTCCTAGATCCAATTTCAATGCAGCAAGATCAGAGTACAGTTTTCCCTAAACACCAACAATTGTCTGGACACCAACTCCAAATGGGTGTCCCACAATTCAACTCAATTCCGACACTATCTACCTGGAGATGGCAAACCAGGACACAACAACCTGGAGGTAGATGCAGGTTATGGGCTCAGCTCTACAGGACTCTTCCCCTCCACCCCCAAGTCAGATGCTAGTCTAAAGCCGAGGTCATTACCTGTACTTCTGATTGACTGGCTATAAATCAGAGGTTCCCATAATTCCCTCATTGGGTTTGACTGATTTGCTAGAGCGGCTCACAGAACTCAGGAAACCCATTTATTCACGAGATGACCTACTTACTGTAAAAGGATACAACTCAACAATAGCCAGATGGAAGAGATACATTGAGCAAAGTGTGTGGGAAGACAACCGAGCTTCTGGGCTCCTCCCAGGCATGGCAGTCTCCCTGAATCTCCAGGTGTTCACCAACTTGGAAGCTCTAGGAACCCTTATTCCTTGGAGTTTTTATGGGGGCTTCATTACATAAGCATGGTTGATTAAATCATTGACCATTGGCGACTGATTTAACCTCCAGCCATTCCCTCCTCAGCGGCAGTCAGGGGGATGGGACTGAAACTTCCAACCTTCAAATTACATGGTTTGTTCCTCAGGTGACAGCCCCCATCCTTAGGTGATCTAGGGGCATTGCAAAAGTCACCTCATTAACATAACAAAAGACACCTTTATTGCTCTCATCACTTAAGAAATTCCAAAGGTTTTAGGAGCTTTGTGTCAGAAATGGGAGGAAGACCAAATATATTTCTTATTATAAATCACATTATAGGCAACCATCTTGGTAAGAACTGATTCAGGCAAGAATCAGCAGTGGATGCTAAAACTGTGGTAGAAAGTTAGATACCACCAGGACATAGAAATAGTCTCAACTGAGCAAAGTTAGCATCACTAGCATCAGTGCCTTGCAGGCTGAGACCAACCAGGAGCACGCCTAGAGTTGAACAAGCTGGGATTATGAACGGTGGCAGTAAGGAAGAATGCACCCCCTGGGAAACCATGGGGTGGTTCGGTGAGAGGGTGTTAGGTAACTGGAGGGGGTAGAGAAAGCGGTTCTTGACTGGAAGCTGTCAGGAAGTGTGGGTAATCCTATCGTTGGGTATCTCTGGAAATCTTAGGCAGAAGGAAGGAAGAGTAGGGCTGAAGCAGAGCTGTAATTGACAAAGCAGCCCCAGGGTTACATATTTTAGCCAGGAGAGAGGGAGGAGCCTTGGCCTTTTGTGCAATGATGACAGCGTTCATTGTTTTGTCTGTGTTCAGACATGATAATGGAGGGGTCTTGTCACAAGGTCGCAGAGTGGCCTTGACGAATACTGATGTTCTGTGTAACAGTTTATGTTCAACACAAGAACACCAAGCTCTGGCTGTCAGGGCATCTCCTAGCAATCCCAAGGCCTGGTTGGTGGCATTCTCAGACGCCAGGTGTCAGGGACTGCTTTTCTCTTTCTCGATAGTAACCCCTTAACCAGAATCAACCAGATCAACATCACGGGCCTACTGATATGAAAAGGAAAACAACAGTACTCTTGTGGCATTTCTGCCAAAAATGCATACCCTGAACCTAATCAAGAGGAATATCAAACACAAATTGGTGGATATGCTACAAAAGAGCGGGCCTGCATTCCTCAAAAATGTCCATGTTGTGAAAGAAAGAGGTTGAGGAGTTGTCCTAGACTAAAGGAGATGAGCCAACTATAGCAACTGACTCCAATCAATGAATTGGAATTTTCTTTCGTGATAGCAGACCTTACTAGGATAATTGGCAAATCCTAAATAAATCTGTAGTTTAGATCATTGTAGTGATGTTAATTTTCTGATTTTGATAATGATACTGTGATATTTAAGAGAATGTCTACTTTTAGGAAGGACGTTGAAGAATTTAGGGGTAATGGGGCATCATATCTACAACTTACTCTCAAATAGTTCAGAAAAAAATGCATATATATATATGTATGTGTATATATGTGTGTGTGTGTATACAGAGAGAGAAAGGATAAAGCAAAATTTGGAAAATCTGGGTGAAGAATACATGAGAATTCTTTACATAATTTTTGCAACTATTTGTAATTATATCAAAAGTTAAAAGAAAAAATGCCTTTCTCTTCCCATTTACAAGTGCTTTTCTTTTTTGAGTAAAGGTTATCTTGGGTGAGGTTCAGCCTTGGTGTTTCACTTACTGCAATTTTTGTTTTTAAGAGAGAGAGAGAGAGCATGAGCAGGGAGGGACAGAGAGCATATTAAGCAGGCTCCACGCAGAGCCTGATGCAGAGCTTGATCTCACAACCCTGAGATCATGACCTGAGCCTTAATCAGGAGTCGGCAGCTTCACGGACTGAACCACTGAGGCGTCCCTCACTCAGGGCATTCTTGAGTAAAAGATCTATTTATATGCATATTTACATCTAAATCTCCTTTCTTAATTTTTTTTTTTAAGATTTTATTTATTTATTTGACAGAGAGAGAGAGAGAGAGAGCACAAGCCAGGAGACAGAGGGAGAGGGAAAAGCAGGCTTTCCGATGAGCAGAGAGCCCGAGGCAGGGCTTGATCCCAGCACACTGGTATCATGACCTGAGCCGAAGGCAGCCGCTTAACCGACTGAGCCACTCAGGCGCCCCTCCTTTCTTAATTTTTTATGGCTATAATAAGGCTGGCATGGGGTTTCCTTGGGAGGTAGCCACTTCCTTTAGCAGCACTTATATTTGGTAAAATTTATTATAGTTCATCTTTTCTTAATTGTATAGATACAGATTGCTAGGAACATATGTATTGAACTTTGTTTTGAAAAATTCTCTTGGTGGTAGAAGCACCACCTCACTGAGGAGTGATCCATAAGTGAGCACCTAAACACTGAATGTTTTCCCTTTTGTGTCTTCTCCATGTCTTGTTGACATTAGCTTGTATCGACAACATTCTATAAAATATAACTATGCACTAATACTACAGAATTTTCCCTTCAGAATGAGGAAGAAAATAGGAGGGAAGTCTCTTTGGAGAACTTAGTGCAAAGAGTTATCTTCATTATGAATGTTGCTTTGAAAACTTAGATCTCAAGATTTAAGAAAACAGTTCGTATATGATTTAATCTCGAAGCTAAAGAGTATTTGGTATTCTATAGATTAAGGAAAGCCACTATTTGAGGTAAAGAAAGTTATTTTGTATTATTGTTGTCCAGAACCAGTTGAAGCCACCCATGTACTATGGAACTGGGTTGAAATATGACTGGGTCATCCTGAGAAGGAACTCAAATCAGTAACTAACTCAGTTCAGTGTATCACTTAGTCTTGAAATTTGCTTATTACTTTGAAACATTGCTACATTTAGATCTTCTTAATGATCATTGACAACTAGGGTAGCTATGTAATTTTTAATAAAAGTGTTACAAAATCTTGTGTAGTGGGAGTTTCTCGTAAGTTCTCACATATATATGTATGAGTCGCCTTTCCATGAGGACTCCACTATCAACCTCACCTAGCCCCATTACCTTTTGTCAATGACCGGGGGGTTGGGCAGAATTGCAAAGAAGAACAGCTTCAGTCAAGGTGGTTCTCAAGGTGTGAGGGCCACTTGCCTGAAAATCACCTGGGGTGCTTGTTAGAATGAAGATTCCTGCCTATACCTCAGACCTATTCAGTCAGAGGCTGTTGATGGGAGGCTCCGGGAAGTGATCCTTAGGTATCTTACATGGGAAAAACATTCTCAGTAAAACTTGCCTGAAAGGAAACTTGTAACAGTGAATGTACTTTATACTCTTTTACATCTCTTTCATATTTTTTACCACATCACATATTAATATCTCAAACATGAAAAACCATAGAAATGATTTTATTTGATTTAAATCTTAGGAGGCTAGAAGTACATAAATTATCCTCAATGCAGCTTCTCTGTAGCTCTGCTGTTTTTCAATCCATCGTTGGAATTACTGGAAGCTCATGAAGTCATTCTAAGATCCCGTCATTGGTTAAAGGAACGAGTTGTAAAGTTGCTCAAAACGACACACCTCTTCAGCTGTGCTTCTTGTCTAAGCCCATAACCTACCCGATGATGAAATTCAGATACTTGTCATCGTATGGTAAATCCTTAGCAAAAGGAAAATATAAAAAATTAAACTCATTTTCTCCCTCCCATACACCTGTTTCTGGTCCTCCCTTCCTCCTCCTCTTACTGTTGGTCCAGTTGCTCTAGTAAGGACTTGAGAGTCATGCTGGACCCACCTTATTCCTCTCACCACTCCTGCCACCACCACTACGTCCAGGTTACCAGCCTTGGCAGTTTGTCTCCAGAAGTAGCTTTCATCTTTTTTCCATGCCCCTCCACCTCCTTCCCCCCTCGCCTTATTCTAGCTCTCTTCCCTGGACTACTACGTGTCCGTCCAAGTGGTCTCTGCCTCCAGTTTCTCTCTCTTTGCCCTTCAATCCATTCTCCACCCTGCCCCCAGAGTTATCTTGGAGCAAATCATTCCTCTTCTTGTAAGCCCGCACTGGCTCTCTGCTCCCTACGGAGTAAAGCCTGAATTCCCAGTGCGGCATGGGAGGCCTTCGCCAGCTGGCCACCACAAACTCCCAGTGGGAGCTCTAACCGCTATTCAGAGAAGCACACACCTTATATTCTAGTTGAACTTGCAAAATACACCAAAGGCTTTTTAAAAATCTTGCTTTATTCATGCTGTGCCTTTGCCTGAGCTCTTGGCACCAACCAGGTGCCCCCGTGTACCTGGCAAACTCTGACTCCTTGTGGTACAGCTTAGGTGCTACCCCTTCTCTCCCTTTTCTTGCCCCAAGTAAAAATGGTTGTTCCCTCAGCGGTGTCCCAGGACTGTTAGTGTCTGCTGCTGTTCAGCACATCACACTGAATTATGGAAGCTTTATTTAGGTCTGTCTGCTCCCTGCCGAATGGCTCTGTGTTTCATTAGGAAGGGGACTGAATCTCACTCACTGTTGTACTTCTGGGTGCGCACACAGAACCTGAGACTCACCTGGAGATCAACAATATTTGTTGAAGTGGATTAGAGATTAGAATCCTTCCATCTCCATTTCTAGAATTTCCTACTACCCTACGGATCTTTGCTGCCTCTTACAAATTTCCATGAGCACTATGGGCAATCAGTAGACTGTTAAATGTGTTCCAGAAAGAAAATTATCATTTCTTGAGTTCTTCCTAGGTATATGTTCTCAAAGAACATATACATATTATTTTTTTAATCGTTACAACAACCTTATGAGGTATCCATCATTTTTATTAGCATTCTCATTTGAAAGTGGAGATAACTCAGACCAGAGGAGTTAAACCACTTGCCCAAGGTCACAATGCTATGAAAATAAAAGAGCCAGGATTTGAACCCAGGCAATTTGGCTACAGAGTAGACATGCTTGAACATTGTATCATCCCATTTTCATTCCCATTACATGAGAACTATGGACACTCAATAGATTTGCCTAGCCCTTTCTATTGCCTGACTCTGACCCCTTGGTCTGATCCAGCCTCCCCCTGGGTTCTTAATTATTTGGGAGAAACAAATATAGGCTTCTTCAGAATTAGGCAAATATTATAAGTAGGTATACTTCATCTAATCTATTAGGCTATAAAAACATGGAAACATTTTATTGATATGTACAATTTTTGGATATATAATCTGTAATTTAAAATTAGTTAAATACAACATAAATTATGCTAATATTTTATTATTTTATGACATTTGACAATTTTATAAATTTGACATTTGGCTAATGAGAAAATACTAAAATATATTACTTTCATCTTTCTCAAAAAGGTATGTATGGAATTTCAGAGTCAAAAGGACTTTGCAGTTCACTCAGAAAGATGACTCTAGATCCAAAGTAATACAATCTTAAAAGCAGGAATAATTTTGAAATATTAACCAACAAGATTTAAGGTTCTCAACTAATTCAAATAAGTGTAACTTCATAACCAAAACTGTAAATGTTAGATAAAATTTAAATGGGAGTTCTATTGAATGCCCACCGTGAACTCAGAACACTTAGGAATACTTAGTTTTGATGCATTTCTAGATAATATTGCTAAAATGAGGTTGTTTTAAGTCACATTTTTGGTCAATAATCTTGGAAATAAACTTTTTTTTTTTTTTTACAATATCAATAATTACTCTTTCTTATTTATTCTTCCTGAATTTGGCATTCTGAAAAAAGAACAAAGTGATACCTATTCTACATTGAAAGATTAAATAAGCAGAGAAAAATCTTGAAGATTTCTTCCATTTAATCTATAAAGTAAAATACTGGGCTAAATTATTATTATTATTATTTTTGAAGTAGGCTGCATGCTGAGTGTGGAGCCCAACATGGGGCTTAAACTCACAACCCTGAGATCAAGACCTGAGCTGAGATCAAGAGTCAGAGCCAGGGCGCCTGGGTGGCTCAGTTGGTTAAGCAACTGCCTTTGGCTCAGGTCATGATCCTGGAGTCCCAGGATGGAGTCCCGCATTGGGCTCCCTGCTGAGCAGGGAGTCTGCTTCCCCCTCTGACCCTCCCCCCTCTCATGTGCTCTCTCTCTCTCTCATTCTCTCTCTCAAATAAATAAATAAAATCTTTAAAAAAAAAAAAAAAAGAGTCAGAGCCAACCAGGTGCCCCAAATACTTGATTAAATTATAATTGTCATTTTTTTGAAAGACAAAAACCAGAAAGTGTTATTTGAAAACCAAATGGTACGGCCATAAAAGACATGCAGGAGTCCCCCTTATCTTTGGGAGATAGTTCCAAGTCCCCCAGTGGATGCCTGAAACCACAGATACTACCAAACCCTATATATACTATGTTGTTTTCCTATACATACATACCTATGATAAAGTTTAATTTATACAATTAAGTGCAGTAGTAGATTAACAATAATAACTAATGATAGAACGATTATAACAATAAACTGTAACAAAGGTTATGTGAATGTGGTCTCTCTCAAAATATCTTATTGTGCTGTACTCACCCTTCTTCTTCCTCTTCTTGTGATGAGGTGAGATGATAAAAAGCCTCCATGATGAGATGCAGTGAGGTGGAAGACGTAGGCACTGTGATGTAGTGTTAGGCTACTAATAACCTTCTGAGGATGTCAGAAGGAGGATCATCTGCTTCTAGACTGTGGTTAACTGTGAATAACTGAAACCAAATGAAGCAAAACTCAGATGGGGGGGGGGCACTGTATAAGAAAATCTGGTCCCTCTAATCAAAAGTAAAAACAAGGGCTGGAAGAGCCATCGTTTGAGGAAACAGAGTTGAGATTGTCATCTTATATCTGACTTGGCAGTGAGGCATGGAGAATGACTGTCTCTAGCTATTGCTAGATTGAATTCCAGAAAGTTCAGGAGGTGAAGAGACAATGAGAGTCATCAGCAGGGAGGGTAAATGGATACTGTCACCACTTTTGTACATGAGGTGACAGGACATGAGTTGAACCAATTTACTTAGAATCACAAAGTGAGTTGTGACAATATTTTGGGTGAAATTGGACTGAATGTAGGAAATCTAATGAAGTCAAGGATGTCTAAGTTTGGCTAAACCTTTGGGTCTAGCACCAACATCACCCTATAATGGCTCCCCTATTGGTATGGCCTGCTGACTGTGGCCTGACACCCTGAGGTTCACAGCATGGCTGATTTGGTTATTTACCCTTCTGTGGAGGAAGGTCATCAGTGGAAAAGACAAGTCATCTCACAGGCCACTCTCATGCTGACTGTAAGCCTGCATTCTCAGGTTCCAGAATGCATTTAGGATTCTAATTTTCTGGATGCCATCTGATCCGCAAAGATTAGAGCCAGTGGGGATGGTGCCCTTAAACGATACCATAAAAAAATATCAGAACCCTCCCTTCAAGAGTAGCACCTTCCAGAATTAAATAAGAGAGATAAAAGAATAACAGGAAAAGAGAAAGTGTAATAGATATGTGTTAGAACACGAAATAGATATGACCAAAGGGCAAATATCTTGGTTTATTCTTTTTGAAAGTTAAACTAATTGAACATTAAAATTACAGTGATTTCTGATTTAAACTTCTATTGGATGAAAAGAATTACACAGATTTTAATTCATCTTTAAAGAAAAATTTATTGAATTTATTTTCTGTGTTAATTCTGTGTGATCCAAGTTCGGTTCCACTCATATGCTTTTTTTTTTTTTTTTTAAGTAATCTCTGCACCCAACATGGGGCTTGAACTCACAACCCTGAGATCAAGAGTCTCATGCTCTACTGACAGGGCCAGGCAGGCACCCCCCACGCCTGTGCTTTCCATGTAAAGAATGGTGTAAATAAAATGCAAGTAATCCAACTTAATGGGAAGTCACTGTAGAGGGCAACCAGGAAAAAAATAAGTGAACTTAATTCAAACATGAAGGTTTGTGCCTACAGAGAACACAGGCAGCCTGGTTCTTAAAGAGATATCTATCCACTTGGACGTCTTTCAGTTAAGAAGTTTGCAACAATTTAAAATCAAATCCCCCCCCCTTTTTTTTATAGTTACTTGAGCTATTTAGGTATGAGTCAGCTTTAGCTGAACCACACTGAATTTTGTTTTAGTGTGGGGTGGGTTAAGAGTCAATGTAATTACAAAAATACAAGAATGATATGCTTACTTCCCTTCAAATTCAGTTTAGAAATCAAAGAGATATTATTCTTTTCAAGAACATATCAGTAATATATATTGCTACAAAATATTGATGAAGCAGTGTGTTTATATCATTTAAAGTTTCTGTACGATCAAACACGTAATCAAAGGAGCCACTGATTATCAGCACCAACTGCGACCAAACTTTTGCCCTGTCTCCTGCCCTTCTTATGGAATGACTGCTTCACTGGAGTGTGAGTGATTTCTCTCACTTTTTTTTTTTTTTAATTCAATGAGGCATTGCATTGTTTAAAGCAGTTATTTGTGAATTCTATTTAGATTTTCTAAGTACCAGACAGTGATTTACCTTCTTTTTCTGGTAATTACTTCCTGTGAAAATTCACCAAGAACAATAGTTAAAACTCTCTGAAGGGCCTGACTAATCTGATTTTTATAAGCCCCAGGACCATTCACACTTGGAGGGTTTAGAGAGCATCTCATTCTATTCCAGTTCAGGACACTTTATATTTGAGGCCCTCTAGGCCCCAGGAGCCTCTGAGATCTCACACACCATCAGACAGGAGCATCTAAAGCTAAGGCTGATATTAAGAAAGTTCGGCATTCATATCCTTAGAATGTCTATG
Organism: Neomonachus schauinslandi; assembly: GCF_002201575.2. NCBI lineage: Eukaryota > Metazoa > Chordata > Mammalia > Carnivora > Phocidae > Neomonachus > Neomonachus schauinslandi. Next base: position 72,612,653 of record NC_058404.1, on the reverse strand, counting down.
CATTTACAAAGGATTTCTGAAATATAATTAATAACATGGCATTTATCACTGTTCCTAGTACTTAGCATTACTGGTGATCGCCAATACTGTCCTGTTTGGGTGATAGCAATCCCTCATTTCTCTGTATATTTTATATATGAATACAGTGGTGGTGTATTTGCCTTTCAAATATGCAGCCAAAGTCTATTGTTAACAAATCTGGGTCACCAAATGTTGATATTTACTATTGCCTCACAATGACAAGTTAAAATTGAAAGGAAGCAAGCAAGAAGTTATGAAGAAGTCCCATGGCTTGCCATTTATCATTTGTATTTTGAAATGAAATGTGCTTTACATGTCGTGGGGCATCTCGAAATTTTTAGTCATTCCTTGGTATTATGTCATTTGATCGTTTCAAACATGGACATTTGGGGGGGTTGTATGTTTTGAGAGGCATCTTCAAACAAAAGACTGGCCTTTGTCTCTGTTTTTATGAATTATAAACGACTTCGTTGGTGGTGAGCAGCTGGAGGAGCCGAGCTCTGTGGAAGATTCCGGAACTCCCCAGTGTGATTCTCCCCAGGCCCACTGTCATACTGACAGTCCCTCTGTGGTTGTGCTCAACGCCAGAGCTCTTATGTGCCTACTTTCTGCTCACACTGTGGCCCTGGGTTGAGTCATCAGGAGGGCCTCTGAGTGGAAGCATATTCTTTGTCTGCACTGCATTCTTGGATAACTGTGCTGTCAAAGCAGAAAGGAAAAGCACCCCTGCCTTACTCTGTTTTTCTGAAGAATAATACAAATGATATGCTAGATGATGCATTATGTTATGGATCTTCATATATTGATACAGTATATTTGATAGTGTTTAATCCTCCAAGCATCCCTTTGAAATATGATTCCCATTTTAGAAAATGACATTGAGGCTCAGAGGTGACAAGTGACTTGTCTGAGTTCATTTAGCTGTAAATGGCACGATAAGGCCTTCAACTTGGGATTTTTGCCTTCTTCCTCTATGTCACAGCTGCCTCAACCTGTTATTCATTTATATGAAGCTGTATTTACTTTGGTCATGATTCTTGCTAGTAAATGTACATTCTTCGTTTTTTGCTCAATGTTCTTATTTTATGGTTAGCAAAACAAACAAACAAAAAACCCCTAAATCCTGTCTGGCTGGAACTGCAGCCTTTAATCTTTCTAAAGACAATAGGCAGGACTGAGGCCCTCATAATAAGGTGCTAGCCAACCAGGAAGGAAGCTGGGGAGGGAAGTCCTCCTCCCAGGAGGTAATTGATTCCTAACACTCTAGGTAGCACTGAGTCTGGAGGCTCCATGAAAAGGTGTCTGCTCTTTCCCCCTGTTTCCAGAGGGAAGTGCACAAAGCCTTTATTCTCCCCACTCCCTTAGAATTAGCCAGTCAGGGCCTATGTGTCCATGGGGCCAGACCTGAGCATTTTGTAAATGAACTGAAGGCAGAAGGATAGCTCTGAAGAAAAACAAATGGTAAGATTATTGTTATTTATGTGCCCCTAAATTTAATAATCTTAAAAATCTAAGAACAACACAAAATAATCCTAAAGGAGGGCAATAATTTTGAAACATGAAGTTTAGAAAACCGCATTTATCAGTCCTAGGGGCCAGGGGAAAGAAGGTGTAAGAACTAAGAAGTCTGGGATAACCGAGGTGCTGCTTCTGAGCTCATGCCCTTGGGCAAGACCTGAACACCTAGGTCTAGCGAGGGTGTGGAACTACATGGCCACTCAAGTGCTGGGGTCTTATTGGCGAGAGAAGGCTATTAACCAGAATCTTCATCAGACCTTCCTCACCATTGCAGTAAAATAACTGACGCTAAAAATTAGACCCCCACTAGAGAAGCAGGGAAATGAAGTCCAAATTAAAAAGAAAAGGCGTGGGATCTAAGTTTAGGGTTAGGTATTTCATTGAACTTCCAAGGCAAGCACAGCACCTGACATACAGAAGGTATTGAATAAATGAATGGATGACAGGTGGATGGACCGATGGAAGGTCAGTCCTTCCCCAGTGGTGATGGACCTGGGGGCAAAGAAGCATGTGGTTGAGTCCTGATCCACACCAACACAGTGATGGAGGCAAAATTATAAGCATCAATTTCTTCCTGTGTAAAATGGAGATGATACTTCACAGGGTAATGATGAAGTGAGAAAATGCTTTCAGGGCCCAGCACAGAAGAAGCACAGAATTTTGTGATCATATCCTCTACTCTAAAGACTCCTCTGAGGAACAAGGAGTCTCCAGAGGCAAGAAGTGTGCAGGTAGGAAATCCGTTAGCCTTCCAGATTTCTGCTGGACTCTGCACTTTGTCTCTGAGAGTGGGACCTCTTTCTCCTGGGATCCGTGATGAGATCAAGGGCTCCCAGATGAAGCCCAGAAGTCAGATGGGCTCTACGAGCCCAATTTCAGCCTCCTTTGCACAGAAACCCAGCAGAGTCTTGGCCTGTACAGCTGGGAGAAATGGACCCAGGCTTGAGAACTGCAGGTGGGGATGCTATCACTGTCTAGTGGGAGGATAGGGAAGCGGTGGCTGAGGTGAGAGTCGGTGGACCTTTCAGTGAAGTCCGTGTGTTGACCTGGAAAGCCTCAGCTCTTTTAGAATCCCCGGGCCAGACCTGGCGACCCATTTGCGCGCATTTAAGGCATTTGAACATGGAGACTTGTTGAATGTAGCTGACTTTCATACAGTCTGGAAAACAAGAGGTCTTTCTAGCAACCCATGGGGATGCTCCTTCTTCTAAAGGAACAGTTTCTGGTTTAGGAAGGAGAAGTTTCTTTTTTCTTTTCTTTTCTTTTTTTAGATTTATTTATTTATTTTAGAGAGACAGAGTTTAGAAAGTGAGGGGGGAGGGGCAGAGAGGGAGCCTTGAGCAGACCCCACACCGGGCGACGAGCCCCACGCCGGGCTGCATCTCAGGACCATGAGATTCCAACCCCAGCAGAAACCAGGAGTCCCACGCTTAAACCGATTGCTCCACCCAGGCACCCCCAAGGAGAAATTTCTAATGTTAGATTTTTCTTGGGCCTTTCCTTCTAACAGCATCGTCCCTTCCCAGTTTAGGTAAAACTGATGCAGACTATTAGTGGGAGTGTGACTATTAGCATATAAGCATATTTATGAAGTGTACCTCTAGGGAGCAATCAAAAACGGACCGCTCAGCCACAAAAATATATACAGGTCTGAGAACGTCGAGAGTTGCCTTTTGTAAGGTAGGGTTACCATGGGGAGGGCAAATCAGTTGAGCCTACAAGAGCTCATCCGAGGACGCTGCATTTTTTCAGTTGAGAAGCAGCCTAATCTTCCCTAATTACTCCCCGCTTAAGAGGTCTCAGACGACTTCAAAAACACGACAAACGGAAATGTTCTACAGCCTCCTTTGGGTTATCCAAGGCCGAGTTTCCTCAGGCGGGGCATGGGAAATGCAAATCAGCTTGGCACTGCCTATCTTTCACAAAACCCTGTGTGGGGATGAGGCTATTGAAGGTCTAGAGGTGATTTCTTACTTAATATTTTTTGCTCTGAAAGAGTTCTCTTTTGGAGCCGGAAGGCAGTCCTCCATACTTTTGTCTCCGCAAATTCCCCAGGTGGAGACAGTCGTAGGCGTTAATAAGCCGCATTAGTGACCACCAGAGACGGAAATCACTAATTACTAAGTCTCCTTTGATCTCCCCCCAGCCGTTTGGCTCCTGACACTGGAGGTTCCGGCATCTATGCTTTCTTAGAACTGTACCAGCCTGGTGTGTCCAGAGCCTTAGAGTCAGACGTGGGATCTGCAGTTTAACGTGTGCGCGGAGATCTGGATCAGATTTTTAAAAATTTCCACAGACTCCCCAGATTTTAAATCCAGCGGCTGAGCTGGTGTGTGGCTGGAAGCTAACAGACGCCCACGTGCGGAGGTGTTTGATTAATTTCAGCAACTCCGTAGCTCTGCGCTTTAAATTTTGGGGGCAGACTGGGCAAATAACGATTTAAAATTTCCAGTGCACTGCCTCTCTCCCCTTCGCCATCGTCCTCTTTCGATTCGGTTGTGGGAAATGGAGTTTACTTCTCTTTGCTGGGACTCTGATGTGATTCGGGATCATTTGTGAGATGAACAAAAGTCACGGGCAAACGGGACGACTGGGGCAGAACGCTGATGGCAGACTCGGGGTAGGAGCAAAGGCCGGGCCTCCGAGGATAATTGGGAGCCAGCCTCCTCCCCGCCTGGTCTCCATGGTCCCCTTCTTCTTCCAGGTAAGATGAATGGCCCTTCATTCATCATCCACAGGCAGCCTCTTCCCCCAGGCGAGCGGAGAATCTGCTTCCCGAAGGAACCTATTAGCCCCGAATTGGGCAGCTTTGTGGAGCCAACCGAGGCTCTCTATTGTGGCCTTTGTCTGCGGAATTTAAGCATTTACATAATGCATTAGCATCGAACTCCGCGCAGGGTCGGGACACCGCGTGCCGAGCCTGGCGCGGACCGCGCGTCTGCAGCTCCCTCACCCGGCTGCTCCCGGGGACCACCCTCGCCGTTGCGCCTGGGTCACGCTGCGGGCGCTCTGCTCTGGCAAGGAACGCAGTGCCACATCCGTTCTTGGCCAAGCCCGGGCGGCTGCGCTTTGAAAGCGGCAACGTTTTGGGGGGTGAACCGCGCAGGGTCCATCTGACCCTGAAGCCTAAGGAATAAACTTGACATTAATCTGGCTTTCCAGGCGGTCGTTGGGGGCTTCGCGGTTTTTCAGCTGACCGTTGAGAGCCGCGCGCTCAACGGTCACTGGTACGTCCGAGCGCAGAGGCGCCTTGGGTTCCAATCGCCAGAGCGCGGGACCTGGACGCGCGGGTCTCTAGCCGACCCGCGCGCCAGCTGACAGCAAAGAGGATTCGGGGCATGTAAAAGGGAGGACGATCCGCGGCGCGTGGGACTACGTCTCTAGGGAATTTAGGAAGGAATCCGCAGGCTTTGGAGGTGCGCACGCTTCGCGGAGTAAATGCAAACACTTTAGTAAGCCGAGGTCTCTGGGTATCCAACCCTTTAGAGGGAGGGGGTTTGGCTCAGAAATCTCGCCGGAGGGGACTTTTCCACTGAAAACTTTGTCCAGAATGCGCCCCAGTCCAGACAGGTGCAGGAACTTTTTGCGCGGCCGCGCCTCGGCCACTGCTCTAAACGGCCGCTTAGAGGCCGCAAGAGCTTAGGTCGCGAGTGCCAAGGGGAACCTGCATCTGGAAGCGGGTCTCGAGGAAGAACACCGTACCCGGGGGACCCGTCAGCCCCCTTCCAAAGAACCCGCGGACCCGCGCGCCCCTCGCGGCGAGCGGCGCTGGTAACCGGCGCCCAATCAGCGCTCTCGCCGGGTCTGTGACGGCGTTCGGCCCCGCCCCCTTGACTGGGCTAAAAGGCGTCCGAGAAGACTTCAGCCCCGAGCTCCGCGCGCGGCCCTGCGCCCCGACACGGACCCCAGGTGGGTTTCGTAGCTTGTTGCTCTCAGCGCCGGTGCCACTGTCCCCGCGGTCTGCCTCGGTCAGGTCCTTATTCTCCTCAGTCCCCAGGGCGGGGCGGCCAAGCTAATATCCAGGCTTCTCTCCTTTCCGGGGCCACCGGCCTGCAGGTGAGGAGCAGCGCAGCGCCCCAGTCCGGCGACCTCACCTAGCCCAGCCAGTGCCCGAGCAGCGGCGGTCCCCCCAACGCTCCCTTTCCCCTGCAGGATGAAGAACCCTATGCTGGAGGCGCTGTCCCAATTGCTGGAGAAGCTGCTCCTCATCTCCAACTTCAAGCTCTTCAGTTCGGGCACCCCGGGCGAAGACAAGGCGAGGAATAGTTATAATGAGATCAGCTCCTTCCTTCGCGGCGACGTGCTGGAAGTGCCCCGGACCCACCTGACCCACTACGGCATCTACCTGGGCGACAACCGTGTCGCCCACATGATGCCCGACATCCTGTTGGCCCTGACCAAAGACAAGGGGCGCACGCAGAAGGTGGTCTCCAATAAGCGTCTCATCCTGGGCGTCATTGGCAGGGTAGCCAGCATCCGTGTGGACACGGTGGAGGACTTCGCCTACGGAGCCGACATCCTGGTCAATCACCTGGACAAGTCCCTCAAGAAGAAGGCGCTGCTCAACGAAGAGGTGGCGCAGAGGGCGGAGAAGCTGCTGGGCATAACTCCCTACAGCCTACTGTGGAACAACTGTGAGCACTTTGTGACCTACTGCAGATTCGGCACCTCGATCAGCCCCCAGGCCGACAAGGTACACGTGTGACTCGCCGGTGGGTTCGGTGGGGACGCCCTTTCCCATCCCTAACCTTTTTCTATACTCTGGGATCAGGGATTGAGTTCTAGAATGAGTAACGATCTCTCTGGTGTTCCTAAAGGAGGCCAAGTAAATAAATAGCGTTGTCCCTTGCAAGGTAACCTCAAAATGCGGGATTAAAGAGTATGACAATGCAGTACCGCTGTCAGCGATTCCAAATCTACCCAGTTATTGCTGCCGAGGTCGTCAGGGTGTCCACCCAGCGTCATCGAAATGACAAAAGGACAGGTGGGGGTTGCGGGGGTCAAGAGAAAATCTGTCGCTGTGTGCTTGCAAATTTTCCCAAGAATTGCAATTGGAAGAAAGGCGTTCAGAGTTTGTATTTTATCTATAACCCTGTGTACAAATTGTTGTGCCTTTAAAATTAAGGAAGCCTGCAGGTTTCTCCGTCCCTAAGCTGCAGAGTAAATTGCCTTTGCTTAATATAAACTATCAAAATTCCCAGTAGGAAGACCTCCCTGGTAGATCCCTTACTCCGGTGTCTGGCTTCAGAGAAGTCATTTCCTTGGTATTCTGAATTCTTTCTTTGAAGGCTTTAATCCCCATCTAGACTTCCTCATTGTTAGGCATCTTTTAACCCTTAGCTCCAAAGGTGGGATTGTTTATGGGTCCCTCAGAGATAAAAACAATTGGTTTTCAAGAAGGTCCGTTCAATGTTGTAATTTTTATGAGCACTTAAAAACAAACAAACAAACAGTATTAGCATTGAAGATGATTAAATTAGCCACAAATCCAAAGGGGTGGGGGGGGGAGGGTGGATTTTTTATTTCCTTTTGAAACCTCTTAGCTTAAAGATAATTAACTTTTTAAGCCTGCAACTGCATTTGCAATTAGTAGCTTTCTCAGGCTTCACTGTAGTTGTTAAAGAGGTTATTGTTAATGTTCACTCTTAACTGAAACCTGGGCCATCACCTAATGAGCTTCACATTTTAGGCTTCATGTTTAGGTACTTTTTGGACCAAAAGAATGAGTCCATGCAACCGATTTTGTATGGCTCCACATCTTGATTAATTTTTTGACCCATATGGGAAAATCTTTTTCTCCTCTGTGGCAGAACATACAAGTACTATGCTTTTTATACATCAGTATATGAAACTTCTTATAGATTATTTATAGAGCCACAACAGACTCAATCTAGTAAAATAAAACTATAGTTTGAGCAGTGTGCAATGATTTAAGAATCACAGCCCCAGTCCAGGCCTGATTAGAAATGAACTTCACTACATTTACAAACACTGGCTCCAAAAGTGTACAAAAGGAAGCAGGTCAGATTTACTTAGGAACCAAGCAAATTATTTCTCTAAGGAAAAACTGTACTTCTATCCAGTAATTAGCAGTTACCCTTTCATGGAACACATATAGCACTGTATTCTGTACTTTGACCAAAAACAAACAAACAAACAAAAAAACACATCACAAGTGCTTTTTTTGAGGTAGTAAAATATTTAATCTGCATAAATAACTAGCTGGAGTAGTTTTTCATCTTTGGAAACTTTGTAAGGTTTTACAGAAGTAGAGAAATGTTTTAATTGCTGTTGCCGCATAGCACCTCTTGTGAAACTGAGTTTTTGTCTTCACTTTGAATGGTGTAACAAACAATTTGGCCAGAGTAGATTTCCCGGGGAAAAAAAAAAAATCCCCATCCCCAAATTTCCAATTCTAAGAACTGTTTTTTTGACCATGCCTTGAGAGAAGTAGGTCATTAATACTGAAGGAGGACTGATTTCTACTTTTCAGAGATGTAAGGAATTACTTGATTCAGGGTCCGATTGTTGAGTTCTCCATCTATGTATACTATTGTAAGCCTAACACTGAGAGTTGCAAGTTGTCTCTTACTTAAATTTAAATTTAAGTTTATAAACACTTTGAAAAGCACTTTCCCTCATGGAAGCACAGCAACTAATTTGAAAATAAATTGGAAGAAAACATTTTGCTTTTTTGTGATGTGAAGCTCTTTTTAACAAGTTTAGAAATCTTAAAATTAAGGGAGTTTTATATTACTATTAACAATTTCAGAGTTCTGTAACCTATAAAGCCCTTAATTACTCTTATTATGCCTTATGCTTTTTCAACTCTTTTTTTTTAATGTTGCTGGTACTGATTTTATTGCCAAAAAATGAATGCAAATACCCCTTTTAATTTCTGGGGTTTCCGTACTCAAAAAGTGCCCCAGCAGGCTACCTTCTAGCAATGCAGGACATTCCCTCCCGTTGAGCACCACTAGAGATGCCTCCTTGGGCTAATGGCCAAGTGAACAAGAACAGGACATTAGAAATAAGATGCTCCTTGAGAAAATCTGCTTTTGGGGAAAGGAGTCCACCATGCTTCTCCATTTTCCTTAATTAACAATTATTGGGAAAAAGACAAAAAGAGCGTAACTGTACGAAGACAGCTTACTCATTTACCTAAACGCATATCTTCCCATTATTTGCCAAGCACCTTTTCTCATTGTCCTGAAAACTTCATTTAGTTTGATCTTCACCACTTTAAGATTGTGTATTTGGGACTCAATGTTTTCGTTTCGCAGAAAGAGACAAATCATCTGTTTGACATGTAAGAAAACAACATCTGGATAACTAACAGGAACAGGAATTTGTCTAGAAATTGTATAAAAGTATGGATAGAGACAACCTTACAGTCAAGATAGTGCATTAAAATATATTGGGCTTGTATACTCTGCCCATTAAGAATTTAGAAACCTAGCTGTCCAGGACCGTATAGGCCACTGTAGGAGACCCTCAAAGCATATACAATGTCATGTCTAGAAAAGGAGCTTAAAACTAGTATGAGTAGCACAAGTCACATACAAAAATAGAGCAGTTCATTGCTAAATTTTGCCCAGACAGTGATGAGGTAGAGCTAATTGTCAACAGATGTAGCAGTAATAATAATCATTGTAATGCCTTACATTTATGCAGCATGTGGAAGAATACTTTTGCATTAAAGATCTCACTTGATCCTCACAACAACCTTCTTATTCCCATGGAAGAGAAGAGGGTAGTCTGGACAAGTTAAATGATTTACATGAGATTTACTGGAGCTAAGAAGAGGTGAGCCAGGACTCAAATATAAGCCATCACTTCTGAGTAAATTTGGTTTTTAAAGAAGAACAATTTCACATATTAGAAGAATGCCTTCCTCAGGAGTAGGGATCATATTTAATTTACCTTTATCTCCAGCAGCCAATTTTATGTCACATAATTGACTGAATTTAATTTACTCAGAGAATGGGATATGACCAAAAAATGAGACTTTCTATGCCTTTAGATTTTGAGACCTATGAGGACAGTTTTCATTGGTATCATCAAATTTTCAAATGACGAGTTGTAGGAACTGAATTCACCAATAATAATAGGCTAAATTTTATCACTCAAGATTAGAGATTCCTTTGCTTATGAAATTGTAGAATATGTTATTGTTATTGACAGGCAGTTTAAAGTTTTAACCTTTAATCCTGAATAACTTTTATGTGGTTACATTCTCTGTAGTTTTCTATAAAAAGTCTGTATTTACAAAGGCAGCTGCCTTTGTGAACCTAGTTGCCTGAAGCATCATTTCAGTTACTATGGGATGTGGAATCAAGAAACTGAACTATTCATACCTTAAATTCTTTCTGAAGTCATAAGAGAAATTCTGGTTTTTCTGTTAGACAGAAAATAGGTGAGAAAATTATGCTTTACTATTTGGTACATGTGATTCTTCTTAGGTTCAGCCCCCTTTTCTAATATTCTTAAATTTTATTTTCCAGTTCTGTGAGAATGTGAAGATAATTATTCGTGATCAGAGAAGTGTTCTCGCTTCAGCGGTCTTGGGATTGGCATCTATAGTCTGTCTGGGCTTGGCATCCTATACTACCCTTCCTGCAATTTTTATCCCATTCTTCTTATGGATGGCTGGCTAACTTCATATCCCCATGTCAGTGTTGTATTTTGTGTATAAATATGTTTATATTTATAGAGCACAAGTCAGTATAAGCATCGTCGAGAAAAATGTGACCGGTAACACTGTGTTCTGGATAAAAATGTGACTAAGAATCACGCAAAGTGCTTACTGTGTAAGCCCAAGAACAAAGGCTTTCTGAATCTTCTCAGGCAGTTCCATTTTAAAGCCCTGTGCAGATCTTGGAAACGTGACAACTTGTGATAGAATTCATCATTACAAGAGAACCGACCCCTAAGATGATGGCCACAGGAGAGTATTTATTTATTTTTTTTTCTCCTGTAATCATTGTTCTTCTCTCTTAGGCCTGAATTTGAAGATTAGAAGACCTATTGAATGAGACCACTAACTTCGTTGTAAATTTATTGTTTCATTGAAAAACTTATATTAAACTAAGAGAATTTCCCTCGTTCAGATGAGAACATGTTTGATGATTGGCAAAAAAAATTCATGATCTGTTTTTTTTCCCCATGTATTACGTATAATTCCCAATAAGTCAAAAATACTTTCATTACTTGAAACCATGTTGGCGAAGTTAGAGTTTAATGATAAAGTAACTGACCAGAACTATAGAAATCTGTGTTTTCCTGCAGAAATAAGCTACTATAGCATCAGTTGAACAATCTGATTTGGCTTTACTTACTCGGAAGCCTGGCATTCATTTTTTCTTTTTTTCCTTTTATGTGTCACTGTGGTGACATTAAACCACTCTGAGAGGTAAATGGATATAGGATTGAAGTAATTTGTATACTTGGAGTGTGTATGTGCCAATTAAATATGCAAATGTCTGCATATACACAGACTGATGAGAGACAAACGTTGTTCTTGATTGCTTTATAATACCAGTGTGGTTACTAGAGAGCATTTGTAGAAGTGAATGTAAAAACAAGTTTAATCTGTTTTCTTATGACCTTGCATCCATGGTATAACTTTCATATATGTCATTGGACGGTTTACTTTTTAAAGCACTTACTAATGTACTGTATAATTTTTAGAAGTCCTCAGATTTGTCTTCTAACAGATTTCTTCATTTCATTGCAAAGTATAGTTTCCATCCTTAAAAGAAGGATGCCACAAGGAAATAACTGTCTGAAGTAGTTCCTGAGTGTCTTAGTGCCACCAGGCATGTAAATTGATTACACTGAGGCTGTTTTAATATCAAGGTTGAGATGTAGCACTGTTAAAGCAAGCTTCAAATACTTTTGTAGACTTACCAAATTATAAAAACTAGGCCATAAGCTAGACTTGCATTTCAAGTACTAAAATTGCTTTATAAACTATCAGGAATCACAAGATAATGAGTCACATAATGAGTGATATGGGGAGGGTAGAGTCGGTTACTCAGTGATCTAACCAGAACAAATATAAGAGCAGATTTTAGTGTAGCTGATGTTTTACTGCCACTAATTTACAACAAATTCAGTTGGAGTTTAATAATAACTGAATTTTGTGTTTAGTCATTTAAAATGTTTTTAAATAGTCAAAACACAAAATGGCAACACCACAGAATAAGGGTTCTCTGGGCCTATTCCAACCACTTAAAATTATCTTAAGTATGTATACATGAAAACAATTCTATTGTATTAGTGGTTTTTTACTTACTGTGTATTACCTTTGTAGCACCTGTTTAAATAAATCGATTTTTTTAAACATATGGTGTCCTCCTAAATAAATACTTTTTTTGCAGACTTGAGTATTTCAGGTAGCAAAAACCACTGCCTGATGTTAAATCTGTGTTCACAATAATAATCCCTTACTAAATGCTAAGGGAAGTATTAAGGTTAGAATTAACATAATTAGTCTTACTTCATATCCTTAAAGTAAGATCCAATTCCTCATTCATTTGGGTGTTCATTATATGCCAGGCACTGACCTGTTGTAATTTCATGGTCTAGAATTAATATTATTATTTTTAAACTACCTATATTAGAGTGTATACAGTGCTACAGGAATACAGAGGAAGAAGCAATTAAATCTTCCCGAAGGTCAGAGAAATCTGAAGTAGGCAATCTGGCATTAGGTTGAGAAGTAGTAGGAGGTGATTTCATCACACCGATGTTCTACTATTTACAGGAAGAGGAAACTGGAAGGAAGGTTTTATTTATCCAATATTCCACAACACTAGGATTTGTTGAACTTAGGACAAAGGAAAGTTTTGTTTTGTTGTGCCCAGTTTGATTAGTTGCTTAACAAGGTAGAAGAAGCACAGATCCCTGATTGTGGTTGTGGAAGAAACTGAGCCATTCCTGTGTCTCTGATGAATGCCTCTGGGCTTCATTAGTTAAGATTCATCCTTAGGATTCTGCACGTTCCTTACAGTTCCAAATTTCCCTTCTAACTTGTGAAATGATTACTGTCTAAGGCAGCTTTTTGTTGCTTCTTTTGTTGTCATATGTAGATGAAGGCCAAAGAACTAGCTGGGGCTGAGATGAAATAATGTGTCAAGTACGATGCAGGCAATAGGAATGAAAAGAAGAAGGAGACATGGACCTCACAGTTTAAGGCCACACTGATGTAGAGGCATTAAGACCATGCAACAGAGCTGGTGTAAAGCACAGAAGATGACCTGGTTAGTTTTAACCGATAAGGCCAAAATTATAGCGACTGCGTACTGAGACTTGGAAACCTGGGATGTTTTCCAGGGGTACAGATTTTGAGTAGGACGTTCTACACATTGGGAACAGTATGAGCGAATGCAGGAAAACTACCCACACCATGCCTAGCACACAAGTGGGAGGCACTCGACTGTTCGATGACTGAAGCATGGAACTGCATGGGGCATTCAGGCAGAGGCAAGTGGTTCAGAGGCTAGAGTGGAGCAAGGTTGTTAAGGAGAGGTTGGAAAAAGAGAAAATGATCAGGTGGGTACAAGTTTTGTGCAGACCAAGAAGTTTAGACTTTATGAACAGGCAGTGGAGGTTTGAGTTCAGCAAGGTAACTCCCAAAAGTATAGAGGAAGGATAGGGCATGGGGCAAGACAGGACAAGGGGCTCTCTTAGGAGACTAGTTATGGTCCTTAATCTCTCAAATCAGGGCCTGTAATTGTGAGGGTGGGGAGCAAACATGTCAAGGAAATCTCAGCAGACTAGCCAAATCCTTCTATTTGACTCATGAGTAACTGTTGGTAGGGTGTCAGGGAGGAGTCATGCATCCCTTCCTGCCAAAAAGTTAGTTCCTGAAATATAACTTCATGCGGTGACTGTATGTATATTGGATATTCCAGATCGTTGTTCTGCTAGTTCTGTTGTCTTTGCAAGGACAAGCAAAGAATTACAGATTTGTTGTTTAAAATTTTTTTTTCAGAATAGAGATGTATTTCTTATTTTTCCATTTCTGTTTTATACTATTACTGTCAAATATTTAAAAAAAAAAAAAAGTTTTCCAGTGATATCACAGTTACGTCAATGGCAAAGTCTTGTTGTGATAGATGAGAAGCATATAAGAAATGCTGATTGCCAATATTGTGTTTTATATAATCTGTTTAGAGATTTTTATCTAACCGAGATCTGTTAGCTCAACTAGTTTTATATTTGGCATATATGTGCATGAAATAAAATCGATTTCATATACTATCCTCTCTTGTCTTTGAATTTGATATACATAAATATTTTTCTGAACATGGTAGCCTGAAGAATTTTGTCTTTCAAGGCTTCCTTTACTGAACATAGCTAGCTTTACATATTTGAAATTAAAACTGCAGATCTGCCTTCACATTGATATGATCTATGTTATCTACATCTGGAAGCTGACCTCGATTATGTAGAAAAAGGTTCTGCATGATAGGAAATAACAATTCTCCTCTCCATTCCACAAAGCCAAGCAGCAACAACGCATAGAGCCCTGCGCATGAACTCAATCACCAGATATTTAACAATACCAGTGTGGCCTGCCATTTTACTCTGGGTACGGGTCGAGCAGGGATGCAATGTGAGTAGCAGCAAATCCCAGGGTCAGTCTTGAGATACATTTACAACATTGCAAAGAACCACAGAGGTTACTGAGCCAAACCCTTAAACATCTAACCACGTGTCGGACATGGAAAATCAGGCACAGAGGTTGAGATACTTCGTGATTACACAAATAACCAGAGGCAGAGCCACAATCTGACTCCAGTTTTCTTTCCTCTATATGACCTTGGCTTCCTGAGGCCTCCCGTAAATAAGGCAAGCTTTCATCCAGTGAATGTATTCGTTTCTTGCAGACCTTTTGTGTGCTCCAGGCAGGGCCACAAAAGAATGAACTAGTTGGAATCTTAGTCCTATAGTTGCTCAGCCTCATGAGAAAGAATGGCAAGCAAATAGGTTTCAAAACAATGATAAGCTTGTACAAGTGTCAGAAGTGCAGAGACAAAAACTTCACCTGTCCGTTGGGGGCCAGTGGAGGAGAGAGATGTGAAACAAGTTTCCAGCGATACCTTAATTGAGTTGTAAAGAGTACAAACATTTGAAGTGAAAGAGACCTTTCTCCAGGCCAGTACAGGCACCTGGAGAAGCACATACAAAGGACAGAGCCAGGAGAACCCGACGCATGGTTGGATTGCTACCAGTCCCTGAGAACAAGTACCTGTGTTTATCCTGTTGCTTTGAGAGAAAAGTAGCCCTACGGTTCCACCATTCCTTTGAGGAAGGCAACACTAGACTCAGGTGATGTTAGAGACAAGGGGCAAGATCATGGAGAACTTGACACTGAGACTCTGAAGTGGAAAGAAGGCATTTCCTAAACTTTCCAAGTACCTCAGGTGAGCCTTATGAGCATGCAGTTTTGTCAAACACACGCTGAATAGGGGTGAGATTGGGTTGTTGGGAAGAGAAATGTAAGGTTTATGGACGGGGGTTTATTTAAGGGTACATGGAGAAGTGCGAATATAGGAATCAAAGGATGAAAGGTCCCATGTCCCCAGTCAGCTCACAACTGCTCCCACGTTCCAACAACAACCCCGGTGCCACCCTCCTCTTGATTCTAGATTTTGTCCCAGATACATCATTCCGCTGAGCTTACGGCTGCTACTCCTATTGCTGCCCACCTACTGCTCCTAACCTTCGGTGTGTTGACGCTTCTGCCGCCTCATGGTTTTCCTTACACCTTGATTTTGTGTTTCTTCTACTTCTCCACTCTGCTGGGCCTCTGTCTCTCTCGTTTAAAATTTCCAAACGATCTAATTAAGCTGACCAGTCATTATGCAATATTGGTGGTCATGAACAAAGTTATCTGCCGGGCTACCTCATGGCCATTGAGGCCCATATCCTTTAGGTCTGTTCCTTTCAGATCAGATGACATCCTTGGGCCAATCAGTTGTTGCCAAGTTGCACAATGACATGCTCCAAGGGATGGTGATCTATTCTAACGGGGCTACTTGTGACTCATTTTCCTTTGAGGATAGCTATCAGTTTTAGTTTAAAGAAGAGAGTAACATCTCATTATCATCACAGCTCATTCTGCAAGTATGTAGAGAGTGGATTAGATGAGGAGATGTAACTTAAAGGACATAAATTCTATCACCAAAATGTAGGAGAGAAATGATGAAGACCAGCAGTAATTCAATGGCAATGAGGATGCAGAAGAGAGAATGGATTGATTTGAGGGGTGAGGAGGAGGGGGTTTCAGACAGGTCCAATGAAGAAAACAGAAACCATTCTAAGTCTCGTCGGGCGGGATGTATATGTATATGCGTGTAATACCCTGGTTTCCCCTTCTCACCGTCCAGTCTCCCGCAAAGGCCTCACATTGGCCAACCAAGCCAGAAGCCAGCTGGCAGAAGAGCCTGCCAAGAAAGGCAAGAAATGCGTCTGAGGCATAACAGCCTGCGATTGGGCACTGGGATAAGTGTAACTGGTTGCATGTGACATACTGGCTAATTTGGGGGAGTCGGCCTTGGGAAAAGTAGGACAAGCCCGGTCTGGATATATAAGTTTGAGAAGTCTCTGGTCTCATAGGTGGAAATACAGAGTAGACAACTGGAGACTGGAGTCTCATGCTCAAGACAGAGCTCAGGGATGGGGATATATTTAGGAGTCATAACGGTGGTGGTTGAAGCCAAGGATATGAATTAGACCATCTGGGGGGGTCTATGCAGAATTTTTCAAAAGTGAAAGGAGGTGAGATTAAGGTCACAAAAATATAAGAGGGAAGAGGAAAGATCAAGAACAGTTCTAGAAGAAGACTGAGGAATAGTGGCACAAATGTTAAGAGTAGAACAAGGAGAGACTGAGTGAGGAGGCCAGGAAGGAGTGAGTTTTAGAAGCTAAAAATCTGAATAGCATCGCGATTTAGAAGAGAGATAGGGACTCTCATCACACAGTGGATTTGACCAATAAGGGGATTGAGTGGCCTTGATGAATAAGTATCCCACTATTGTTAGGTACGGGGGTGTTCGGGAGGTTAAGGGAGAAGGCAAATTATGGGTTGAAATGTAAATGGAAAATGAGTGTGGACTTCCTTTTGTCATAGCTTGGTGGGAAAAGAAGTAAACAAATAAAGCCCAACGATTCAAAAAACAGCATAATATCTGACATCTCTGTTTCCCCTTCAGCATTCTTTAGAAGGGAACATACCGTGAACTGCTTTATGCAGCCTCTTAAATGAGGCTTTATGCCTCATTTAAGAAGCATAAATCAAGTTAATTTTCATAATTATTTTCTGAGGGACAAACACTCTTTTTGGGATATTAGAACTGTACTTTTCTTTCAGAGCAGTGATTAGTATCAGAGATCAAATCAATGAACATTCCCATTTCTATTGTCTTCTTTGAAAAGAACACATGTTCAGATGGAAAGTCTGATAAGGTCGAGGGGGTGCAGATGGGAAGGACTAAAAACAAAAACCATACGGCATAGGACTCTAGAGTCTTGGGCTCTCATTCAAACAACCTGTCCAGGGGAGTCCATTACCATTTCTTCTCTCTTACAGAATGATGGAGAGATTAAGACACAGTGTAAGACTCAGATTCAAATGCTATTGGAATTTTGGGGGGCATCATAACCTCATAGGTACTTCAGATTCTCTACAGATTAAAATAGTCAGGGGCGCCTGGGTGGCTCAGTCGTTAAGCGTCTGCCTTCGGCTCAGGTCATGATCCCAAGGTCCTGGGATTGAGCCCCACATCAGGCTCCCTGCTCAGCGGGAAGCCTGCTTGCTTCTCCCTCTCCCACTTCCCCAGTTTGTGTTCCCGCTCTCGCAGTCTCTCTCTGTCAAATAAGTAAATAAAATCTTTAAAAAAAATAAAAAATAAAAGTCATAAAAACCATAATGGAAGATTAAACCAATCCAAGCTGCTAACATGTTCAACGAATATTATACAAAATAATGGTTTCTTATCCATTAGATCTATATTGATCTCAATGAATGTAGAGTTTTGAGATCATTTTATCTGCTACTTGGCTGAATCATCTATTCTTTGAAGAAGAATGTGTTAGTATTCCTAAGTAAATCTTCTTGTTTGTACTGAGTAAATCAGTGAGCTGAAACTCCAAAATTTATCAGATAAACCGCTCTTGTCTGCTCAGCCTGGCTCAGCCTGCAGCCGCCCCCTAAGGATCTGCTCAAGCAGAAGAACCAGAGCTGTAAGCTCCATGTTGGTCCAGACACCTGATCTGACCAGGTGCCTCACTGCTGGGTGAAAAACCAAAATGTAGCAATTGCTACATGCTGAAGCATCATCAAGATTTATTTCCTCTTTGAGACTCCCCAACTCAGCTCCACACCCCACAAGTGCACACACATCTCTCTCCACTTCACCTCTGGCAAGTCACAAAGGACTGTCGGAGAAATTAACAGTGGTCAATTCTCTTTGTTTCGTCCTTACATCTAATTTTTCCAGGGAAAGGACTTCAAATGTCAATAACATTATTTGCCACAGTTACCGTCAAAGCTATAAAGGAATTTAAGACATAAGACAGGAAAAACTGAAAACAAGGAGAATGAAGGAAATGGCTTTAGAGCACCACAGCCGTCTGAGGGACTAGCTCCTCAGGAGGTAAGCAGCCACTCCATCCGTGTTTCTCTTTGTGGCTGCTGTGGGGGACTGGCACCCCTCCTTCCGTAGCTTGGATTTCTCCACATTGCTGGCGCTCCTTCCCCTGACCACTCTGAAACCAAGAGCTATGGATATCTTGAGGTTTTGAGAAAATGTACTTTTTGCATTTATTCTTTATTTTTTTAAAGATTTTATTTATTTATTTGAGAGAGAGAGAATGAGAGAGAGAGAACACATGAGAGGGGATAGGGTCAGAGGACGAAGCAGACTCCCTGCCGAGCAGGGAGCCTGATGCGGGACTCGATCCCGGGACTCTGGGATCATGACCTGAGCCGAAGGCAGTCGCTTAACCAACTGAGCTACCCAGGCGCCCTGCATTTATTCTTTAGACACCTCAGCAATAGGTGGACAAACCAACAAGAAGACTTTTCTTTCAGAGCAGTGATTCTCTGAATATGGCCTTTTCCTTGGTTTTCCTGCCAGGCCTCAAACTGATCCCCCCCAAAGTAGGTCCATCCATTGGTTCGTACTAGAAAGTGGGAATGGGTGGGATTGATGAACTGCAGTCTTTGTCTTCTTGTAACGAGGCAGAAATAAAAGTTTAAGTCACTGTGCGAGAGGGCTATGTGGCTTGAATGGGCATGAACTGAAGGAGTCGTAATCTTGGCTTCGCGTGAGCGTTTCAGAGTTTACCCCCTTGCTGTGTCATTAAGTATGATTAAATATAATTTGTAAATTTGCTGGTTTCCTTTTTTATTATTATTTTATTTATTTATTATTATCATCATCATTATTATTATTTTACTTAGGGACATGAGTCCGTTTTCATTCTTGGCGCTTCATCTTTATTTTTCCCTATGTAGGAGTTGTTCATCTTTCCATCGTGTCTGGACTCAGGCACTGCAGATCTCAGTGGCTTCACCTGCTCATCCAGACTTTTCAACGCAAGGTGACCTGATGCGACATGCAGAACGGACACTTAGAAAGAGACCGGAACGTGAAAGTTTTAAGGTTTATTTAAGTAGTATGCTGAAACGATGGTATGTCGTGGCATCTGTGGCACGCTGATCTGCAGTCAGACGGCCTCCATGTGGCAACTGACCTGCGGTGACAGTGACCAACATGGCACCTCATTCACAACACGTGCTCTGAAGTCAGCACGTTAGGATGTGCTCCTAAGGACACATTTTTTTTTTTCCTGGTATGAGGGCGACAGGGTGCGGTCAGGGAGGTCTCTCTTAGGTACCCAGCATCTGGGGGCTCACTTACCAACCACTCCACATTTCTACTTACGGGCTTAGTATACTAACTACTTTTTGGCAGGGCAAGGCAGTCAACTCATTCCCGCGGCAGAGAATTCGGATTCTGCTGCATTCCTCTCATTCAGCTGACCTGCACTGAGTGTCTATCATATAGTAATCACTGAGCTTGGAAAGGGGCTACAGAGCTGAAAGATAAACGTTTTCACTCTCAAATGAGAAGGCATGTTGTGACCATAGTCTTAGAACTGAGTTGAAGGTGGCTTTAGAAAATACCTAACATTTTTCTCATTTATTATTTTATAAAGTGCTGTCACACACATTTGCTTATTTAATAACTATTACCCCATAAAGAAGAAAGGGGGCCTATAAATATTAAATGACTTCGTTTTTAACCACAAAGGTGTTATTCTCGTTTTAGAGTCCGGGAAATTGAGGCTAAGCGGGTTCAGTGTTCATGATCCTGTAGTCAGCAATGTAGTATCAGGACTCAAGCCTTGGTGTTTTTACTCTAAATTCTGTAGAATCATATCCCATTGCCCTAATTGTGGGCAACCAAGTAAACGAGGTCATCAGTTTTTTTCCGAGATCATACTGAGGCATCTAGCCGGCAGTCTTGTCACGAGAAGGGGGCGCATTTACTTGCCTAGCCTTTACCTGTGCTTTTTGGTTGTAGAGCTTAAAGTTCAATATGATGTAACTGTTCTGAAGATCTTAAATCCTCACAAGAAAGTGATATGGAAAGGCAAGCTGGTCCCTGTCCCTGGAATGGGAGAGTTTCACTAACACAGCTGATGTCTGTGTTAGTTCTGTTACGGTATGCTGAGTGTACCCAGTTACAGCCGGGGTACTGTTCGTGCTCAGCAGCCTTCTGATGTGGGCAATACAGAGCTTCTGAACTGACACCGTGGTGAACACTCTAAATTCCATAGCGAGCTATTTATAAGGCAGCTTCCTTTTGTAAAGCAATGCCAAGGCAGATACAAAGATAAAACAAAAGCCTGTAATAATAACAACAGGTGTGTCCCTCTACCATCTATCTGTTTGTTGGTAAACACACAGATGCACACACAGTTCCCTAAACTGCACATCTTATTTGGGACTTATTATTTGGGCCATGCGATTCATATTCCAAATTACAGACCAGCTCAACTGGTGAATATTGAAAAGCTGAGAAACAGGGGTGGCAAATGAACCATCCTGGCTCTCCACCAGTGGGAATGGTGGAAAGCCTTTTCAAACAAAAGGTTTATCGTGAGTGGTAGAATCACAAATAATGACAGGCCTAGTTTACAGATTGAAGGACATTATTTACATGTGTGATATATCTAATATTGTTGATTCAGCAGAAATCTGTCTTGGCCATTTTCTGAGAACAGACAGGATTGAAGAGCCTCCTATAGTTCTAAACATTTTTCCTCCAGTCTCTATTCTTATTAACTATGCCTTAGAATCCTTGCTGACGGCACCACTGGATAAGCAGGTCAGAGCTGATGGGTCTGAAGGGTGAGGCCCTATAGAGGATGAGCTTAGGAGAGGGACATGTGTCAGAAGGCAAAGTGAGAGACAGCTGGGGGAGAGAGACAGGTTTTTCTTTAAAAGACCATCTTTTATTTTTTATTTTTATTTATTTATTTTTTTTTTAAGATTTTATTTATTTTGCAAGACAGACAATGAGAGAGAGACAGAGAGCGTGAGAGGGAGGAGGGTCAGAGGGAGAAGCAGACTCCCTGCCGAGCAGGGAGCCTGATGTGGGACTCGATCCCGGGACTCCAGGATCATGACCTGAGCCGAAGGCAGTCGCTTAACCAACTGAGCCACCCAGGCGCCCTAAAAGACCATCTTTTAGATTGGTAACCAGGGTAAACCAACTCCTTAGGCTGTGGAGAGGGAAGGTAAGATGAGGTGGGAAGCAAGAATGTCCCAGGGCCAGAGCTCCTAGGTGTTTGTTTTTGTTTTTTGTTTTTCCTATTTATTTATTTTTTGGATGTAGTGTTCCATGATTCATTGTTTGCCTATAATACCCAGTACTCCATTCAGTATGTGCCCTCTTTAATACCCATCACCCCCCTCCCCTGTAGAACCCTCAGTTTGTTTCTCAGAGTCCATAGTCTCTCATGGTTTGTCTCTCCTTCCAACTTCCCCCCCTTCATTTTTCCCTTCCTACTATCTTCTTCTTCTTCTTTTTTTTTTTTTAACATATAATGTATTATTTGTTCCAGAGGTACAGGTCTGTCATTCATCACACAATTCACAGCGCTCACCAGAGCACATACCCTCCCCAGTGTCCATCACCCAGTCACCCCATCCCTCCTACCCCCCTCCACTCCAGCAACCCTCAGTTTGTCTCCTGAGATTAAGAATTCCTCCTATCAGTGAGATCATATGATACATGTCTTTCTCTGATTGACTTATTTGGGTTTTTTTTAAGATTTTATTTATTTATTTGTGAGAGAGAGAGGGAGAGCACAAGCAGGGGCGCGGCAGGCAGAGGGAGAGGGAGAAGCGGACTCCCCGCTGAGCAAGGAGCCCGATGTGGGATGGCACTCGTCGGAAAGCCACAGGATTGGCCTGGTCTCGTAAGTATAGGCCTCCCAGCTCCACGTGGCCCCACTGCGCACCCGTTAGGACCCAGACGGAATGTTTGTAGCAGTGTGAGGGGAAAAAACAGAAAGACTACACCTGGAGTGCACGACGTGAACTGGTGGATGCAGGCCCAGCAGCTGCCTTTCTTGTGATTCTCAAATGGGGCCTAGGGCCAAGTTCAAGAGGCTAAAATGACCCAAAACATCACATGCTGCAGGTTTGAAATCAATGCATGTGCCTTGTTGACAGTTGGTTTGCCAGGCTCCTGCATTAAATGATAAGTTCTTTTAAAGTGTTTCTGAGTGCTTAATAAATTCTAAAAAATGAGTATGATTTCACTGTCTCCCATGTTTTTATTTTCCCCCTACAGACATTCAGCCAAAGGAAGAGCATTCTCTCACTTTTAGATTCGCAGCAGACTTACATTCAAACATCTACCCGGCCACACTTTGGTTCTTTTTCTTTTTACTTTCTTTCTTTCAACAAGTATACATTGAGTATTTGAGTGCAAGGTGCTTTATGTGCTCTGGATGTGGACGATGAGGCCCTAGGTCTTCCTTACCACCAGAAGGCTGTGAGTTGTCTCTCATAGTCTCGTGCCTGGCAGTGTTAATGGTGATATTAATCAGGCTGGGTTTTATAGGCATGAACATGGCACTTATCCCTCAATGTTGTCAATTTCTTTTTCTTTTCTTTTCTTTTTTAACTTAAATTCAATTAGCCAACATATAGTACATCACGAGTGTTGTAATTTTCTTGTTTAATCCTTTGTTCCTCTCATTCCATGATTTAACATCTTGCTTCTTAGCACTTGGTTCTGGGTTTAAGGTACAAATGGCCTTTCTTTTCTCCACCTTGCTAAATTTCTTCTGTTGCCCAGATAACTAATGTACAAGAAAGAGTCTGGGGTTGGGGCGCCTGGGTGGCTCAGTCGGTTGAGCGACTGCCTTTGGCTCGGGTCATGATCCCGGAGTCCCGGGATCGAGTCCCGCATCAGGCTCCCTGCTTGGCGGGGAGTCTGCTTCTCCCTCTGACCCTCCCCCCTCTCATGTGCTCTCTCTCTCTCATTCTCTCTGTCAAATAATAAATAAAATCTTAAAAAAAAAAGAAAAGAAAGAGTCTGGGCCACGCACTGATTTCAAGTGTCTCTGCCTGGATCTGCTTCCCAGGGCGTGGGCCCGTTGCCCAGCTCGCTGCCCCAAGCAGACGCACCGCACCTGTCAGCGAGGTGCATAGGCTTGCAGACTGGCTCCCTGACGCATTCCCTTAATGACTCTGAGAAGCTGCCAAACGCCCTGTTCTGTCTTGCAAGTGTTCCTGTTTGTCCACCATCTAATCTATGGGAGACTGTCAGTATAATTGTATTTCTAGATTTCATGGGAAGAGCATGTATTCATCCTGGAAATGTTGGTGTCCTTTAATCCTTTAATTTTTCTGTTGTTTCATAAACATTATCACATTTATCTGTGATTCCCCACCGTAATTTCACTTGCCCCCTACAGTTGTGTTCAGTCTTCATCAAGGATCCTCTGGGGTAAAATGGAAAGGTCGGGCTGTGGGTCTGGCTCCTGACCAGCTGAGAGTCTTTGGCAAACTAGCTCATTCTTAACGTTTTCCAGTACAAATGGGGGACGATATTTCGTACTTCTCAAGCTTATTGTGAAGGTTACAGCATGTCGAGCCTTTCAGTGGGCTTAGTCCAAAGATGTGCTTAAAACATGCTAACCAAGAGGCTAGAGTTCCATGCTCTAAGCTGTAAGCTCTAATTTCTAGGCTTACAGTTCCCTCTGGGACCCACACACCAATTCTTTCTGTTAATGTTTACCACAGGGATTCTTCTGTTCTCAGCTTCTGCTCTGCGCCTTAGCTCTAGGGAGCAAAGCAGCTGTTTGTCTCCCCTGCTGAGGTGCTTTTGTGGAGCAGGGCCTGGCCAGTGAGGTTCTGGGGCGCTGCATGAGGTTTCCAGGCCAGCAGGGCGCTCAGGCCCCGAGGTCCCTGAATGGTTGTTTAGTTGGTCTGCCCGTTCCAATGATGTGCCCCAGCTGCTGACCTCTTGGAAATCCCAGCAGTGGCCAGGCTGGCGTGGCTCTTTCATGAAGAGAAAGGGCTACTGCCAGTGAAAAGCTTTTTTTAAGTCGAATCTGGGTAATAGAGAAAGTCTGGAAGCAGCCGGGGAGAGGAGGAGGGAAGGAAAATGAAAGTGTGGCCTGAACATAGAGGCCATGAATGTGAACCACAGCTTGGGTCATCACTGGGCACCTCTTTTCTAAAATCGGAACCTAGGAAAGCTAAAATAACTGTTCAGATTCATTAGCAATCATATTGATAACTGGGATTTTACAGAACTCAAGATTCCACCTGAAAGAAAGATTTGATTATGATCAGTCTCTGGATGCGGGGTGGGGAGGGTGTGTGTGTGTGTGTGTTCTCGTTTATTCCAAATACTTGGGAATAGTAGTCCATATATAATAATATGACAATACTTAGCCAACTAATTTTTTTTTATTAACACTCACACCCCATTTCCAGCATTCTTAATAAATGTCAGTTTTCTTTTCAAGGTATACATTTCATTAGGCCTGAGTGCCTCTGTTAAATGGACTGCTTTTTTTTTTATCCTTAGTATCATCCAAAAAAAAAATAAACCTTAATATCATCCAATTCTACTTTTTCCCTTATTATGATTGTCTACAGTACTGTTCTCCAATGTGTACTCCATGGGCCACTTGCATCAGAATCACCCAGGAAATGTGTTGAAATCGCAGATTCCTGGACAACATTCCACATACAGTGGAGCTGGGATTCCTAGTCGGCTATCACAACAGCATTGTTCCTCTCCTCTTCAGTAACATGATCCTTATTTAGTTGGGGCTAGCAAAACACCTATTAAAATACATTTCCTGTCTGCCATTTCCACGGGACAATGTTCTGACCAATCTAATGAAGACAGATGTGCTGTGTAGGATTTCCAGGAAGGTACCTTGAAAGGGAAGGAGTGCTCTTTTTCTTTTCCATTTCTCTCACTGCCAGCCTGGAAGTGGACATAATGGTTTGAGGGCCAGCAGGTGTTCTGGGTCATGAGGTGACTCTATGGATGGGAGCCAGGCACCTAAAATGGTGAAGCAGGAAGAAAGAACCATGAGTCCCTGTGATGACCAAAGGACTGTGTTCCTTCAGAGCAAATAAGCTGTTAATGTATTCAGACAGTTGGAATTATTTTAGAATGTTCTGTTCTGTGCAGTTGACCTAATTGCTATTGCTAAATTTGCTGATTCAAAATCTTGGCAGGCATCTTGAATATCTGCATTTTTAATGACCCTCCCCCAAGACAATTCTTAAACACAGTTGAATTTAAGAATCACTGCCATGATATATAAGGTCCATCAATAGTTTTACAATTACCTCTTGGACCAACCAGACAGGAATGGTGTACATGACACCTTTGCTCTTATCGTTCAGGGTTTAGTACTCTGACAAATACTGGAGATGGTCCATCAAAGCCTACAGAATGAATATTGTCTTCTGTTTCACCCCTAATTTTCTTCCTTTAGCTACCAGAGAAAATACTTCTTTACTGTGGAAATACTTAAGAAATACTTGGAGGTCAAATCTTTTTCTACTGCTTTGAATGTCCGAAGTATACCCCCTCACTGCCACACAGTGAGGAACAGCTTTGCAGTGACAAGTTTCTTGGCGTGGTGCCTCTTCTGCCCCTGGAGTCCTTTCCAGAACTTGTTCCCAGGATAGCACGAGCCCGGTGATCCTACTTAGTCCTTCAGTGAGGCCAGCCCCATGAGGAGTAAATCCAGTTCTAAACACAAAGCAGTTAAATGCTTACCATATTGCTTTAGTGATCTATATCTTTATATAGACACACACATCATTTTATGAACAAAATAAACTTACAAGTTCCTGGGCATTCTATGGCCTCCTATATTATGGTAACTATTAACTGTGATAATCACCCTAGTGAAAAATGCCAGTTATTTGAATGAGAAGTTATGTCTTTCGTTTAGAACTGTGGTGCTAGGGGGTCAAGGATGATGCATGTTAATGACCTACGGGATTCTCACCAAGATTTTTGGAAATAATCCACCTCATGCTTCAAGACATTGATTATCCAACGTTTCTAAAAGGGTGTAAAAAGGGGCGCCTGGGTGGCTCAGTTGGTTGAGCGACTGCCTTCGGCTCAGGTCATGATCCTGGAGTCCCTGGATCGAGTCCCGCATCGGGCTCCCTGCTCGGCGGGGAGTCTGCTTCTCCCTCTGACCCTCCTCCCTCTCATGCTCTCTGTCTCTCGTTCTCTCTGTATCAAATAAATAAATAAAATCTTAAAAAAAAATAAAAAAAAAAAAAATAAAAAAAAAATAAAAGGGTGTAAAAAATCCAGGTTTTTGTTTGTATTTCCATATTCCCTCGGACACTGAATCTGTCAACTTACCCAAGTTATTATCTTTTCTTTTTGCTCTGTGAGCATTGGAATATGCTACTGAGATCTAGTGCCAGAGATTTCATAATTATTATCACAAGGCAATGCTTGATGATAAAGTGGTTGTTAAATTCTTATCTCTACATATCAGGAACACTGAAGTTAAAAAAAAGTGGGGGGGGGGCGGCGCGTGCCTGGCTGGCTCAGTTGGCAGAGCATGTGACTCTTGATCTCAAGGTTGTGAGTTCGAGCCCTATTTTGGGTGTAGAGATTACTTAAAAAAATAAATAAAACTTTAAAAAAGAAGAACAACTAAACTTTCTAAGCTTTGGTTTTCTTCCCTGATGAAACAGAGATAAAAATAGTACTTTTACATCAAATTGTAGTGAAGAATAAGTAAGATAACACATTTAAAGTTCTGAGCACAGGGCGCCTGGGTGGCTCAGTTGGTTAAGCGACTGCCTTCGGCTCAGGTCATGATCCTGGAGTCCCGGGATTGAGTCCCGCATCGGGCTCCCTGCTCGGCGGGGAGTCTGCTTCTCCCTCTGACCCTCCTCCCTCTCATGCTCTCTGTCTCTCGTTCTCTCTGTCTCAAATAAATAAATAAAATCTTTAAAAAAAAATAAAAATAAAAAAAATAAAGTTCTGAGCACAGTGCCAAAACAACGTAAGTGCTCAGTAAATGTTAGCTGTGATTGGTAAATTTTCCTTCTATTAAATGTTTCAGCTTCATTGTGTGTTTCTGACTAGATGATAAAACATCTGTGAGACTTTATTAAATACATTCTCTTAAACCTCTTCTCTGAAGTTTCTAATAAGGGCAAACCAAAATCACTTTCCTTGAACGCAGACATTTTCCAGATCCTGCTTCTAACATTTCCAAAATTAATAACAGAATGGTGACCTGATATTGCCTATGTTCCTGGGAGAACATGGGAACAATTTTTGGAAGAGTTAGTGTTACATCATTTCATTCATTCAAATTCTATTGGAAAGACTAGAATCCCCACAGTGACACTGGGATGCAGAAAAATGGCAGCCCCTAGTGGGAGGAGCGTACCAGGGTGGTACTGGCTGCAGTGAAGAGGGGGTCCTGGAGTTCTCCCTGCTTCCTCCTTTACTCTGGGAGCCTCTGGCCAGCTGCCAACCCCCTAAACTCACCAGCAAGGATACAATATAGGCACTGGGCCTCAGTTCACATTACCAATGAAGAGCGTCAACGTGACCCTGAGCTCGCAAGGAACATTAGAGAGCTGAGGAGCACCACAGCAACCAAAGAACGGGACAAGCTGTAGTGGATGAAGTTACATTAATGAAATAGCTGTCAAATTTAAAATAAGCATCATACATATTCCCGAAGAAATAAGGGAGGCTAATGGTAACGTGAAGCAAGAACTAGTACTTACGAAGAAAGAAACAGAAAAATAGCGTACGAAAAACATGAGCTAAAATAAAAATTTAATAGGAGAGATAAGTAGCACAATGTGTATAACCAAAAATTAACAAGAAGCTGGATAAAACAGGTCAAAAAACTCTACCCGTAGCATTAGGGATAAATAAAGACAAGCTTCAAGGCATAGTGATTTTAAATAAAAATGTGAACTCTGAATTTAGACGCAGAGGTTCAAATCTCAGCTCTGCCACTTACTGGCTGAATGACCCTGAGCAAGTCACTTAATTGTAACCATTTTCTCATCTGTAAAATGGATAGAGTAATAGGACCTACCCTATAGATTTGTAGTGAAGATTAAATTAGTTAATATATGCAAAATGGACAGAAGAGTCTTTGGCACATAGCAAATGCTACATAAATATAAATTATTATTATTATTATTATTAAGGGATAGGATGTATAAGAGAACAATTTTAAATGTAGGAGAGAAGTACATTCAATTAATAGGAATCCTTGAAGAGAAAAACAATTAGGTGGAAAAAAGAAAATGTTTGAGGAAAAGCCTACGACTATTCCAGAATGAAAGAAAGATGAAATATCTCTGAGTGAAGGAGCTCAGAGAGAGCTAAACAAAATGGATGAGAAAAAAAATATATATGTAGAGGGGCACCTGGGTGGCTCAGTCAGTTAAGCGGCTGCCTTCGGCTCAGGTCATGATTCCCGGGTCCTGGGATCGAGCCCCGCATCGGGCTCCCTGCTCAGTGGGGAGTCTGCTTCTCCCTCTCCCTCTGCCCCATCCCCTGCTCATTCTCTTTCTCTCTCTCTGTCTCAAATAAATAAATAAAATCTTTAAAAAAAACTATATGTAGACACATTATGATAAAATTTAATGTCAAAGAAAGAAATTATAAATGCTTCCAGAAAGAAAGAATAGAACACCTTCAAAAGAACAAGACTGACATCAGACATCTCCACAATAACACTGGATACAAGAAGAAAACAAAGTACTATTTCAAGGTGTTGAAATACGAGAGCTGAGAAAGTAAAATTTTATATCCAGGAAAACTATTATTTAAATATGATGGAGCAAGAACGATGGTGTCAGGCATTCAGGGCTCAGAAAGATTGTATTCAAAGGACAACTTTGAAAAGACTATTGGAGGAAATACCCTAAGAAAAAAAAGAAATTAATCTAACCAGTCACCATAAGATATATGGGAATAATGGGTGAATAAATAACTTATTAAATAATTGATAAGAAAAGGAATGTGTGTATGTGTGCATGTGTACACATGTCTGATAATCCAAAGTGAAAATTCCATGTAACAGCAACAAAGCATGTGTGTGTGGTTTGGCTGGGGAGCAGGTAAAGAAAAGAGGGAGCTGAGAGAGTTCTAGAGTCCTTGCCTTAATCATAGAAAAAATAAAAATGTATAGGTCTGAGTATAGGTCTTAGTTAAGTTAGGCATATAGAATGTATAATATTCATATCAACAGAAAAATAATCTATAGTGGAAGTTGGGAAAGGGAAAGAATAAAAGAACCCCATCCTTTTCTTGTCCATCATGTTAAATACTTCCTTTATTCTTAATTTCACCACGCACAAGTTGCCAACCTCATTAGTAGTTAACAATTGGTCACATACTCAATTTGGTTATTCCCTTGTCGCTGCAAAAGGCAGATAAAATGAGGCTAAATTATATGCCAATAGACCTAAAACCTCATTAATTCAGAGCTACACTTTATATTCCTTAACACTACTAACAGGATGGGTTAAAGCTTAATTCTGCAAGAATTTA
Organism: Neomonachus schauinslandi; assembly: GCF_002201575.2. Taxonomy (NCBI): domain Eukaryota; kingdom Metazoa; phylum Chordata; class Mammalia; order Carnivora; family Phocidae; genus Neomonachus; species Neomonachus schauinslandi. The sequence goes on along the minus strand of NC_058404.1, from coordinate 72,582,981 downwards.
AGAAAACTAGTAGTGTATTCAAGATTACAAGGCAGAATATTTAAATTGCTTGAGACAATCATTTTAAGGATCCCAAATACTTCTAAAGCAGTCATTTACTCACACCCATTTACTTGCAAATATGCTAAGGTAAATAAATCACTCTTATGTATTCATTAAGTCGGTTCTCAAAAGAATTCTTTCAGTCAGTATTTTATGCTCAAGTTTCTGTTATTAAAATAATAAATGCTTATTGTCAGTCTGGACATGTAAAACATTTGAATTTTTCTTAAATTAAGCTAAAAGCTCTTTCCCCTCTTTTGATCTGAATTAAAGAGGTAAATTTCTACTGTAAAGAGGAATCCAGCATTACATATTTACTAAGTGCAACCTAACACTCTAGCTGACCTCGTGTTAACCTTATTTGATAGCGTAGACTTCATAATAAGAAACCGACCCATCCATGGTGATTCTACTCCTCAGAGTAAGCAGTATCTAGATTTTTTTTAACTTTACATTTATCAGGAGGGTGTGTTCAGATAAGACAAATGGTGCATAATCAAGTAACAGATTCCTTATTAAAACTAAATGCAACACATATTTCTTTGGCGGATTACTAAGTTATCTCTCTTTTCTTCTGTGGCAGATGAAGGCTAATTTTACTGAATGATTGATCTATATAATTGCCTTGGTCACAGTGTACACACAAAGGAGGGGAAGGTTAATTTCTTGGTCTCTTCTTGGACAGATAGCTTCGATGAGCTCCTCCTGGCCTGAAGTGACTCCTCAGGGCACTGGGTGCTTCCTTGGCCTACCTCTGCGGGTCTCAGCCTGGTCAGCCAAGAGCTTCTTGTGGGCTTCTTCAACCCTCAGCTAGTGACGTGTTGCGTGAGAATCCACCTGCTCTTGGACATGATCCCCTTCACTGCTAAGTACAGGCTGTTACACAGGTGACCACCAACCTTAAGATTTGCAGTGCCTTCTGAGCAGCTGGTAGAGAGTTCTCATTCTCCTCATCCAGGTAACCTTCTCGGCATTCGAGCACCAGCAGTACCCTTTGGCTTATCTATGCCCAGATGCCTGCCCTTTTCTGGCATTAAGCCCAGGAACGGGCAGTCACAGGCTTGCACGTGGTCAGCTTCCAGATCTGCCAACCAGAGTTGGTATTGACTATTTCACTGGTCTTATTGGAGTCCAGTCAGATCCTCTTCTTGCCATAACGGAGGATGCTGGAAGCCAGCCTCTTCTGAACCCCAGACATACTCAATGGCTGCCACCACAGTGCAGGAAGAAAAATAAATTATCTGATTTTTTTTCCTTAAAAATCACATTATCTTTTTTCTTTTAACAAAAGAATTATATTACATGTACACTATAGCAGAATAAAATGAATATAGTTTTTTTATTATGTTATGTTAATCACCATACATTACATCCTTAGTTTTGGATGTAGTGTTCCATGATCCATTGTTTGCGTATAACACCCAGTGCTCCATGCAGTACGTGCCCTCCTTAATACCCATCACTGGGCTGACCCATCCTCCCACCGCCCTCCTCTCTAGAACCCTCAGTTTGTTTCTCAGAGTCCATAGTCTCTCATGGTTTGTCGCTCCCTCCCATTTCCCCCCCTTCATCCTTCCCCTCCTGCTATCTTCTTCTTTTTTTTAATATTCTGTTAATATTACATAAGAATATTCTACTTTTAATAAAAATGGGACTCTCCTTTTGCCATTAAAATCATAAGCAGCGTTTTCCACCTCTTAGATATTCTTCCATAACAGAATTTTTAGTGACTATCAAACACACCACCATATGGATGTTTTACAATTTATTTATTCAATCCTTGGATTTTGGACATTTTGCTAGCTGTGTAACCTCTCTTTTCTTCATTTGTACAATGAGATCAATAATAATGCCAACTTTAAGGGTTGTCAGGAGAATTAAAGGAATGAACACATGCAAAATCTTCAGAACCATGCTGACTGATATTCCTCTTTTAGACCACGACCACCATCAAAGCAAGGATCTTGTCTGCCTTTTTCAGTTTTGTTTCTTGAGGGTCGAATATCAATTTGGTACATAGGAGGTGTTCAATAAATGCAAATAGTAGCGTTAGTCTTGGTAGTACCGGAGGTAGAATTAAATTCTCAGTAAATAGTTGTTGAATAAAGTAATTAACATCCTTTTACTGATATACTGATAGAGAACTACTTTAAACAACTAACACACTAGGAAATCTATAATAAATTTCAGAATAAGACATTTTGTTTTTAAATGCTAAGACCTTTTCATTGTCATCCGGAAATTTAGTGAGGCTAAATTTACAGTCATTGGAGTAGCATTTTCCAACAATATGAACCTGTTTGGTAATTAAATAAGTTTGTTAAGGGGCGCCTGGGTGGCTCAGTCAGTTAAACGACTGCCTTCGGCTCAGGTCATGATCCTGGAGTCCCAGGATCGAGTCCCACATGGGGCTCCCTGCTCAGCGAGGAGCCTGCTTCTCTCTCTGACCCTCCCCCCTCTCATGTGCCCTCTCTCTCTCTCAGTCTGTCTCTCTCAAATAAATAAAATCTTTAGAAAAAATAAGTTTGTTAAACCTTGGGTTAAACAGAAGTTAACAGTTATCTTTACCATAGGACATTTCTGAACTTCTAATAAGCTCCTAGACGATAAGAATTCTTAAGAAGGGCGATGTATTGGGAATGGTGTTTTTCAAATTAATTTGATCACATTATTATTTTTTCATGGCGCATTTTCTAGTTCAAGCATTGTACTGAACACAGTCTGTGAATTCAAAGATACTGTTTTTGAAATGCGGGTATCTCTACTTAGTAAACAAGAAGGCATACAGGATGTCACCTTGAGAGAGGAAAGGGACAGATCTGAGGTGGATGCTATCTATACTAAACACTTTATATTTACCATGTATGGCAGTCACTGATTTTGCTGCTCAGCCAAAATGCAGGTGCTCACATTCTGGGTCCCTAGCATTATACCTCTTAGGCCCCTTTGTGAGTGGCACCATGTCACCAGTCGCAGCTAATGCAATGTGACTGGAAGGCTATGTGTCAGTCTGACATCTGGCATGCAATTAAGTGCCTGTGTGAGATGGTCCTTTCCCTCTGCCATGGCAGCCTGCAATGTAATAGCTAGCCGTTCGCCATCAGTCCGGGCTCTTGAGTAAAGGGCTGCAGAATGACTGCATGGGAACCAAACCACAGCTAGTGTAGCTCAAGAGAGAAATAAACCTCTGTTACTTTCAGCTGCGATCCGTGGGATTGTATATTACTGCAGTATAACCTAGTTCATCCTTACTGATAGAGTATCTTATTTCATCTAGACTATCAACATCCAAGGCGGCCAGGATTGCTGTATGCGTAATTGATATGTAGATGGAGACTTTGGGAGGCTAAATTGTTTGTGTCCAAACTTAACACAGCCAGCAGTTGAACTATGTCATTCCAAAGCCTGCTGTATTTCCGCTTTATTACTGTAACTAAAAAAATATTTTGAAACACAGCTCATTAGACTTCCTAAGTGCTTAGAGAACAGTAGGCGGTAGACAAATATTTGTTGAACAGTGTTGCTCATGTCCTTGAACTACTCTTGCAGTGATGCTTGTGGTGGGAGTCCTCTATTGGGCCAGCCAAGTCTACTTCCAGAGGCCAAAGAGAAGGCTGACTGTAAAATTTCCCTTGGGGTTTACAGGAATTTAAGCTTCACTGTAATTTCAAATCCAGGGATAAATAAACAGAGCAGCTTAAGTTGTGCGAAAGCTAATTTTGGAGTCCCGTTTCTATCAGTTTCAAAATACTTCAGTGATAACTTCTCTAAACCCTGACATTATGAAAATCATTTCACTCATATTTTGAAAATAAGTACTTTAGTTTTTCTATAGAGGCAGGGAGATGGAGATAATGTCTATGAAAATTTTAGGAATTTGGGAAATCACATAGGAATTATACTTTCCTTTCATTCAGTCACTTGAAGCATTCAAATTTGAGAAGAAATTAGCTGCCTCTAATTTTTAAACTTTTATTCATTCCTTTGTGTCATTTGACAAATAATTGTTAGGGGCACTGTGCTAAGCACTGGAGATGGGGCAAGGAATAAAATAGTCAAAAATCTCTGCTTTCCTGAATCCTATATTTTAGGAGGAGAGACAGATAATGGTAAGATAAAATATGGAGAGGTAGATGGCGAGAAGCACTGTGGAGAAAAATTAAGCAGAGATAGATACAGCTTGTATGTGTGATGAGGAAGAAGAATGTAATTTACATAGTATGGCCTTGGAGGGTCTTACTGAGAAAGGGGAATTTGAATAAAGCCTTAAAGAAGATGAAATAGCCCTCTACTTGGCCATGTATAGGAAGCACATTCCAGGAATATGGACTAGCAAGAGTAATGGCCCTGAGGCAGAAGTTTGCCTCGTATAATCAAGAACAATCAGGAAGTCAGTGTGGCTGTAGTAAAGTGAAGGCAAGGACATATTTCTGTCTTGTTCACCATGAATCCCCACCCTAGCAACTGGCATTATGCCTGACACGTAGTAGGCACTCCATAAACGTATGTCGAATAAATGAACCTATCAATGGGCAAAGGGAATAAATGGGAGGCCAAAGGAGATTCAATTTTTATCATACGTGTGCATATGTATACACTTTTTTTTTTAAATAAAAGAAGAATTAAAGCAAAGATGACTGGATGTTAACAGCAATCAATTCTGAGTTGTGAGAAAGTTCATTGCACTTAATTTGTTAAATGTCTATTTTTTTTTTAAAGATTTTATTTATTTATTTGACAGAGAGAGACACAGCAAGAGAGGGAACACAAGCAGGGGGAGTGGGAGAGGGAGGAGCAGGCTTCCTGCTGAGCAGAGAGCCTGATGCGGGGTTCGATCCCAGGACCCTGGGATCATGACCTGAGCCAAAGGCAGACGCTTAACGACTGAGCCACCCAGGCGCCCCATTAAATGTCTATTTTTAAACTGCTAAAATTACAATAACACACAACCAACAATACAAAAGATGACACTTAAAAATCTCACATCCCACAAATGAAATGGGCCCTACAGGCCTCTCACTTGTTCCCTCCTCTTACATGACCCGCCTGTGAGACAGTTGGTGTTTTGTCCATTGGACAACCGTGAAAACTGAAGCTCAGAGATGTTGAGTTGACCAAGGCCATATACAACTGGAAAAAGAAGAGCTGAAATTGGCATATAGATTTTTTGGCTCTAATTCCAGTGTTTTCTTTCTTTGTTTGTTTTTTAAACCATCCTACATATGAGATGTATATAAAAACAGGCTTTTCTACAAAGATAAACTAAGATATATATTTAACTGTTGCATGTAATAAATAAGTAGTGAGAAAAACAAACCTGTGTAAAATTTTAATATGATTTGATGCTATTAATATTTGTTCTTAAAACAAAGCAGTCATTATGAATTTAGACCTTATGGTCATTCTACACCTATTCCTTCTTTACTTCTCCACATCTAGCTAATTGATGTATATATTACTCAGCCACTTCCCAGCCCTCTAAACACATACTACAGACTTGCTGTGTCTCTTAGTTATTGTAGTACTAAAGCCCTATCTTTGGGTTACACAGGGCTGCTGGACTGAACCAAAAAAGCGGTTCTAACCCAGTCTGGTTAGCCTGCCTCGTATATACAGGACAGTCCTGATGAAAATCAGAATTACACATCATAGTTCTTTCCACAGTTTACATTTAAATATATTATTTCGACAGAACAAGATTCGGGGGTTTTTTTTGTTTTTGTTTTTTAACTTGCAAGGGCTTAGTAATTCAGTGGTGCTAAGATGTGGGTAGAGATGAAAAGGGAAAGTATCCCATTTATTAAGAATGAGGATTGTAATGGAATAAGTAAAAGTTGGCGAAACTTAAAAGGTCAGTGATTTCAAGGATGCCCTAGAGGTTGTACATATAAGCAGATCAATGCAAATTAAAACAAATATAATGATTTATTAGAAAGATCTGATGCTTTAATTTAAAACACTGACCGGCTGGATTGTGGATTGTAATGGTATTCTACTTCCCCCTTAGAGTTCCATGGACTCTATTCCCTGCATTTGAGAAAATGCAAAAACGTTCTCCTAGGCAAAGAGAGGGAGTCTCCCTCTGCTTCTTTTGCTAAGACAATAACTGAGTTAGAGAGACATAGCTGGAGTCACCTTGGGAGGGCACCACCCATGCAGTGTGAAGAAAGAAATGTCAATACCCAAGAAACTGCTTTGCTTCACACATCCTTTATGGCCAGGTGTATTAATATCCCTGAGCCAAAGCTGACCCTCTTGTCCTCAGCCAAAATAATTTTCTTCATTGAATATATTTATGATGGGGTTTGTTAAACCACTGTAGAATTTAAAGCACAATTTAAAAGTTCTGTGAGAGCCAGGTTTTAAGACTGAAAGTCAGAAGAGAAGCTGGAGATCCCGTATTGCCACGAACTGGCTCTGTGATTTGGGGCAAGCCATTCTGGCTCTCCTCGCTGAACAACTGCTAGGGTGTCGGTCAACTGTAGTTCCACAGTAATTTGTTACCTAAGAAAGCTTCTCCAGTGAGATAAGACAGGAAAGAGTTCATCATACTCTCTCCCCAACCAAGTGTTTAAATTTTTAATCAGAAAGTTAATTTTTAGTGGTGCCTGGGTGGCCCAGGCGGTTAAGCATCGACTCTTGATCTCAGCTCAGGTTTTGATTCCGGGGTCATGAGTCCAAGCCCAGGGTCATGAGCTGAAGCCCGGTGTTGGGCTCCGCATTGGGCTTTGCATTGGGTGTGGAGCCTACTTAAAAAGAGAGAGAGAGAGAGAGAGAAAGTTATTTTTTACATATGCTAGTTATTTCATATGAGTTAAGTCTATATTTCTCAAAGGGGGAAAAAGATGATTTTTATGGGATTGTCAAGCACTATTTCTAATATTGTAGTTGATTAAAAAAATAACAATTGGATGACTGGATCTTGATGTTAACTAACAATTAATACCAATCAGCAAAAGTTGGCTTTACTGCTGCTTCCTTTAGTTAGCACCTATGTTAACTGAGGCCTTAGTTACAGGTTTGGTCCCTGTAGAGACCATTAATTTATGTACAAAGACCTCTATTTCTAATTCGTTGCCTTGGGAAGATAGGTTGTTAATCACGGGAGGTACACTGACTGAATGTAAAGATGGCTCGGGATAGCCTATCACACAATTGGAAAAAGCACCTATTCCACCTTATAATCATCTTGGTGCTGACATTTACACCCCGGAGACATCAAAAGTTCAAATTAATCTGTTAAGCAGAAAGTATCAAATGAGGGTCAGTGAATTGAAATACACATATTTACTCTGAGATTTTTTCTTTTTAAAAGCTCCCATACTTCTGAAAGCATTTTGAGATATCATCTAGACTGGAGAGTCACCAGATTAAAGCATGGTCTTTAGCTTCCAAGCTGTGTCCTGTAGAAAGATCATTAATTCTATCAACACGCAAACAGTTGCTATGTTCCTGGTGGATCTGTGCTAACACTGCCAGATACAGAGGGAGGAAGCTCTAACACTATACAATGCTCTTTTTTGTATGAAACTATTCACCATTTCTTTTGTTAGGACTAAGTTGCACTTTTTTTTTTTTTAAGATTTTATTCATTTATTTGACAGAGGGAGACACAGCGACAGAGAGAGCACAAGCAGGGGGAGCGGGAGAGGGAGAAGCAGGCTTCCTGCTGAGCAGGGAGCCCGATGCGGGGCTCGATCCCAGGACGCTGGGATCATGACCTGAGCCAAAGGCAGATGCTTAACGACTGAGCCGGCCAAGCGCCCCAGGACTAAGTTGGATTTTAAACATTTATATAGACTTCCTTTTGTTTTTCTTCCTTTTTGGGGGGTTTGTCTTTTACAGAAGGTATATGAAGATATTTATTCTGAAAAATTGCATTTCATATGAGAAAAAACACATTTACATGATATCTAGACTACTTGAACCAACTATATTTTTTACATCCCTTTCGATTTTTATTGATAACTTTTCTTCCCAGGTCCCATAGTCATGGAGAGAGCTCCCTTTCTATTTTCTTCCCTTACCAACAAGTATCCAAATTTAAGCTTCTTTTCAGTAAGAAAAAATACCTCCATATCACTTATCTTCATTCTTCCTATTAATATGGATCTCCTTTCCCCATAAACTTGCAAACTTATAACAAACCCTAATTTGGAATTTATTCCTGAAAAAGAATTCTAGTTGGTAAAGGTATTTAAGAGGCTCTTTTCTAGGAGCCTTGAGAAATAAAAGTCATTCCTTTACTTTTATATACAGAGAATATAGTTTTTATAGCATTTGAAAAATACATCTATTAATAGATTTTGGATAGTAAAAAAATTTAGAAGAAATCTGACCAAAAGGACATACAATGTAAGTACTGCAAGGGTCTTTAAATAGCACTGTCTTCATCTAAGCAAGGTTCTATGGCCTGGCTAATGCCAGTTGAGAAGCCTTTGTTTATTTGGTTTTCTTTATATGGGGGTGGGGGAGGGTGTCTGGTGGAAGTTAAAAAGGAAGATAGAAATGTAAAATAACCCTTCAGGCCACTTCCAGGAACTATCTTTTGCACCTCACAAGGTGACATCTCCACCTAGTGAGGTTTTAAGGATCTTACAGCAACTCCTAGAAATACTTTAACTGTTACAAGTCCTAGAAATAGTTTAGTCACTAATGGTAATCAATATGATAGAGCTTGCCACCTTTGCAGTTCTTGAGGTAGAGAATTGACGTGTTAAAAAACAAAACAAAATAACAGCCAAGTAGTTACATTCTATGCCTAGATTTTCTAGTTGTTTTATATTTCATTATCATTTATATAGGCATATAGTCTATATATGTGAGATTGGTGGTATTCATGGACTGAAGGGCAGACAGTTTAGGAAGATATTTGTTAAACTTCTACTTAACATGCTCTGGGCATTACGCCACTTGTTTCTCTGGACACATTTTGAGACAGTATAGCATAGTGGTTATGTTTGCAGGGTTCTGAGGAGAAATAAACTTACTTGCTGTATGACCTTGAACAAACTACTCAAGCTCTCTGTCTGGTTGTCTTCATCTGACACGTGAAGCTACATGGGGCAAGTACCTTTGCCAACGTTATTGTGAGAATTAAATGAACTAATATGTGAAAATACCTTATAGTTGTTTCTGGCACATAACCAAGTGCTCAGTATTTGTTAACATTATTTATCATTAATCCTCCCAATCCCTGGGACACCTGGGTGGCTCAGTTGGTTAAGCATCTGCCTTCTGCTCAGGTCAAGATCCCAGGGTCCTGGGATGCAGTCCTGCATCAGGGCGGGGAGCCTGCTTCTCCCTCTGCCTCTCTCTCTCTGACAAATAAATAAATAAATAAATAAATAAATAAATAAATAAATAAATAAATAAATAATAAAATCTTAAAAAAAAAAAAAATCCTCCCAATCCCCATTTTAAACAGGCTCAGAGAAGTTATGACACAACCACAAAATGGTAACATGGATTTGAGTCCAGCTCTGTCAGACTCCAAAGTCCTTGTTAATTCCTACTGTGAGAGGAGGGGTAAAAAGTACATAAGCATGTCTTGTTAACAAAATTTGAGACATTTGTTAGTGTCTTGAACATATGGAGACAACAAACTGAAATCACTAGTTAATGTGGAAGAAAGCACCTCGAGGTTGGGTATGAGGGCACCTATGTCTTTGTGTAACCCAGTGAATTATTCTGGGCATCAAGTCCCTCATTTGTTAAAGCGGAAGCTACGTGATCGAGGTTCTTTCCAGCCCTGTTCTTCTATTAGTCAACAGAATAGGTCCCTAAAGCCATTTTTATTTTCTTTGCAATTTAAACTCATGTTCTATCTTCAAAGTAAGCAAAATTCAAGGCGTGTATGCAGAATAACACACAACTGTATCTGCGAAAGTTGGTTTTACACAAGCGTAATACCTGGTTCTTCAACTCCGACACCGCCATCTCTCCCCCAAACTGATTACAGGTGGAATCAGGCCTATTATGAGGTCTCCTGATTTAGCCCATTCTCCTAGGCATTTAAAGCACTTAATTTTTATGTGTCTAGTCCTGTTTGCAAATCCGCCTGTTAGCCTTCTACCTTCCCATCCTCCATCCCTACGCCCTTATTAAAAGTGGTCTAAATTAGGAGTTTAAGACTTGAAAACTCCGTCAAATGAGAAGAACCATGGCTCAGTCGTTAGAGAACCATGACCATGTACCCATATTTTCCCCGATGTAAAAAAAGTATGTCAAAATCATAGCCTTTGTTTTTAAACACCTTAACAAAACACGCAGCATTTTCTTTTGGCATCATTACATGTACGCCCACCCCCTAAAACTCGTTTTCCTAATCCCAATTGGTTAAAGTGCCTGTCACTCCAACCGCTTTTACCCCCTTTCGAGAGCCTCCTTCTAATTAAAACCTTGGTCCCGCCCACTCTCCCCTCCCTGACTCCTCCCCGGGGCTGGTCACTGATTGGTTGAGGCTCCACTCCTCGTGGGGCTGCCTAGGCTGCTGCCCGCAGCGCCTGCTGGGAGACAAACCTAGGCGCGAGGACGGCGCGAGCTCCTCCTCGTGGACTCCCCTCCCCCTGTGGCAACCCCCCCCGCCCCCGCCTCCCTCTCCGACCGACTGGTCCCCGATACGGTGGCGGCGGTTTGTGGTCGTTGGTCCCAGGGATTTAGGACCAACATTTGAAGACCCGAAGGGGTGAGGAGGGGATGGGGACAGCGGGGTCACTGCCAAACCGCTGGTAACGGCTGGAGAGCCTGCCTCCCGGCCGCAAAAGGCCCTGTCCGACACACTGTCACGCCAGATACGCAGTGGGGACCCACGCCCCACTGGAGGCAGTGTCTGCGGGATTCGCCCTTCTCACTCCCCTGCCCCGACGGGCATCATAGGCTCGGCTTCCCGGCCCCAGAGGGCATCTTTGACTGGATAGCTCCTGCTGTCATCCTTTGCGCCGCGTGGTCCCAGCCGTCTGGCGCCCAGTTCCCCGTGTCGTCGGGGGCCCTTTGGCGGCTCCTTCCGCCCCCCCGGCGCCCTGCCCTCTCTCTGCCTTATTTCCGCTCTCCCCCGCCACCTTCCGGCTGCTTCCCACCTGCTGCCCTCCATGTTCTAACACTGCGTCCGTCGACCGCCACACGTCAAGGGCGTCTGGCCGTTGTCGCGCCCGCGCGTCCCCTCTAGAGGCTTTGGGACGACGTCCGGGGCGTCCCGACTGCTGGGTGAGATTTGGCTATCAGGTCGCTTTCACTGAGTTCTAACTGGGGATGAGCCTCGAACTTTCTTCTGCCTTTGACTCTATTTATTCCCCAAGTGCTCTCTCGTGTGTAGGGTTTTGAACAGTGGGAGGTTGCGGGTGTGCGGGAAAGATAATTGACCCCCTCTCCCCCCGACACGCGCGGCAGGCAGCCATGGACGGTAATAACACGCAATAGTATCATTTGTGTTTCCTAACGTCAGATAGTTTTAATTACAAACTTTTTAGAGTATTTACTTTGGAGTCCTGGAAAGACCACGAAACCTGGAGTCAGAGACCCGGGACTTAATCGTGGCATTGATGTTAATTCTAAGATCCTTGGGAAGCCAGGACCAGTTAATTGAGCACCAGTTTCTTCCTTTGTGAATTTAGTTAATGTTGAAGTTTCGTTAAGCTCTCTCTTTAGGTTCTTGACAAATAATACATAGCCTTTATAATATACGATGATTTTAATATAGGCCAGTATTGTCGAGGGAGTATCAGGAGGAGCTTTTTAAGACTTGGCTTCTCTTTACAGATCTGTTCCACTTTGTGTTTGAGACTGGCCTTAGAAACAGGAAGCAGGATATATTGAATGTTTAAGTACACTAATATATAAATAACATACGCACATGTCGGTAGAATTTTCCTTATTTGAATAATAGGAAGATATTTTCATTTCAAGAATCACTACAATGTCCAAATGTTGAGCAGTTGGACAAACTTCCATTCAGAGATTTTCAGAATTAAAGCTCCTTCTCAGCTGTAATGATTGCCTTCTTTCCAGGGTACACATCTAAAAGTTTCTTTTTAAAAATTTGTTTGCACCTATATGCCATAATAGACATAAAGATGGCTGCAATTGCTAAATACTAGCAGCACCTTAGTTCCTGTTTAAGACACTGCTCTAATTACTAATTTTCACTTTAGAGGGTGGAGTATTGGACTTGAACATTATTGCCAAAGATTATAATACATATCAACATCTGGAATATAAACGTGTATTATTGGATGTATTATGAGTTAACAATTATGAGAGTATGCCGAATTTATGGACTGAAATTAAGCCTCGTATTTTTAATGCTGTCATTTTTGTTGTTGGAAACAGACATGTTTTAAGGAGTGTTTGTGAATACAAATCAAATAATTGTAAAATCTGTCCAGATTTCTATATTAATGCTGGGTTGTGTCTTATTTTATTTTACTATCTGATCGTTGGTAAAACAAAAAAAAAAAATGAGGAAAGAAAATATTTCTGTGTTCAAATTGTAACATTTTGGATGAAAGCTTATAGAAGACCTTATGTAGGGAATAGCAGTGTATTGTGTAGTGGCATACAAGAATTTTGGTTGTATTGTGGATATCTTTATTCTAAATTCAGAGAATTTTGTGTTCAAAATATTTAAAAAATTTATTTTTAATTATATAATTAAAAACAATACTGCCCTCCACAGTATTACTAAAAGTTGTGAAACACCCTGTACCAACACTTTTTATACATTATATATTTAACTTCTAGGAACAAAAATGTGTCCTCATTTTTTTAATAAAAATAACTTAAAATGGAATTGAATTGATCCATCTATAACCTTTTATTTTGAAATAATGTTAGACTTCTAAATCCATACACTTTTGAGTAATCCTTCTCAGTTTCCAACCATGTGGAAAATAGTGCAGTCTGTCACTAAAATGAGTTGCCACCAAAAAACTTCCACTGACTTGGCAACCGTGGTCTCAGCATACCATACTCAATAACAATTGAACTAACAAATAGGGATTTAATACCATGTAATTTAAGAATTCCATAAAGATCTAATGTGCTTTCTATAAAAGCATTTTGATACCTTAAAAATTAATGTTTTCTTCACTTATTGCATTCACTTTTTAAAAATTATAGTAAAATTTATAAAAATGTTCGTTTTCACTTCATAAATTTTTACAGTAATTCATAAGATGAAGTTTCAATTTAAGTAGTTTGAATTCGGCTGACACATTCCTTTAGATAAGTGATTAATTTCATGTATATTTTGCTAAAATTGTGCTAGTAGTTTTTTTATTAATATATTTTCTATTTTGAAAGTATGAATTTGAAAATTTTTATTTTTGTCAACTTACTAAGATGCTTAAAATTAATGAGGATATAGTTAGCATTTAAAGCTAAAGGCTTGATTCAAACTGTTCCTTGAATACCTATCCTTTGATTGGTTATGCCATTTGGCCTTCTAATTTATAGCTTAGGTTTTTTCTTTAACTTTTCTTCTAATTTTCCTTTTGAAACTGAGCTGGAGAGGAAAGTCCAAAGTTTAGGAAAAAAGGTTTATCTGTGACAACAGATTATTTGTGTTTATATGTGGGTATAACAACTTTTAATCTGCCATCCCCACTTTTTCTTTTCTTTTTTTTTTTTTTCTGTCTATGTCATTCTCTTGCTCAGGACCCTCCTTCCTTTACTCAGATTCCTTGGCTCAGCAAGACTAATTGAGCCTAGAAGCTTCAGTGGTATGTCCGTTTTGTTATAATGTATAGGACTGCTATGCTTCCTTGGAATTTTGGTAATTCTCAGATTGATTCTGGAATGTTTTAGAATAAATATAAAGATATTATATGCCTGTTTTAGATTTGATTTTTAATTCTCTGGTTGAGGTTCTTGGATTCTGGCTTTTTTAGAAATGTATTTTGTTAAATTAAGTGTGGTATTAAAGGTAGATATTTTTAGATTTTTAAATTAGATATGTGTATATGTTACTTTTGTGTGGAGGCTTTAAGATAAAGCTTTACATTCTTTTTTTTTAAAAAAGATTTATTAGAGAGAGAGAGAGAGAGCACAAGCTTGGGGGGCAGAGGAGCAGAGGGAGAGAAGCAGACTCCCTGCTAAGCAGGGAACCTGCCGCGGAACTGGATCCCAGGACCCCAGGATCATGACCTGAGCCAAAAGCAGATGCTTAACTGACTGAGCCACCCAGGTGCCCCAAAACACATTCCTTTCTAAAGAGAGGGTGAGACAAAAAAAAAAAAAATAGGGTGAGATTAGTGACTCTCTGTATGTCTTATACTTCTGTAATTTTAAGTTTTTAAAATATTTTGATTGAGATTTCTTTAAATGTACTAAGTCTAGCATATTTTTCTAGTCATCTATTAAAAAAGAGTCTTTAATGTGTAGATTAACCAATTTCAGCATGACACCCTAGGTAATATCTTTAAAAATACAACTTTAGAGACATGAATTGACCCAAAGTATAGGTCTGTAAGTAATTGCAGGGGTGGGTTGGATTGCACAAATCGGCCATTTAGAGTAAGCTATGAGTTACAGAAAAACAAAACTGTGTATTAGTTAAATTCTACATTTTGGGTAAAATGGAAGCAGAAGGTATATCCGTTGTTTTTATAGCAGTAAATATATATGTAAGGTAGCATATTAAACTAGTAGCATGTTTAAAATATATAAATCGGGGTGCCTGGGTGGCTCAGTCATTAGGCATCTGCCTTCGGCTCAGGTCATGATCCCAGGGTCCTGGGATCGAGCCCCACATTGGGCTCCTTGCTCAGCAGGGAGCCTGCTTCTCCCTCTCCCACTCCCCCTGCTTGTGTTCATTCTCTCACTGTGTCTCTCTCTGTTAAATAAATAAAATCTTAAAAAAAAAATATATATAAATCTCATATTTTCCTATTCTCCACATTGTATCAACATGGTGTCTTTAGTGTAAGGGGCCTAGTGCAGTGTCCCATGGGATGCTTAGACCATTAAGGTCCCTCTGGACTAAATTATGAGAGAGAGCCAGAGTTTATAAATGTCTGAGGGTTTAAGCCACAGGTCTTTTCAGTTAGTAGTTTTGTGACCTTAAGCAAGTCTCTACTTTATTTGCTCTTGGTTTTTTATGTGTAAAATTGGAGGTGGTCTAAGGTCCACTTGCAATTCTAATATTCTCTTAGTAGAAAATCTTCAATGATAGTATAATGTCGAAACCTAGTAAAAACAATCTTAAATGGAGAAAGGTAGCTTTATTATTTAAAAAAAAAGTTCCTTCAGAATATCACATATACTTGTTCTTCAGATGTAAATACATTTTTAAAATGAATTATCAGGACCCAAACAGTATTAATGGGTGGATAATCAGTCACATTACAAGGATGACAGAATGTTGACTATTTAAAAAGAAAATGTAGAATCATTACTATTCACTGGTCCAGCTAGGGCAGTTTTTAGATATTTTCTGATTATATTTGGAAAGTTTGCTCTTAATTAAGCATGAATAAGAAAGTTATGTCTTGGGGGCACCTGGGGGGCCAGTTGGTTAAATGTCCGACTCTGGATTTCAGCTTAGGTCATGATCTTGGGGCTGTGCTGGGTGTGGAGCCTGCTTAGGATTCTCTCTCCTTCTCCCTCTCCCCTCTCTTGCCTCTCTCCCTCCCTTAAAAAAAAAAGTTATGTCTTGGAAAAGGGGGTTAAGTCAGGCCATTTCATAGCTGGGACACAAGTGGGTAAAAGATCAGAGGAGGTTAAGAAGAACTTGTGGGTTGAATCTAATATGAAATTCAGTATGGCTTTAAAATCCAGTTACTTTGACATAGGCTAGGGAAGATTTGGGTATTTTGTTGACGGTGTACTTGATTTGAACCATCAATGCCATGCAGCTGCGTAGAACACTAATGTCATCTTTCCTCTGTAATTTTGGCCACTATGCTTTTAAAGGAAAAAGAGACAGGATAGTGTGGGAACATGAAACTGTATCATGTAAAGAGCAGTTAAGGCAGCATTTTCCAAATAATTTTATAGAAAGTTAATAGAAGTAGCAAGGAAAATTAGGGTATTGTGTTGAAATGTTTGAAAAACAGGAGTTAAAGGTGAAAGGTTTGTTTTAGGTGAAACTTTTCATGGCCTTAAATATGCTGATGTTCATTGCGATACTTTTTTTTTTTTTTTTAAAGATTTTATTTATTTGACAGAGAGACAGTGAGAGAGGGAACACAAGCAGGGGGAGTGGGAGAGGAAGAAGCAGGCTTCCCGCGGAGCAGGGAGCCCGATGCAGGGCTCGATCCCAGGACCCTGGGATCATGACCTGAGCCGAAGGCAGACGCTTAACGACTGAGCTACCCAGGCACCCCTTATTGTGATACTTTTAAGAGAGAGGTATAGTGATTCTCAGATGTATTTAGGTATGGAACACATTTTTGAGGCCTGTTAATAGCTCCTGGAATAATATTCTAAGGGACATAACATTTTAGGAAATGTTGGATTTAAGGAACTGGTAATGTTTAGCTTGAAGAAGAGGAGAATCATTTTTCACGTGCAGTTCTATGAAAGAGGCATGTTCAGTTTGGCCAGAAGAATAAAATGAGGATCTATGTGTGAAAGTTACAAAGGAAGAAATTATCCATTATAAGGAAGAACTTTCTTAAAGAGTTAGCCAAAGTTAAGTTGTTCTAGAGAACAGTGAGTTTCTTGTAAGAATTCAAGAATAAAATAGGTGACTGCTTTGCATCAATTTTGTAAAGGAGATGCAAACATCAGGTGGGTGATAAAATGAAATTATTTTTAAGGTCTCTAATAAATCTGAAATTATTTTATTAGAGTTTTTCCAAAAAGTTTTTTTTATTGACTTTTCTCCCTCTTAAATTAATACAGTTTTTTTTTTAAAATGATGCTATAGTTTTCAAAAGAGGCATGAGTAATTGAATAGTTGTTATAGTTGTGTTAAAGAAAACTATTGATGGGAAAAAGTCTGGATTTAGGTTCAGTTTCACAATTTATATGATTTCAGGCAAATCACATCACTTTTTGGAGATCTCAGATTATTAAATATCTAAAATGAAGGTAATTTAAAGTAGGGCTTTAGGAGCCCAATATTTAGGCAGCAGGTCTCTGATTTGAATATCTACTCTACCAATTTACTAGCACTATAAACGGAATAGAATAATACCTCACATGGTTATTTTAAGTACTAAATGAAATAATGTTTATAAAGTGCCTGTCATCATGCAGGCATAAATAGCTGAATGCAGAAATAAACATAAAATGGAATTTCACAGATTAGGAAAGATAAAGGTTGTAAAGTAATTCATCAAAGTTCTCTTGACTAAGCATAGCACTCAGGTCTTCTCTCATCCAAGCCTATTATTTCTAAATCACAGTATCCCTCCCTTTCTGTCTCATTCACTGAACAGTAATCACATACCAGGGAGTGTACATGGTGGTAGAGATTTGGAAATAAAAGACTAGACCTTTCTTGATAGATGGCAGAATTTAGGGGAGGAGGAGGTAGAAGGGATTGACAGACCAGCACTCTGAGATGGGTTCTGTGATGGTAGTACAAAGAGAGGAATACCTAATTTAGCATTGAGAAGGGAGGGTCGCGGGATGGTTTTCCTGAAGGATATTAGAAATGGGAAAGGCAAAGAGAGTGAGAAAGGACTGTGGGAACAAGCTACACAAAGGCTGGTATGTGAGAACTTGGCACATTTGACAAATTGCAAATAGGTAAGTATTGTTGACATATAGTAAGAAATGAAGTTGGAGAGGTAGGCTGGGCCAGATTATGAAAGGACCTTTATGACTTTTTCTTTTCTTTTTCTTTCTTTCTTTTTAAAGATTTATTTATTGCAGTGAGGGGGAGGACCAGAGGAGGAGGGAGAGACCCAAGCAAGACTCTTCGCTGAGTGCACAGCCCTGGATATGCGCTTGATCTCAAGACCCTGAGATCAGACCTGAGCTGAAACCAAAAGTTGGATGCTTAACCGACTCTGCCACCCAGGCGCCCCTATGGCTTTTTAAAGAGTTTAGATTTTATATTTAAGGAACAGTGGGAAGCCCCTGAAAAGGCTTCTTACTTTCAATACAAGTAGCACATGTTCTTTTTTTTTTTTTTTTTCAATTTATTTATTTAAGACAGAGAGAATGAGAGAGAGAGAGAGCACATGAGAGGGGGGAGGGTCAGAGGCAGAAGCAGGCTCCCTGCCGAGCAGGGAGCCCGACGCGGGACTCGATCCAGGGACTCCAGGATCATGACCTGAGCCGAAGGCAGTCGCTTAACCAACTGAGCCACTCAGGCGCCCCCAAGTAGCACATGTTCTTGACAGTCACAGAAAAGTGAGAAGTTAGGGTGCTTTGATTCCTCATTCCTACTTACCAATGATAACTACTGTTAAAGTTTCTTGTAAATTTTTCTAAAATTTTTTTACGCTTCTACAAACATGTGAATGTATACATGAATATCTTTAAACAAAGCATTCAGTTGTTCTCCAACGTACTTTTTTCCTCATATATTTCTTGAGTATTTGTCCATATCAGTACATAAAAATCTGACATTCTCTGACAGTTACATAATATTCCATTATGTAGTTATACCATAATTTTTGAATACTTTATTTATAGACAAATAGCTATTTTCTAGATTTTTGCTTTTTTTTTTTAAGATTTTATTTATTTAATTGAGAGAGAGCAAGAGCGAGAGAGTGCACAGAGGAAGAGAGAGAAGCAGATGCCCTGCTGAAGAGAGCCTGATGCGGGGCTTGATCCTAGGACCCTGAGCGGAAGGCAGATGCTTAATGGACTGAGCCACCCAGGGGCCCCTCCAGATTTTTGCTTTTACATACATTGTTTCAGTCCACATGCTTGCACATATATATTTTGCATACTTGTGCAACTATATCTGTAGTTAATTTTTTAGTAATTACTAAGTTTATAAACATTTTAGATTTTGATAAATATTGCCAAATTTCCCTCTAAAAAGATAATTCCAATGAAATACATGCCTCTTAACAGTCTATGAAGTCCTGGTAAGGATTTTTCTGAATTTTCTGTTAGACTCCACATCCAACAAATAATTATTGAGTACCTACTGTGTACCAAACACTGTAGGGGATAACAGGCAAAGTGCTCAAGGCAGATGGAATCTCTGCCCTTAAGCAGCCCAGAGTTAAAACCATAGAAAATTTGTAGGTGTTTTGTTTGGTCTGTATAGTTTTTGTTACCGTTTTTATATTTGAAATAATTTTCAGTTTTTTGTTTGGTTTGTTTTGGCTATGCAATACTCTGTTTTTAAGGAACCATGAATCTCTTAGAGAGATTGCTCTTGAAAATGCAGGCTTAAAACAGAAGGCATCTAACTGGATGATGATGATATTACTATATCCTGGATTATAAGTTCTTTTAAGGCAGCATCTATTGCTTTAACTCTGTACTAAATTTTGGAAGGAATGGTAAAAACCACATGGTCCAGCAGTGCCCCCTTTGCTTGAATCTCTATAGCATGTTTAGCCCCTGTTTGAATACTTCCACTTGGCAGGAAGTTACCTTCTGTGGCAGTCCTTTCTAACTTAGTACAGTTCTGTCTGCTTAGTAGAAAGTTATATTAAGGCATACTCTCTGTCCCCAGCACCAAACACTCATGATTGTAGTTCTACCCTTCAGGGTCATCAGTGTGACTGAAAGTCCAGTAAAGTGACTCGGACATAGAAAACATTTAATAAATGTAAGAGAATTGTACTGAATTGTGAGAATTTGACTCATTAAGTTTTGAATTGGAATTTAGAACTAATATATACCCAGGACTAAGTTTGAACATGACTTTCTACCAGATTACTTTTTAGTCATGCCATTTTAATGCCTGTGAGTATTTGCACCTGTAAATGAAATGACATTTATGTAGCTTTGCAATATTTTACTTTATTATTTATTAAAGTATAACATATAGTGTTATGTTAGTTTCAGGTGTACAATATAGTGATTCAGCAATTCTGTACATTTTTCAGTGCTTATCTAACTAAGTATACTGTTAATCCCCTTTATCTGTTTCACCCACCTCCCTTCTGGCAGCTACCAGGTTCTCTGTATTTAAGAGTTTGTTTTGAGGATTTTTTAGGGTCTCTGTTTTGTCTCTTTCATTTGTCCATTTGGTTTTATTTCTTAAATTCCACATATGAGTGAAATCTTATGGTATTTGTCTGTCTCTGACTTATTTTGCTCAGCATAATACCCTCTAAGTTCATCCATGTTGTCACAGATGGCACAATTTCATTCTTTTTTATGACTGAGTGATATTCCGCTGTACCACATCTTCTTTATCCATTCATTTATCAGTGGACACTTAGGTTACTTCCATTTCTTGGTTATTGTAAATAATGCTGCAGTGAACACAGGGGCACATATATCTTTAAATTAGTGTTCTTGTATTCTTTGGGTAAATACCCAGTAATGGAATTACTGGATCATATGGTAATTCTATTTTTAATTTTTTAAGGAACCTCCATACTGTTTTCCGTGGTGGCTGCACCAAATTGCATTCCCACCAGTTTTGCCGTTTTAGTAGGTAAAAGCAGCTCTTTGGTTCTCAAATTTTAAAAATTGCGATTTCACCTAAAAATCTGCAGATTTCTGTCTTCCCTCCTGAAAAATTGGAAAATTTGGCAAACTGGATTTGATCATGGTAACAGTTTGCTAGAATTGGGTAGTCAATGCCCTTTTCAGACGGTGCTTAGCATTTCTTAGAGTTCTATCCTTGGCCTTTCTGCTCATTTAACATTTTTTCCCAGGGCCTTGTAGGCATTTGAGTTGGTCATTTAGTAGATACAGAAACTTAACATGTCCAAAACTGAACTCTGATCCTACCCCTAAAATCTGTTCTAACTCTGTCTTCCTCATCTTTCTGCTTCTCATTGCTCAGGCCAGTACTTGGGTCTTATCCTTGACTTCTCTGTTTATCTCACAATCCATATCTAGTCTGTCAGTGAATTCTGTTGGATATATTTTCAAAATATATCTCATATCAGAGACTACTTTTCTTCTTTTCCCCTTCACCAACCTCTCTGGTCCATGCTGCCATTATCTGTCACCTGAGTTTTAATTATAGTCTTCTCATTGGTCTCCCTGCTTCCACTTTTGCTCTCCTTTGTTGTTGTTGTTAAAGATTTGATTTTTAAGTAAACTCTACACCCGGTGTGGGGCTTGAACTCACAACCTGAGATCAAGAGTCCCATGCTCTACCAACTGAGCCGCCAGGCATCCCACCTCTTTTGACTTTCCAAAACAGTAGCCAAATCATCCTTTTAAAAGGAAAGATCATATTACTCCTGTGTTCAAGAACCTAGGTGGCTCCTCATTTAACTCAGAATAAAAGCTGAAGTCCTTTGTGATCTGACTTACAAGGTCTGTGTCATATGGCAGCTTGTTACCTCTCTGACCTCATCTACTATTCTTATCCCTACCCCCGCTTTACCATACCAGTCCCCTTGCTATACCTTTTGTGTGCCATGCACACTTCTACCTTGTACCTTTGTCTTCGTTTTTCTGTTTGTGAAATAACTGCATGGACAGGTTTCTTAATTCTTTGCTCAGATGTTATCTTCTCATTGAGGTCAGTAGTAGTTATCCTATTTAAAATTGCACCCTGTCTTCTCTCAATTCCTTCCATGTGTCCTATCCCTGTCTCCCCCCACTCCCCCGCCACACTACTACCGTTTAACATATATTATTTCCTTATTACTTTTATTTATTTATTTTTTTTTATAATTTTTTTTTTAAGATTTATTTATTTATTTGAGAGAGCGAGAATGAGAGAGAGTACACGAGAGGGGGGAGGGTCAGAGGGAGAAGCAGGCTCCTCGCTGAGCAGGGAGCCCGATGCGGGACTCGATCCCGGGACTCCAGGATCATGACCTGAGCCGAAGGCAGTTGCTTTAACCAACTGAGCCACCCAGGCGCCCCCTTATTACTTTTATTATCAGTTGTTTTCTGCCACTGGCTAACACGCTATGCCAGGGAGGAATTTTGGTCTTTTATTTACTGATGTATCCAGACAAAAGGAATAGTACAGTGGTGCTCAACAAACATATGTTGAACAAGTGAATGAATCTGAGTTTGCAATTCCTGGTCTGCAGTTTGTGCTTTTCTTATTATTTTATTAATAAATTTACTAGACAATACTTTATTAGAAGTTAGTTTTATTTATTGTATATTAATTAGTAAATACATTTATAGTGTTTATATGCAAAATGCTGTTTTAAGCCCTTTATGCTTGATCCTGGTAACAACCCTGTAAAGTAGAAACTATTAGTATCCATTTTTTAGGGACAAGTAAACTGAAGCCCAAAGTGAGAGCTAGTAAGGGGGAGAACCAGGATTTGCATTTAAGTAATTATTTAGGTACTTGAATTTGCTCTTAATTATGACACCGTGCTGCTCTGTGTTGCAGATCATTTTTCCCTATTTATAATTTTCTGTCTTGATTTTGTTTTTTGCCTTCCAAAATAATAGTTAATATTTATGTAGTAAAAATAATATAGTAATATTTTCCTTTGAGGCTTTTTTGTTTATTTTTTAGAAGGGGCTTCTTGATTCTAAGATTAAACCATAAATGTACTCATTTTTTCCCCTCAGTTTTGATTTGTAGTCAAAGTTTAAGATGATCAGATACGTATTTTATATCACCTTGATAGCATCATGGAGATTTTGTTTGAAGGGCATAAGACTAAAACCTGGAACAACAGTTAGGAACCTAGTGCTAATTCCAGTAAAAAATAATTGAGAACAGGCTGTGGGGATGGATAGGAAGAGATTGATTTCAAGATATATCCAGAGGTAAAATATGCAGGTCTGTGAATCAAAGGAAGACTGCATTAGCTCATGAGTTTCTGGTTGTGAAAGTTTGGAAGAGAGGGGGTATGTTGTGGTGCCATTTATTGGTTGAATGGATGAATTGATAGAGATGTAAAACAGGAAGGAACATAAACAGGTTTGGAAGATAAAGTGATATTCAGTTTTGGATATGTTGAATTCAGGATGCCTACTGAATATCTAATTTTCTTTCCTTTTTTTTTTTTTTTTAAGAGAGAGAGCTGTAGTGGGGGTGCGGGAGGGGCAGAGGGAGAGAGAGAATCCCAAGCAGACTCCTCGCTGAGTGTGGAACCTGATGTGGGGCTGTTTCAGGACCCTGAGATCATGACTTGAGCCGAAATCAAGAATCAGACCCTTAACCGACTGAGCCACCCAGGTGTCCGTAATATCTCATTTTCAATACATTCATTAGGTAGTTTGATAAATGAATCTTAGCGTCATAAAAAAAACTGGGCTACTAAGTTTAAGGAAGTGAGGTAGATGCCAGGTAGAAACTATATGGGTCTAGGAGCTACTTTCCTGCCTTGTTTTCTTCAGAATTATTCCATTGAATGTAATATAACAGCTTGCAAAGAGCTTCTGTCTGTGCCACTTTCTGGCTCTATGATCTTGGATAATTTATCTTTCTTAGCCTCGGTTTTTTTTATCTGTGGAAATAATTTTCTTTTAGCAAGGTTGAGACTCCCTTTTAGTAGTTGTAGAGACTAGAGATAATGTGTAGAAATTTTCTGTCATTTATAATAGTCTACTAAATAAACTGAACCTCTTCTGATTGTTATTTTTAGCCTGTTTCTATCCAGTGTCATACTTCTGTTCTGAAATCAGTTACTGTAAAGATAAATATCTGGATTCTAAGCTATGGTTATTTGCCGATGTTTAATGATTTGAAAGGTTCCAATATATGCATAAACATTGGTTTTTGTGTTCATGTCCAAAAAATGAGTCCTAGAGGTTTTTAAGAACAGTTAACTGACTTAATATTCATAAAAGCTATGAGATAGGCAGTGTATTATCCGCATTTTAAAGATGAGGAAATTAGGATATAGAACGGCTAAGTAACTTACCCAAAATTATAGCTAGTGAGTGCAAAATGATTTGAATCTAGGCAGTCAGAGCTATTGTGCTATACTAAGTACTGGGGAGTAAAACTGCAGTGACAGTTTCACTTACTCTAGAGCAGTGATTCTTTGGTGATGTCTTCTCCATTCCCACCTTCCCTAGGTTTGTGTCTGCCACATCACAATCCCCCCGCCCCAATCTTTGAGAAAATGCAAGATGTTTCTGAAAAAAGCAAAAACAAAAGCCATGTGGCTATGGGAAAAATTAAGATGTGCTGCCCTCTAGTATTTATCAGAACTAACTTTTTAATTAAGCCTCTGGTAATTCTAACAAGACTTTTACATTATTGCCCCATTTAATCCTAACAGCAACTTTGCAATAACTTGTATTGGTATTCTCATTTTACAGTGAGTAAAGAGACAATAAGCTGACCAAGTTTGCACAGCTAGGAAGTGGCAAAGCTAAGTCAAATTGAGGTGCTCTGGCTGAAAATTTCATACTTTTTAAAATGCTGTGCTACAATGACTTGGTTTCCATTTATAATTAGGAAAATTCTGTTGAAAGTCAAAATGGCTTGCCCAGTGCATTTCCCATACTGTGGATTTTAAGTTTTTTTTAAAGAGAATTTTTTTTAAAGATTTTATTTATTTATTTGTCAGAGAGAAAAAGAGAGAGAGAGTGTACAAGCAGAGGGAGTGGCAGGCAGAGGGAGAAGCAGGCTCCCTGCTGAGCAAGGAGTCTGACGCAGGACTCCATCCCAGGACCCTGGGATCATGACCTAAGCTGAAGGCAGAAGCTTAACCGACTGAGCCACCCAGGCGTCCCGGATTTTAATTTTTTAAAAAAAAATTTATTTATTTGACAGAGAGCAAAAGCAGGGAGAGCAGCAGGCAGAGGGAGAGGGAGACCCAGAGCAGGGAGCCCAATGTGGGGCTCGATCCCAGGACCCTGGGATCATGACCTGAGCTGAAGGCAGATGCTTAACCAACTGAGCCACCCAGGCACTGCTGTGGATTTTAATTTTTGTATTTGTTCATGATAGCTCCAAATGAGAGAAAAATAAAATTAAGAAACAGAATAAATCACAGTATTAATCTTTAGGATCAATGCGATTTTTCTGACAACCTAAGGATTTGGTAATTAAGTTCATTTAAAAAAATTAAAAACACATTTTTATATACAGTGGTCAACACAGATCTCAGGTTCTCCCTAGCTCCTGCTTACCCATTAATGTAATTTTCTTTTTTTTTTTTTTTTTAAAGATTTATTTATTTGAGAGAGAGAGTGAGAGAGCATGGGCAGGAGGGGCAGAGGGAGAGGGAGAGAGAACCTCAAGCTGACTTTGCGCTGAGTATGGAGCCAGGCACGGGGCTCAATATCACAATCCTGAGATCACCACTGGGGCTCAAACTAAGAGTCAGATGCTTCACTGTGCCACCGATGAGCCCCTGATATAATTTTCTTAAGCTGCTGCTAGTTGGAAATCACAGTAGTTCCTGTTTCTGCTCAGAGGAAGTGGTTTTGATCCCTACTTTCTCTAGTAGCTTCTTCTGGGAGCAGGGGCTGGTTTGAAGTTCTGTTTACTTACTCCAAGCATCTGTTCAATTTCTGATAACTGGTGGAGCTCTTAATGATTGCTGGCAACATGAGCCATATTGGCATTAGGCTACATTTATCTGAAAAGTGTAAGGCATAGTAAAATCCAGTTGGCCTATATGATAAAAATAATTTAAACCTTGTGCTCTGTAGATCAGCAGTGATCATATAATCATTGATGGCAGTATCTTTGTTACTTCTGCTTTTTTCTTCACTAACTCCTTTTCACTTATTTGTGTTTTATATTTTTTTTGTTTTTCTTTTCTCTTTTTAAATTTTGCCTCCCTTTCTTGTAGCTAAGGCTTTCTAAAGGTACTACTTAATTGATCAGTGACATTAAATGAAGTTCCCAGCATCCATTGTGGAGCAGAACTTTGTGGGCAGGACCACAGTGGTCACCAAATGTAGCAGCCACAACTGTTTTTGGTTTCTTGAAACGCAAAGAAATCCTTCATAGATCTCAGGTGCTTCATGTCATAAACACTGTTTTTGAATTTTGTTTCAGGAACTGCAACCATGAATGAAGAAAACGTAGATGGAACAAATGGATGCAGTAAAGTCAGAACTGGTACTCAGAATGAAGCAGCATTACTTGCTTTGATGGAAAAGACTGGTTACAACATGGTTCAAGAAAATGGGCAAAGGAAATTTGGTGGTCCTCCTCCAGGTATGGATTTATGTTAAAAAATACTGACTCTTTAATGTACATTATGTATGTATATCCACAAATACCCCACACAATAGTTCTTTCCTTATAAATGCTTTAAGACCTTAGCAATCGTTTTTAGTGTTGTGAGGGAGAAGAGATAGATTATATGTGTTATGCATGTTTGACCCTTACATTTTTTTCAACTCTGCTCTTTGTTTAAGAAATAGTAAGGAAGTTTTTTTTTTTTTTCAGTTTTTTATTAAATTCTAGTTAGTTAACATAGTGTAATGTTGGTTTCAGGAGTAGAATTTAGTGATTCATCACTTACATATAATATCCAGTGCTCAGCGCAACAAGTGCCCTCCCTAATAACTATCACCTCTTTAAACCCCCTGTCCCCCAGCCTACCTCTCTTCCAGCAACCCTCAGTTTATTCTCTATAGTTAATAGTCTCTTATGGTTTGCTTCCCTCTCTTTTTTTTTTTCCCCTTCCCCTATGTTCATCTGTTTTGTTTCTTAAATTCCACATATGAGTGAAATCATATGGTATTTGTCTTTTTCTGACTGACTTATTTCACTTAGCATAGTACATTCTAACTCCATCCATGTTGTGGCAAATGGCAAGATTTCATTCTTTTTGATGGCTGAGTAATATTCCATGTATATGTATACCACCACATCTTCTTTATCCATTCATCAGTTGACAGACATTTGGGCTCATTCCGTAATTCGGCTATCATTGATAATGCTGCTGTAGATATTGGGGTGATGTGCCCCTTCAAATCAGTATTTTTGTATCCTTTGGGTAAATAACCTAGTAGGGCAATTGCTGGGTCATATGGTAGTCCTATTTTTAATTTTTTGAGAAACTTCCTGTTTTCCAGAATGGCTGCACAAGTTTGCATTACCACCAACAGTGTAAGAGGGTTCCCCTTTCTTGGCATCCTTGCCAACATTTGTTCTTTCTTGTGTTGTTAATTTCAGCCATTCTGACAGGTGTGACGTGGTATCTCATTGTAGTTTTGATTTGTATTTTCCTGTTGATTAGTGATATTGAGCATCTTTTCATGTCTGTTGGCCATATGGATGTCTTCTTTGGAAAAATGTCTATTCATGTCTTCTGCCCATTTCTTTACTGGATTATTTGTTTTTTGGGGGGTGTTGAGTTTGATAAGTTCTTTATAGATTTTGGATACTAACCCTTTATCAGATATGTCATTTAAATATCTTTCCCCATTCTGTAGGCTGACTTTTAGTTTTGTTGATTGTTTCCTTCACTGTGCAGAAGCTTTTTATCTTGATGAAATCTCAATAGTTCATTTTTGCTTTTGTTTTCTTTGCCTCTGGAGATGTGTCTAGTAAGAAGTTGCTACAGCTGGGATACTTGAGTGGCTCAGTTGGTTAGGCATCTGACTCTTGATTTCAGCTCAGGTCACGATCAGGGTCATGAGATCGAGCCCCACATTGGGCTCCGTACTCAATGGGGAGTCTGCTTGAGATTCTCCCTCTCCCTTTGCCCCTCCCCCTGCTTATGCTTGCATGTGCGCGCTCTCTCTCTCTCTCCAAATAAATAAATAAAAATATTTAAAAAAAAAAGTTGCTATGGCTGAGGTCAAAGAGGTTGCTGCCATGTTCACTTCTAGGATTTTGGTGTTTTCCTTTCTCACACTTAGGTCTTTCATGCATTTTGAATTTATTTTTGTGTGTGGTAAAAGAAAGGGGTCCAGTTTCATTCTTCTGAATGTTCTTGTCCAGTTTTCCCAATACCATTTGCTGAAGAGACTGTCTTTTTTTCCATTGGATATTCTTTCCTGCTTTGTCAAAGATTAGTTGACCATATAGTTGTGGGTCCATTTCTGGGTTTTCTGTTCTGTTCCATTGATCTATGTGTATATTTTTGTGCCAGTACCATACTGTCTTGATGATTATAGCTTTGTAATATAGCTTGAAGTCCAGAATTGTGAT
This sequence comes from Neomonachus schauinslandi, assembly GCF_002201575.2. NCBI lineage: Eukaryota > Metazoa > Chordata > Mammalia > Carnivora > Phocidae > Neomonachus > Neomonachus schauinslandi. The sequence continues at coordinate 72,554,843 of NC_058404.1, read as the reverse complement.
GCCTTCAGCTTTTTCTTTTTCAAGATTGCTTTGGCTATTTGGGGTCTTTTGTGGTTGGTTCCATACAAATTTTAGGATTGTTTATTCTAGCTCTGTGAAAAATGCTGGTGGATGGAATGCCTTAATGGTTCAGTTGGTTAAGTGTCTGCCTTTGGCTCAGGACGTGATCCCAGAGTCCCAGGATGAAACTCCATGTTGGGCTCCCTGCTCAGTGGGGAGTCTGCTTCTCCCTCTGACCCTCCCCTGTCTCGTGCTCTCTCTCTCTCAAATAAATAAATAAAATCTTTTAAAAAAAGAAAAATGCTGGTGGTATTTTGATAGGGATTACATTAAATGTGTAGCTTGCTTCAGGTAGTATAGACATTTTAACATTATTTGTTCTAACAATCCATGAGCATGGAATGTTTTTCCATTTCTTTGTGTCCTCTTCATTTTCTTCCATGAGCATTCTATAGTTTTCAGAGTATAGATCTTTTACCTCTTTGGTTAGGTTTATTCCTAGGTATCCTGTGGTTTTTGGTGCAGTTGTAAATGGGATAAATTCCTTGATTTCTTTTTCTGCTTCTTTATTATCAGTGTATAGAAATGCAGCAGATTTCTGTACATTGATTTTATATCTTGCGACTTGGCTGAATTTGTGTATTAGTTCTAGCAACTTTTGTTGGAGTCTTTCAGGTTTTCTAGTTGGGTTTATAAAGAAGTCAGGATTGGGTCACTGGGGAAAAGAGTACTTTAGCTATTAAAGGGGAGGTTGTTTTTGGGAGGATTTTGAAAGCAGTGAGTAGAGAGGAGTGGTGTTTATACTAGAGGCAAACCAGATGGAAACCGCTATATAAATATGATGTCCTGCCTTTCTACTAGTAGCCGGTGTAATTGATTTGCTCAGAACCCTCCAGTTAACTTTCTACTAGACGTAAAATAAAATCTTGACCTCTGGCCACAGGGATGGCAACACTGACCACCACTTTAATTCTGCCTCAGGTATGCGTTAGCTGTACAGGTCTGCGCGCTGTATGTTGTCCTAACGTGTAAAACGCTTGCTCTTTCTTAATGATATATTGTGAAGGTTTATTCCCTCATTTTTCTTTCAGGTCTCCGCTTCAACCTCATATGCTCAGAGAAGGTTTACCTGACTACCAAAAATACCAACTCTTCTGTTGCTTTTTCTTCATAGCACTTATCAGTCATTGTCTCTTTTCTCTATTGAATATAAGCCTTATGAGGGAAGGGTCTTCTGTTTTGTTCACTGCTGTATCGTCAACATCTAGAACAGTGCACAGCACATAGAAGGCACAGTAAATTTGTGGAATGAATGAGTCATTGAATAGTGCATATAAATATCTTACTAGAATTTGTTTATTTTTGTCTTTCAGGTTGGGAAGGTCCACCTCCACCAAGAGGCTGTGAAGTTTTTGTAGGAAAAATACCTCGTGATATGTATGAAGATGAGTTAGTTCCTGTATTTGAAAGAGCTGGAAAGATATATGAATTTCGACTTATGATGGAATTTAGTGGTGAAAATCGAGGGTATGCTTTTGTGATGTACACTACAAAAGAAGAGGCCCAATTAGCCATCAGAATTCTTAATAATTATGAGATTCGACCAGGGAAGTTTATTGGTGTGTGTGTAAGCTTGGATAATTGCAGATTATTTATTGGAGCTATTCCTAAGGAAAAGAAGAAAGAAGAAATTTTGGATGAAATGAAGAAAGTTACAGAAGGAGTTGTAGATGTCATTGTTTATCCAAGTGCAACTGATAAGACCAAAAATCGTGGTTTTGCATTTGTTGAATATGAATCTCACAGAGCTGCTGCTATGGCTAGGAGAAAACTAATTCCAGGTAAACTTGTCCTTCTAAAGTTTATTTTTTCATATTAACCTTATTGTAAATATGGAAAAATGACAGCACCTCATAGATCAATATTTTGAAAATATATAATGCCCTTAAAGAGGTATAGAGATTTTTTGACTAAGGAAGTAAAATAAAGGGTTCTAAAAAGACAAGAAGTTGTTCCTATAAAATGAGTCATTATCTGTAATAATATACTAATTTACTGACTATATACGCTTTTATTGTGGTGGTGTTGTTTGATAAAAATCCAAAGGACAGTACCTGATTCTTTTGATAAAAGTCTTTTTTTTTTTTTAAGCTCTAACCCATTTCAGAGAGAGAGAGACAGCATGAACAGGGGGTGAGGGAAGGAGAGGGGCAGAGGGAGAAGGAGAAGCAGGCTCCCCACCGATGCAGGGCTCCATCCCAAGACCCTGAGAACATGACCTGAGCCAAAGGCAGATGCTTAACTGACTGAGCCACCCAGGCATCCTGATAAAAGTCTGTTTTTGAAATGTATTTGTTCTGTTGATTCTTGAAATGAATTCCACTGTAAGTTCTGGCTGGGTTTGCCTTAGTAAAAACGTTCATGGAAGTTTTCATGTGGAAAAACTAGTGTTTAACCAAATACACTGATAGGTACTTGAGTTCTTGCTTCTTTGGAGAAAGTTTTACTTAATAGTTTTTGACTTTTAGTTGTTTTAATTGTCTTCAGGTTAATTTATTTTTTTACAGGTACATTCCAACTATGGGGCCATACCATTCAGGTAGATTGGGCTGACCCGGAGAAAGAGGTTGATGAGGAAACCATGCAGAGAGTTAAAGTTCTCTATGTAAGAAATTTAATGATCTCAACTACCGAGGAAACTATTAAAGCAGAATTCAACAAATTCAAACCTGGTGCAGTTGAACGAGTAAAGAAACTTAGAGATTATGCTTTTGTTCACTTCTTCAACCGAGAAGATGCAGTGGCTGCTATGTCTGTTATGAATGGAAAATGCATTGATGGAGCAAGTATTGAGGTAACACTGGCAAAACCAGTAAATAAAGAAAACACTTGGAGACAGCATCTTAATGGTCAGATTAGCCCTAATTCTGAAAACCTGATTGTGTTTGCTAACAAGGAAGAGAGCCACCCAAAAACTCTAGGCAAACCGCCAACTCTTCCAGCTCGTCTCAATGGTCAGCATAGCCCAAGCCCCCCCGAAATTGAAAGATGCACTTACCCATTTTTTCCTGGAACAAAGCTTACTCCAATTAGTATGTATTCTTTAAAATCCAATCATTTCAATTCTGCAGTAATGCATTTGGATTATTACTGCAACAAAAATAATTGGGCACCCCCAGAATATTATTTATATTCAACAACAAGTCAAGATGGGAAAGTACTCTTGGTATATAAAATTGTTATTCCTGCTATTGCAAATGGATCCCAGAGTTACTTTATGCCAGACAAGCTCTGTACTACGTTAGAAGATGCAAAGGAACTGGCAGCCCAGTTTACATTACTTCATTTGGGTAAGTTTAAAAATACTTTAAATAATTATTGTAGAATATGAAACTAGGAAATACAGTTATTAAAAATTACTTTGATTTCGTGGTATTTAACATAAATGTTACCTCAATTTTGTGAATTCATGGTAAATTTTGTTGAGACTTTTCTCTCGTATAATCTTCCTATATTTAGCTTTTTAAACATTACTTAGGGGAAAATTTGGTTTTGATTTACTCTTACAGAGTACATGATCTTATTTCATTAATTTATTGTTTTTGTAATGACTAATCCTCATTTAATAATTTCTATGTAAGTTATAGGATGTTACTTAAACCAATTTGTAAGAGTGTCCCTGCATCTTTGGTGAAGTCTACACAGTAATCATTTTGGGGGACAGCGGTAGGGAGTTGGTAAAATCAGAGGTATTCCAGATGGGTTATGTGTAGACACAGTCTTATGCTCACCAATCTGGAAATTTGTCATTATTACTCATAAAAGACAAAAAGCATCACTAAGAGATGTTTATGACCATTCTCTTCTTTAATTTCATGCTTTTAAAAAAGTAAGTTTCTCTAATGCCTTTGAGGGATAGTTAAAAAGGCTTTGGTAACAAAAGAGTTTGCATTATGAAGGAAGAGATGCAATATCACTCTGATATTTCTTTTGTTTTTTATTATGTTAGCATCCCCCCACCACCACTTTTTCTGTTTTTTAACGCAGCTGTAAATAGCAGTTGGTGATTATTTTGTGCCCCAAATGATAGTTATTAGAAGAATAGTGGTTTCTTGAAAAAAACAATAAAAAGGAAGAGTCCCCAAGAAGGATTATAATTGTTTCTTAATTATAATTGTCAAACTCTTAGCTTAACATTGATGATTTGTTATATGGTTGCAGAATCATACTACTGAAGCTTATGTCTATTTAAAATTGATACTCTCAAATTTGTTAAAAAGAAGGCAGTCTAAAAGGAAAACCATTGTCAAGGGGAGAGGGAATTTTATACATTGTATAGATGTATTTTATACAGTGCTTATCCATCATAACCACTCCCACAGTATGCATATTTTTAGGAGATTCTGATCATTAGAATTTTAGGCCTGAAGGTAGGGTTTCTTTCAAAAAAACTTTTTGGTAGTATCTTCGATTATTAGTTGGAAACGTTTGGGAATTTTACAGTCATTGAAATTAATAAATTCTTAAGTATGATTTTCATTAATGCACAAAATAGAGGCCTTCCATTTTTTTCTTTAAATAAAGACAATTAAGTTAAAGAAAAATTATAATAACAGCAAATAATTCAAATTAGGGCTCTTAGAAGAAATGGATCAAATTATTTTTTTGGAGTGGAATACAGGTAATTAGCTGCTGAGCAAGATTTTCTCAAGATACTTGTATCTGATCTAACATAGTAATGCTGAAACATATTTCTATCCCTACTCAGTTTCCTTACAAATTTAAATTGGCTTAAATTTCCAAGATTCTTAAAATATAGTCTTAGTTTATGTCAGATTTTCTATTTAGACATGATATGCCCATCTGGTTATCCCATAAAGAAGATCAGATGTTATATGGAACCAGAGGTTTTTCATCAGCTTTTAATTCCATTATTAAGATGGTTTTTACTTGAGTCCTAGGACCATAGTTAATTTGTATTGACCTTATAGTTCCCAAAGAGAACCCCTGTTCAGGTATAGTATTCCCAACTTGATTTTGTTATTTAGGGATGAAATTAGCTTCAATAAATGAAATACTTAGAGGGCACAGTTTGCTTTAGTCATCTATTTCAGATTTTATCAACCTTATATAAAAAGCTCCTTATAATAAAACAATGGACAATTTGTGTTTCATATATTTTCTCAGTTTCTAATTAGCATCAGAGAGAATACCTAAGATCCAAATATAAGCCAGAAATTTTAATTAAACACTAGGGCTTGTTTGGATGCACTACACGAGGCTTGAGGCCTTGTCTACAGGAAGTAACATAAAAATCCTTACTGCAGTTGACTAGAAATGTGAGTGAAGGTTGAGTAGAGGCAGCGAGGAGAAGGAGGGATAGATTTTAAGGAAGTAGAAGAATCAGAAATCAGGGGTCTAGAAATCTTTGATCAGAAAACAAATGCCTGACCTTTGGAGGTTATTAAAGTAGGGCAGGAACTATAGATAGCCAGGAGGTTACATGTTGCTATATGGGAGATTAAGGTATATATAGATTGAATATTGTTGTGGCAGTATTCTGGTTTGCTTTTTACTTCTGTTAATATTGGAGTCTCTGGGCTTTAAAGAGTTGATGCCTCTTTAGGTGCAGATCTAAAGGTTGCAAGATTTTATTCGTTGGTTTAAGGGTTGAGATCAGTTTGTGGTAGTGGTGTATTCTTAGTGGTGTGTTCTTCTTATCCTGCTAAATATTTACATGTTGCAAGCATTGGATTTTTCTGAGATCTTGAGAGGTTGTTATTGGTTCCCGGAGTCTCTCAAATAGAGTTCATTAAATATTAAATCATCTTTTGTCTCTGTTTTCTAAAGATTGGAATGTACCTCTGTAGATAGTGAATTTAACTATGGTTTTAAGATGTTTTCTTTGGGTGTAGTAATTTTTTTCTTTTTTAAGTTTGTTTTGATACTCTTCTGTTAACCCTTTCAGTTTGATGCTATTTTGAGCATTATTATCCAGTCTTACCTTGATGATCTTTGACTATTACATGTAATATAGTCATTTACCTTTTTATTTCAGAGTCCTTCAAGAATGTATTTTTAATATCCACGTTGTTTTGGTGTTACCATGCCCCTTTTTTGAGTTTGTAAAATAAAAGAGAAAAAGTTAGACTTCAGTTAAAGGATTATCATTGGTGTTATGAGGAAAATAGTTTTCTTATAAAGGGATTATAATAGGTACCTAAATGAGTACTAGAGATCAGTGAGTTTACTTCTAGTGACCATTTAATGCTCTTAGCAGAACCCCAAAAGTTCTTGGTGGGTAGTACTTTAAAATCAATTTTTAAAAAATTTGGGTTTTTTGGTCCTATTTAAAGTGAACTCTGTTTTAAGCAAAATATCCCTAATAGAAGAAGCTAAAAGCTGGGATTAATGCCAAAATTGAACCCTCTTTTTTTTTTTTTTTTAACTTCAAAGTTGGAGACTGTCTTCATCTTCATAATGTCTGAGAATGATCTCCCTAACCTCACTGGAAACTGATCACCCAACCAACGGGATAAGAAATGTCACCTGTTTATATTTAGGCACCTATAATATGTGGGATACATAGTGGGCTTAATACGTAGAATACATACTTGTGGGCTAAGAGATAGATAGGTTCTATGCTAAGTATTTGATGTATGGAGATATCGTGGGTAATTCAATATCATATCTCTTTAAGTATTTTCTGTTTCATAATTTTGTATTTGTTTAATAATGGATCAGACTATCAGTGTGAATAATCTTGCTTTTCCTAAAATTTGCCTCTGTTTTGAGTATGGGCCTTCCAATTTTGCCACTGCTTTCCCCTGGAGGATTCTTCACCACGTAGGAGTGGGATAAGCAAAATCAAGGAGATAAAGGAAGGTCCTGGAGAATTACAGTTTTGAAGAAAGAAAGTCCTGGAGAATACTAACTGGAAGGAGGGAGGTAGCCTCAAGTGTGTATTGACAGTTCACCTTGTTATATAATTTATTAGTAACTAATTGAAGGCAAGGCATTTCTCTTCTTACTTCTGTGTTTGTGTAATACTGACACAAGTGGCAGTTTGTTACTTGTATGAACCACACAAAGCTTTCAACCAGGAGTAAAGAACCTCTATTACAGACCAGCTTGTGCCATTGATTTAATTTCATCTGACTTGTATACTATTGTTTTGGCTATGACTGATGAAGTTTGTTAAAGAACAAATTTTCTTGAATGCCTCTCACGTGCTGAGTATACTTTTGTAGCCTTCAGGGGTTAAATATAAATGAAACTTTGTTTTTGGTCTTAAGGAGTCATCATCTATTGAAGAAGGCAGAGACAAACTCTGCAGAAGTTTTGAGGGTACAAAGAAAGGGCACACCTCCCACCTGATTTGAGTTGTAAATCTTGAGGAGAGTTTATGGGCAGAGGGGCACAATATGAGCAAATACCTGCTAGAAAAATAGCATGTTGGGGGGTTAATGGCAAACAGTTGTGTATAGTGTTTGCTTAGGTGATTTCAGCTGGATTTTAAGGATTAGAAATTGAAAAGATGTGGACATTAGTTAATTGAAATTTCATCAGTTTTGCTTTTTAAAACTTTGCAAGTTTTTTTTAGTACAACTGTGTTGGCTTTAGTTGCTTTTCTTCTGAGCAAGGGATTTTTTTCTGGATGAATCCATCCTAACTTGTGTGGACTATTTTATGTGTCATCTTTCTACTATCTCCTGTACTTGAAAAGTATTCATTTTGTGGCTGACTTGCATATTGCTTCTCATATTTGACTTTGTAATGACATACTCATTAGAATTTTTAATATTTTCTGGTCATAGAGTGGTAAAATATTTAGATATATATTCTAAGCATGATAGCCATTATCTTTGCTATCCCTTTAATATCATTAAAATTAGGTTTTGATTTTTGCTACCACTTGTAATTTGGTTGAAAGTTATAAAATAGAAGACACAATAGGATGAAAGTAAAACTTCTGAGAAGTTTTAATCTGAAAAATAATTGGTGCTTTTTTTTCTTACGAGCTATCATTATTTCCAGATTGATGGGCAGAAATGCAAAAATAAAATTTTGATTTAAAAAATTTGCTAACAAATTGCTTTGAAACAGAGAAACTTTTTTTTTTTTAATTTAGGAAATAATTTTGGGAGACAAGCTAAATATATATAATGGTTGTATCATAACGAAATTTATTATAAATAATTAAAAGAAAAATAATGCTTTTTAGAAAGTTCTTCTTTCCAGTTTTAATTACAGACCTAACTTCAATGATACTATTTCAAATTGATGTTTTAAAGAAAAATAATTTGCTGAATTTGCTTTAAAATTCGCCTAGTTAAATAAGTAGGAATAGCATCAACATGTGTACATTAATTTGTTTTCATATGACCAAATAATGAAATGAAAATTCCATTAACTCAACTATGTGTCTTTGACCCTCCAGAGGGCCCAGTGCTAATGAAAATGTATTTTTGTTCCTCTTGAAACATACTATTTTTTCCTGCAATATCATCATCTGGTATTACTCATAATTCTTATTATTACTTTTGTATTAATGAACCATAATTATCATGGAGTTAGAATGTGAGAGAAGCAGCTTATTAACACAGAGTATTGAGTGAAAATATAAGGACCTGTAGCCTCAACCACCAACAAACCGTGACCTTGGATGGCAAATGAATCATTCACTCTTTGTGCACCTCCATGCCTTCACCTCTAAAATATCAGGGTTTTTACTTGGTGAGCTTTAAGGATTCCTCTATCCCCCCAACTTATGGTTTTGTTTAAAATACTGTAAAAAGTTTTATGAAGGACCAGAAATAATATTTGAATTTTTATATATACCAAAACATATATTTGAATTCAAATAGTTTAAAACCAAGAGCTGCTTTTGTAAGAATTAATTATCAGTTTAATATCCCTTTCTTTATATAATTGAAAGCTTTTATCTGTCTACTTCACGGCAGAGCAGTTGGTAAGAAAAAGGAGAGTCACCTATTTTATTTGCATGAAGACAAGTAATTGCTTTTTGGTTATTTCCTTCCCTGAATTTTTTCAGTTAAATATAATCAAAACTAAGATTTTATAAAACAGCTTAATTACTTAAAAGTTTGGAAATTTGTTTTCTTTTATAACAGAGAATCTAGGAAAATAATGATATGTATTAAAACATATCATGTGACCAGTATTTATTCCATAGTTATGTTATTAACTGGCTAATGTGATCTGTGATTTCATTTGCTTTATATATTTAATCATGTTTGATCCTTTTTTCTTTTGTATCTTTGGTTAATACATTCCTAAAATACTTGTTCTAATACACGTTTTAACAGTAGCTACTGCTTTTTTTTTAAATTTAATATCTGATCTTGTCATTTAATATTTAAAAAATAATGGTTTGTAAATTTTCCTCTCTTGTATCAAATGCCACAATAAATTTTGCATGTATACTCCATTCTTGGATGTCAGCAGCAGTTTATAATTTTGCCACATCATGTCCTCTAAATATATTTTTTTAGTGTGGCTTTGAAAGGAATTTCAATGTTATATTGATATTTCTCTCCTTTATGGCTTATTTTTTTGGGGGGGGTGGTTAGAATTAGCAAAATCTGTATGAAAAGCTGCATTAGTCTTCTGCCTGTCATGCCCCTATTTCTGTTTCCTATTTAAAATTTAGTAGACAATAATTACTTATGCTATAGCAATATAATTTAGTGAGTGGACTAGTGAATGGAGACAAAAGGTTTTGGAAAGATGGTTTTACTGTGATGATTTTATTCAAGTAATTATCTGTGCTTTTAACTACTTTAAAATTATTCAGTGTCAGTTGCTTCCAGGCCATTTGGATAGATTAAATATAGTATCTACTTTTATTAGTTAATTTCAGATATATCATCTACTGTAGAGCAATTTCCTCTGTTCTAGAGTAATACATCCTCTATGTAAGACATGGTAGTGTACTACCTCCAAGAGTGGTGCTCTTACTTACGGGGATTCAAAACAAAAGAAAACAAGATAAAAAACTTTAGTCCCCCCATCTAATTAGAAGTTTTAAATCACCAGAATATTAATAAGTACTCTAATTTTCTTGCTCCCTAAATTTGTAGTATTTGCCTAAAGATATGCTAGTTACATGTGAGCCATTATTATCTCATAGTAAGTGACATTTGAACTATAAAAATGACCTGTATGTAGGTTTTTATATATATAATATAGTTCAAATTTTAAGAAAGTGATTTGTTTATATACCTTCCTGCATTGTTTTGATTCGGTAAATATCATCTGTATACCACACTGATAATGAATTCTACTATAATTGTATCTATAACTTTAGGTTAAAAAGTAAGTAGGAATGCAATCATTAGAAAACAGTCTGTTGTATTGCCTGATAATTTGGTGAGTGTACTCTGAAATGTCTCTTTTGTTTTGTGTTTAAACAGCATAGCTTGATTTTTATATGCAGATTAACTCAAGGGATTTGCATTTGAATAAACTTGAATAAATAAAAAAAAGTGTAAACTAGGATGTACAACTCCAGCTTCCTTATACAGTAGATATCTATGTTGACTGTCACTTTTTCTCTTGCACATTTTGATTTTCTTTCATTATGTTTCCTAGAAAGGATATTACTAGAAATACTTTACTTTTTTAACTTTTTTTTTGTAATCCAGGTTTTTTTTTAAGATTTTATTTATTTATTTGACAGAGGGAGACACAGCAAGAGAGGGAACACAAGCAGGGGGAGTGGGAGAGGGAAAAGCAGGCTCCCCGCTGAGCCAGGAGCCCAATGTGCAGCTCCATTGCAAGACCCTGGGATCATGACCTGAGCCAGGGGCAGATGCTTAATGACTGAGCCACCCAGGCACCCTTGTAATCCTGTTTTGTATGTAGATTTTTGTAAGACTGCAGTGCAGGCCCATTAACTTAGTATTTTTTTTTGTTACCTTTGTTTTCATAATACGTTTTTCAGTCACTGGCTAGGTTATGGGATAAACAAATCAGTTTGCAGCTTTTGTGCCATATATGTGTATGGCTTTTTTTTTTTTTCTTCCACTGCTGTGTTAATTTTTGGTTCAAGAATGACCAAATCAGTAGTTACGAATTTATGAAAATTACAGATTATTTTGGGCACAGAATTTATAAGACTCCAAGTGAGCCATTATGAATCTTTGGAAAAAAAGGTTTAAAGTTATATTCTGCACTAACTAAAGTTAATAATTTTTACCAAAAGTAAAAAACTAATTCAAGCAGGGACATGTTTATTAATTTAAATGATTCTTACCTGTGTGTATTATGTCTCCATGTTTCCTTGAGCTCTCACAAATCAAGTTTCCTTGAGTGATTAAGAATCCCTTAGGGATTCCTTGGTATGAAACTTAGCTTTATCAAGTACGGAAATAGTGATGATACTAGAGCATTGGAAAGCTTATTCCTTTTCTCTTAAGAACTAGAGGGAAAAAGGAGATACTAAGCAAAAATAGGATTACTTGCCCCATGAAAGCACTCTCCTAGCTTCTGAGGGGGATTTACAAATATGAAATAGTCATAATTGTTTTTCCTTTTTCATTTCTTAAATTTTTGTCCTATGATTTACTTAGTAGTAGACAAGATTTTTTAGCTTCTTGTATTGCAGTGCAGCTAGGATACCTGTGCTTTTTCTGTTCTTTTTGCAATCATCTACTTTTATTTATGTACCAGTGTTTTTTAAAAAACTTCACTTCTGTTGGCTTTTAAAAACCTTTGTACTTTATTTTTACTTATTTATTTATTTGCATTTATTGTAGTTCATGTGCAAACAAGAAGGAGTTGCTACATTAGTGAACATGACTTGGGGAGGGAGATGGACAAGCTTTTTCATCAGTCCTCTAAGGCTTCAGAAAGTAGGTTGGTGATGTCAGGCACTCTTTCATTTGAATTGGTAACTAAGGGGATGATTCCATTGCCTTAAGATTTTAAATTAATTTTCAGGTAATTTTTATTTTCATTTCCTTCAATGACAAGAAAAATTTCATTTTCGTTTCTATGACAAAAATTCTATAGTCAACTCCCAAATATTTATGTTTAGATATGAGGTATGAATAAACCAAAACTTAATAATCCAAGTATAATTGGCTTATTTATTTAATTATATTTATTTATCCCAGGATGCTGTTTACATGTATGGTTCATCAATTCAGGGACTTTACATACATTCTAAAGCCCTGTTATAAAACCCAACTTAGGAAAAGTTGAAAACTTCTCCTCAGCTCAGTTTCCTGTTGGGGAGGATGGCATTTTCTCATGCTGGTGGAGTGCACAGACTTAAGTAGAATATTCATCGTCCCTCTGTCTTATCTCTTTTTTTTTTTTTTTTGCTGGTAATGGGCAGGTTATTCACTTTAATCCTTCATTTTATGAAAGATGTGAAGTGGATTATTAAAAATGTGTAAAATACGAAAGGATTCAAATTTTAAAGATTTATTTATTTATTTTAGAGAGAGAGCACACACGAGCTAGGGAGGGGCAGAGTTGGAGAAGACTGAATCTCAAGCAGACTCCCCGGTGAGCAGGGAGCCTGATTTGGGGCTTGATCCCATGACCCTGAGATCCTGAGATCCTGACCTGAGCCAAAATCAAGAGTCAGATGCTAAACCGACTGAGCCATCCAGAACACCCCAAGATTCAAATTTTAAATTGAAAGAATTGAAGCAATGGGAAATTATGAGTAGGAAAATAAAGCCTAGCAAAACTAAACAATTTATTGTTTAGGGGTATATTAATATGTGGCAAAACCATAGAGAAAAGCAAGGGAATGATTAACACTTAAAAATTAGGATCATGATTACTTTAAGGGTTAGAAGGAGAAATTGGAAAGGATGCAAGAGAGACTTCTAAGTTATTGATAATTTTCTGTTTCTAAGCCTGGGGGGTGAGTACATATTTTTATTTTGTAAATAATGTAACTGTACATTTATATTTTATATATTTTTCTCTTTGTATAACATACTTTTACAATTAAGTAAATAAGCTGGCAAAAAATGAAAGTTAGCCAACCAGCCAAGAGTTAAGAACTTGAATTATTTTATCAAAATTAGAGTGAGTTGTACTCTAGAGATTCTCAAATTCATATAATTAAGAGTAATATAGGAAAGTTGTGTTGTTTCCAGACCAAATATTTTTATCCTGCTCAGACTATATGTGAACTGTTTTGTTTTCTTTTGGGCACTAGGGTTTGTTTAATTCTTGACAACTAGGGAGGACTTGGAAACTCTAATGCGAAGTAGGACAGTGAACAACTGAACAATTTGGGGCTTTTTAGTCCATAAATACTAATATTTACAGGGAAAATATGATTGCTGCCTTCAAGTGTTTGAAGAGCTGGCACATAGGAAAAAGACTTTAATATGAAGTCCAGGGGTTAGAATTAGGTCTAATAGAGGAAAATTTCGGGGGGGGGCATATTATGATTTAATACAACCCAGAACCATGTAAGTGTTTAAAGTACTAAAAGCTCTGTTGCACTCAGTTTAAGAAAAAAAAAATAACCTTTGTTTTAAATCTGTTTATACTGTTAAAGAAATGTATGGGGAAAGGAAAGACTATTTCCTTTATTTACTATACTATTATAACTCCGAATTATCTTCCATAACATCACTTAGAGTAGATTAGCCTTGCAGTTTTGAAGCCCTCTGAAAAATGTGCTTTTCGAAACTTTAACATAAGAAAGTTTGGTTTTGGCATTTTTATTCTCATATGAATAACCCTTTTGTTTATTATTCACTCCTTTAGGCTTTCTGTTCTCCTTTTTGGTTTATTAACTGGCAGCTGATTGATTGTTAATCCTTGTTAATATGTGTGTTCATTCAATAAATACTTACTGAACACTGTACTTTGTCTATAAAGTCCTGAGGATCTCTAGTGAATCAGATTCAGTTGCTGCCTTCATAGGGTTTACCTTCTATGAGGAAGATACTCAGTTACAGTTCTGATAAATACTCTGAAGAGGTACAGGGTGTCTGAGAATATGTAACTGGATGACCTGACCTAATCTGAGATGAGAGGGTCAGGGTCAGGAAATAGTACATTACATTTAGAAAGAATTTCAGCAAAATGAAATTCAGTACTTTAAATTTAGTATAGCATATAGACTTCCTAGACTAAAAGGGTATGGCATTTAGAGCCAGATTTCCTGAGTTCATATCCCAGCTTCATTACTTATTTGGAAAAGTTATTTTAACCTCTTTGTTCTTTAGTTTCCTCATCTGTAAAATGGGAATGTTAACAGTATTTATCTCGTAGGGTAATGGTATATATTAAATGAGTTAAAATGTTAAAAGGCCCACAATAGTGCCTTTTGTATATAAAAATGTACCATATAAGTATTGAAAAATAACATTTACTCAGAAAACAAATCTAAGAAAACAGTTTCTAATCATTTATAATAATGAATATTATTAGTAATAATAGTTAAGATTCTTTGAACACTTATATAGGTACTATGCTAAATGCCTTTATATAATACATTATTCTGACACTTCCTTGAGGTAAATATTACTTTAATGTCTACACTTTTTTTTGGTAACAAATGAAGAAACTGAGCCTTTAGGAAATCAAATAGTTTGTCCAGGATCCCCCAGTTAGCTAAGAGGCCGTATGCTCTTAGCTGCTGGTCTTTGTAATATCACGTGATTCAAGTGAAAAACTGACCTGAGTCTAATGTTAAACATTTGATAACAAACTGTGAACTTGTAGGATATTATTGGCCAGTTATTCTTCTAAAAATTAAAATAGAAGGAGATGGGTCTTTGTTCCATGCTTTACATCCTTTTCAGAGACAGTTTATCTTTACCAGTCCTACAAGCCCATATATCAGACCACTTCAGTGTAGTGTGGACCTAGGACATCTGTCTCAAACCTAAATGAATCATTCTAAATTACAGAGATCTTGTGAACATATTTTGTTTACAAGGTGACTTTGGGATTTTTAAGTTTAGGATGAACACTGACAACCAGTAGCATGTGTGTCAAGGGGCAGATGATGTTTTAACCTCTATCAGATGCTAGACAGAATTTCAAATAGGCAGAGTTTGTTTATATCTATTTCATGGTCTCTTGTTGTTTGGTACTCTCATTTGCTCTCTGATTATACTCAAAACATCTCAAACACATAATTCAACCATATAAATTTTCACTCCAGTTGTATCTGTGTTTTTTCATTGTTATTTCCTTGTTCAGGAACCAGCAGTGGCTTGCTATTGTGGTATGATCAGGTCCTCTGAAATCCACATTCTCTTGTTCAGAATGTTCTCCTGGTTTTCCCCATCTTACCTAACCATAGACAAATACCTCTTGTTTTGATCATCTGAATTTATCATGTTCATTGGCACTTCCGGGCTTTTCTTAGTGTTGGTCACTCTGCTTGGAATATTCTTCTACTTACTTTCATTTACTTAACCTCTTATATTAAGCTTTTCTTAGACATAGTAACTGCTGAGGATGACTTGTTCTTTATAATATTACTCAACAATATAGTAATTTTTAGATTACTGTTTATTTACTATTATAAAATTTTTGATCCCTCAGGATTGTAAAGCCAAGGGACTTTGTACGTGTTTTTTTTTTAATTATTATTATTTACGGCGTTTATATAGTTTAGTACTGTCTCCTTTAATATTTAGCATATAGTGCTTTTCAAATAATTGAAAATTATCAACATGCTCTAAGATTAAAAGATAAAGATTCTTAGGAAAGATAAAGACTATGCTTTGAGCAGGAAGTGAAAAAAGTGATATTGGAAAAGAAATATCTGAGATATGGAGTTGGTAGCTATAAACACAGAACAATTACATTATGAATGGTGGTTAACAGGATGATATATAATTATAGTTCAATTAAGTAGAAATTACAAGTATATAGTTATTAAAATGCTGATGAAATGAGTATTTCAAAATAGTGAAATCCTTGAAATATAGACTTGAGTCATGGATTATTTTATATTAAAGATGTATATGTTATATATATGTATTTATAAATGAAATTTGGATAGTGGAAGAATAGGAGATTTTGATTATAGTAGTATGGAATATAATAGATCATATTACATACAGTTTTATAATTTTATTAACCATTATGATAACTTCTTAAGTTTATTACATAAGCCATAGTTACATTTAGTGCCATCTATAACATTTGTTAAGACTTCACAAATGGAAAATAATTGGCAATAGCTTATTTATTGTATGTTATTTCTAAACTTATTATACTAGCTTGCATTTCTTCTTCATCCTTCTAAACAGGTATAGACTAAGAAGATGGAGTTCTTTCAGTTTAGTTTTCTAAAGGCAGGAAAAACCCTGAAAATTCAGGTTGCTAATATAGAAGTTGGAATATACTGGAATCCTGTGCATTCAGTTATTTTCTGTTTTGAAAAGAAGAAAGAGCAGTATGCCATACCTGAAAGTCTGAAACACAGTTCTTCATTTTTTGTACCAGTTACTTAAAAATTTATATGGAATTCTTCTTCAAACTGAAAACCAGTGAAATCTTCAAAGATACACAGTATGCTTATACAATTATTTTTAAGTGACTTTTAAAAATTTTTTTTTAATTTTATTTTATTATGTTAGGCACCATACATTACATCATTAGTTTTTGATTTAGTGTTGTTTATAGAACAATTCATATCTACAATGTTAGGTCTTAGTGGATATAATGAAAATAAATACCCTAATTAGTAAGAATTTTACCTAGTTTACCTTTTTTTTTTGGCTTTTATTCCTACATAACAGAAGACTAAAAATACTGTATCTAATGATTGTAGTTTTATAGAAAACAAGATCCTGTTTCTGATCTTTGAAGTTTAATGTATCCTATTCTTATTCTTGACTTTTTGACAGGCCTTTTCTTTTCTCTAGCTTTTCCCTTGTGTCTGGATTACTGAATAATCCCTTACTGAATAATCATTATGTTGTATACCTGGAACTAAAAAAAAAAAAAAAATTCGTTTGAAATAATTTCTTAGACTAAATTTATTAACAGTCTATACTTTTTTTTTTTTTTTAAAGATTTTATTTATTTATTTGAGACAGAGAGAATGAGAGAGACAGAGAGCACATGAGAGGGGGGAGGGTCAGAGGGAGAAGCAGGCTCCCCGCCGAGCAGGGAGCCCGATGCGGGACTCGATCCAGGGACTCCAGGATCATGACCTGAGCCGAAGGCAGTCGCTTAACCAACTGAGCCACCCAGGCGCCCCAGTCTATACTTTTTAAAAGGAATGACGCTAACAAATGACAAAGCACCAGTAGTAACCTTGTGTTTGACATTTACTTGAGATTCTGCTGATGGTTTTTACTTTTCCTTTGAGGATTATCATCATCTCTTCTGTACATTAACAGAAATGTAATTGTTCCAGACTGATAATTTAAATGCCAGCATTTTATCATCTTAAACTTAACTAAAGATTAACAAAAAATTAATTGTAAAACTCCAGGTCATAGTATGTGAAGGCCTTATGGAAGGACGACTGGTTCCATATTTAACAGTAATTTCAGTTAGCATCTTTACTGAAAATCACCATTATAGTTTTTAAATTACTCTGAATCATTTTTATTTTATTTTGGTAACTATGTTATGAATAGTTTTATTTTTTAATCATAATTATAAATGATCAGTTTCTTATTTATGTATATCACTATGGTAGCTATTGTAATTCCCCACTTTTTTTTTTAACTTAGTAAGTTATTACATTACATACAGAAATCATGACTGTAAGCTTTGTGAATTACTACAGAGGGACCGCATCTGTTTAACTACCAGCTGAAGACATAAAATATCAACACTCCAAAAAGCTTCTTCGTTTGTACCCTGATGCACATATTACCTTCTTTCTTCCCAAACCATCCTTCTGACTTCTGTGTTTTTGAAATTTATACAGCATTTTATATACTTTTGTCTGGCTTCTTTTAACATTATGCTTATGAATAAAGATTGGTCCATGTTGTTGCATGTGGCAGTACGGTTCATTCACTCTCTCTGATAGTAATATTCCAACAGGATGTTAGGATTTATTTGCTGTTTTCTATTGTTGATAGGAATTTGAGGTGCTTTCAGTTTGTGTTGTTCAAATAATGATGCTGTGAATATTCTTGCATGCATTCCTGTTGAATACATGGGAATAAAAGTGGGTCATATTTTTAAAACTTTAGTAAATAATGCCAGTTTTTCAAAGTGATTATATAAATTTACACTTCATGAGCAGCATATGGGTTTTGGTTGTTCCAAATTCCTGCCAACACTTGGGTATTATTAACCTTTGAAAATTTTGAACATTCTGGTTAGTATATATTGCTATCTCATTGAGATTATAACTTTTTTTTTTAAGATTTTATTTATTTATTTATTTGAGAGAGAATGAGATAGAGAGTGCATGAAAGGGGGGAAGGTCAGAGGGAGAAGCAGATTCCCTGCTGAGCAGGGAGCCCGATGCTGGACTCGAATCCCGGGGCTCCAGGATCATGACCTCAGCCGAAGGCAGTCACTTAACCAACTGAGCCACCCAGGCGCCCCAAGATTATAACTTTTATATCATTGTTTACTAATGATATCAAACATCTTTTAATAGGATTATAGGGCATTAAGATACCCTCTTTCTTTTTTTAAAGATTTTATTCATTCACTCTTGATGAAATGTCTTTCTTGTTTTAAGTTTCTTGTCTCTTTATTGTTGTGCGTTGTTTGTTTTTGCCTTTATTAAGATACAAGCCCCTTGTTGGGTGTATTTTCTACAAATACCTTCTTCTACTGTGTGGCTTACTACTCTACTTTATTTCTACTCTGTTCATGGTACACTTTGAAAAATAGAGAAGTTCTTAATTTTAGTATGATTCAATTTATCAATCTTTTAAAGTTAGTCTTGTTTGTGTCCTGCTTAAGAAATCATTGCTTACCTCAAAGTCATGAAATATTCTCCTATATTATATTTTAGAAATTTTTTTATCTTTTAAATTTAGTGAGGGTGTGAAGTACATGTTCAAGTTTTATTTTACCTTCAGTATGTATAATCATTTACATAGTACTATTTATTGAAAAGACTACCCTTTTCCCATGATTCTGAAGTGCCACCTTTAATGTAAATCGAGTATGGATGTATATGTACACACATGCACACCTATATGCACATACATGCCTTATTCTGGATTCTTTATTCCATTGATCTAATTTAATTTACTACATTGTCTTAATTACATAACTTTGAAAAGTCTTAATATTTAGTAGAGAACATCTTTACATGTTTTTTCTTAATTATCTTGGCTCTTCTCAGCCCTTACATTTCCATATGAATTTTACAATTAGATTATAAATTTATACCAAATTTATACCAAAAAGAAGTCCTACTGGAACTTTGATTAAAATTGAATTGTATCTGCAGATCAATTTGCAAAGAAATGACATTTTACAATATTGGAACTTTTGATCCATGAACATTATAGATCTCCATTTATTTAGGCTTTCTTTAATTTTTCCAAATACTCCGTAGTCTACTGTGTAAATTTCTCCTACATCTTTTATTAGATTGATTTGTAGGTATTTAATGTTGTTCAATGCCATTGTAAAAGTGCCTTTTAATTTTGATTTCTGATTGTTCCTGTTTATATAAATACAATTTATTTTTTATGTATTGAATAAAACTATTTATTTGATTCTAATGGTTTGATCCTACATAATTTTAAATTTTCTACCTACACAGTCATGTCAACTGCAAATAAGGAGCCTTTTCCTTCCTTTCTATCCTTACACTTTTCTTTTTTCTCTTGCCTTACTGCACTGGCTATACTGCTGGATATATTATAGGCCTTACTGCCCTATAATCCAGCATTGAATACAAATGATGATAAAAGGCATCCTTTTAAACTTTCACTATTTCTCCATTAAGGTGTGATGTTTGTTGTAGCTTTTATTATAGAAGCCCTTTGTCACATTAAGGACATATTCTTCTATTCCTAGTTTGCTAAGAGTTTTTACCAAGAATGAGTTGGGTGATGAATTTTATCAAATGCTTTTTTTGTATATACTTAGATAATTATATAATTTTCATCTTTTATTCTTTTAATGTGAATTGCATTGGTGTTTCAATGTGACATCAACATTGTATTTCTATAACAGATGCAATTTGGTCATCATGCATTATCCTTTTTATGTGTTGCTAAATTTGGTTTTTGATATTTTCTTTAGGATTTTACACTTGTGTTCATTAGTGAGATTGGCCCCTACCTTTCCTCCTAAAAACAGGAAGTTTTTTCTCTTTGTTCTGTGGAAGAGTTTTTATACAATTGGTGTGATATATTTTTTGAATATGTGAAATATCATCTAGGAAACCATCCTTAGTTTAGAGTTTTCAGCCTTTCTTTTACTATAATAATGCATATTCAGGCTACAGATTTCCCTCCTAAAGTATGGCTATAGCTGCAACACTTATGTTTTGCTCTATTTTATTTTTATAATTTATTTCAAAATATTTTGTTTTAATTTCTTCTTGAACACGAGAAATTCTAAATTCTAAACATGGGAATTTTTGTAGTTACTTATATATATTTTTTACTATGATCAGAAAGTATGATTTCAGTCCTTTTGATTTTTATCAACCAATTAATGTACATATTCCATGCCTGCTTAAAAAGAATGTGTTTGCAGTTGTTAATGGCGGTGTATTTACGAGGGTCGCTGTGGCAAAGTACCACAATCTGGGTGACTTAAGCAACAGAAATTTATTCGCCCACAATTCTGAAGGCTAAATTAAGTCAAAAATCGAGGTGTTGGCAGGGCCATGTTCCCGTTCAAGCCAGTAGGAGAGAATTTCCTTGCCCATTTTAGCTTCTGTTGTCAGCAGTCCTCGAGTTGTTGGCTTACAGATACATAACTCTAGTCACTTCCTCTGTTGTAATATTGTCTTCTCTGTGTGTCTTTGTCTTCACAAGGCAGTTTCCTTTCTGTTTTCTCTACTCCTGTAGGGATACCAATCATATTAGATTAAGGCTCTATCATACTCCACTATGACCTCATCTTAACTAATTACATTTGCAATGGCTCTATTTCCGAATAAGGTCACATTCAGAGGTGTGAGCATTTGGGACTTCAGCATATCTTTTTGGGGCACACAATTCAGTTAGGTCAAGTTTGTTAGTCATATTTAAATTTGTTTTTGTTTCATGATTTTTTTGTCTGCTCATTCTGTAATTAAGAGAGGGTTATAAAAACCACCCACTGTGATTATGGGTCTATTTTTATTTCTCCTTTGGTTCTGTCAATTTTTGCTTTTTATATTTTGAGGTTATGTATTAGGTGCATAGAAATCTAGAATTGTTATATTTTTCTGGTGAAGTGTACCTTTTATCATTATACTGTCATTCTAGCTCTATCATGCATTCTTGCCTTAAAGTGTACTGTACTTCCTCTGATGTTAACATAAGCTTATAAACTGTCTTTTGGTTAGTTTGCATATTATATATTTTTCCACTTTGTAACTTTTACTTTTCCTATATCTTAGCCGTAAGATGAGACCAATATATAGTTAGGTTCTGTTGTTGTTGTTCTTGTTGCTGTTGTTTTTGTTGAAAGTCTGTTCTTTGAGTGTTTGGTCAGCTTGCATTTAATGTACTTATTGATTTGCTTAGAATTTCTCATCTTGCCATTTGCTTTCCATTCCTTGTTCTTTTGCCCTGTTCTCTTTTCTGACCTTTAGAGAGATGATTACTTGGCCCCTTTCTCTTCTTTTAGCTGTAGAGTCTTTACTATTCTTTTAGTGATTGCCTTGTAGACTCCAACTTTCATTCTTAACTTATTGAAGTCTAATATTAATGCTTTTATCACATTTCTAAACAGTGTAAGAACCTTTGTACACTTTATTTCTTCCAGTTTCCATAGTGTCTTGGTATTACCATATGTTTTATCTTTTTTTTTTATAAGTAGGCTCCACACCCAGCATGGAGCCCAATGCAAGGCTCGAACTCATGACCCTGAGATCGAGACCTGAGCTGAGATCAAGAGTCAGACACTTAACTGGCTGAGCCACCCAGTTACACCCTGGTATTTCCAAAGTTTTAAACTTGTATATTTTAACCCCCACATACCTAATTATAATAGTTTTTTGTTCATATACATTTGTATTCATTTACCATTTACATATTTACCATTTCCTTTGCTCTTCATTTCCTGTTACATCTTCAAGTTTCCACTATGATTATATTCTGCCCAAAGAACATTCATTTGTATTTCCTTTGGTGTGGATATGCTTATGACAGATTACTTCAGTTTTGTTTACCTGAATATGTCTTTGATTCACCCGCCTTTTGAAAGGATATATATATATATTTAGATCAGCAGTTATTTTCCTTCAGTCCTTTGAAGTTATAATTCCACTCACTGTCTTCTGGTTTCCTTTGTTTCTGCCAAGAAGTCAGCTGTAATTTACTTATTGTTCCTTTGAACATAAATTCTCGTCACCCCTGTAGGGAGTTTTAATGTTTTCTCATTATCTGTGATTGTTGGGAGTGTCACTATGATGGGCTTACATACTATTTTCTTGTTTTTTTATGTTAACTGAGACTTTTCACCACTTCTAAAATCTGTGGATCAATGTTATTCACTTGTTGTAGAAAGTTCTAAGTTATTCTGTTTTCAAATACTGCTTTTGTCTCATTTTTTCTTCCTTTTTATATGGTACTCCAGTTACACCTATGTTAGACCTCTTTACTATATTCCATGTATCTATTATGTTCTTTCTGCATTTTCCACCCTTTTTTTTTTTAAGATTTTATTTATTTATTTAACAGAGAGATACACAGCGAGAGAGGGAACACAAGTAGGGGGAGTGGGAGAGGGAGAGGCAGGCTTCCCGCAAAGCAGGGAGCTGGATGCGGGGCTCGATCCCAGGACCCTGGGACCATGACCTGAGCTGAAGGCAGACGCTTAACCATCTGAGCCACCCAGGCGCCCCAGCATTTTCCACTTTTTTATATGTTTAGTCTGTGTATTTTCTTCAGGCCTTTTGTCTGGTTCATTTTTTTTTTTTTTTTAAATCTGTGTCTAACATGCTGATAAAACCATTTATTTGGATTTATTTCTTAGTTCTAGAATTTCATTTGACTCTTTTATGATTTACATTTTTCCTTAAAAAATTTTAGTCTTTTATTTCTTTGAGCCTATTAGGCATAGTTATTTTAATATCCAGTTCTGAAAACTTAGATTATCTAAGTTCCCTGTAGATCAGTTACTGTTGACTGTTGTTTCTGTTGGTTTTAGGTCACATTGTTTTATCTTTGTATGACTGGTTATTTTTTATTGAATGTCAGATATTGTCTATGAAAAATATAGGGACAGTTTGAAAGCTAGTATGCTGTTATGTTTATTTCAGGGAAGATTTATTTTGCTTCAGAAAGATGGCCAAGGGACTGGCAATCACAGATTGCCTTATTAATCCAGGCAGGGATTGGTAAGAGTTAAAGTTGAATTTAGTCTCTTTTAAAGTTGGTCTACTTCTAGTTCAGTTTTTTTTTTTTTTTTTTTTTTTTTTAAAGATTTTATTTATTTATTTGAGACAGAGAGAATGAGAGAGACAGAGAGCACATGAGAGGGGGAAGGGTCAGAGGGAGAAGCAGGCTCCCTGCTGAGCAGGGAGCCCGATGCGGGACTCGATCCCAGGACTCCAGGATCATGACCTGAGCTGAAGGCAGTCGCTTAACCAATTGAGCCACCCAGGCACCCTCTAGTTCAGTTTTATTCAGGTTCCAGGCATGCCTTATCACTAGCTCCTCAGTTCTGATTTTGTCCTTTTATCCTCAGAAATTTGTCTCTTGTTATCTTCCGTTGATTGTCAGATCCCTGTTCAGAATTGGTCAGTCCTTCTAGGGGAAACACACCTCCAAAAGATGTGAAAACTATTTTGGGTTTCCTTATTGGAGATCATGGTGCCATAATTCTTCACTGTCTTCCTTGGTCCTTCTCAGTGCTTTTTGATAAGTACTTTTGCTTTTTAATAATTACCTGCATTTTCTAATTCTCACCAGGAGGGTTGATTGAGGTTACCTAATTTCATTATGTACATATCAAGAAAATATTGTGACTATTTTTTCTACTGAGTTAAAATCTTTAAGATGGCTATTTAAAAATCTGTAGTTCTATGTGGATCATCAAACATTTTCATTTGTTCATACTTTTTTGCACAATATCTTAGCATAGGGTTGGATGTACATCCCTACCAGAAAGCTTTAAGGGATATAAAGATAACCACTAAAATGTATGGATGTCCAAAGTTGTACTATATATGGTTATATTAGGCTTCAAGTAGATAAAGTTTAGCTGTTAATAAGCAACATGTTTTTTTAAGCTTAGTATTATTTTGGCCATCTATCTCTTTTTATGACAGAAGGAAAGGATATTTGATTATTTTTCAAATTTGTTTAGATTCTTTGGGCTGTCTGCTTATCAGAAATTGGGCAATCTTATTTGTTTTTAAAGTCCTTTATTTTATTAGTACTTCTTGGAAAAACCAACTAATAAGGACTTAATTGGTATAGAAAGATTTTTTTTGATTATGTATTAACTCATACTTTTCATTCATATATCAAAGTACTGTTCTCTTTGTTCATCTTTGCCGAGATTCAGAAATGATAATTATTTGTCACTTGTTTCTTTTGTTCTTTAAGTTTATTTTCCTATTTACTGATCAGAAGGTTTTTAAAGTTATCAAGGATTCCATGCACTTCCAAGATTAGGGATAACATCAATCTAAAGACTCAATTCTTTTCTGTCTTCACTGCTTACAGACAGGGAACACAATCTCTTCAGCCTGGACCTATGTAGAAGAATTTGGAGAAAATAAACAGGTAAGAAAAAGTCCTTTAGGAATATTAAGTGATATATTTAGTTTTCAGAAAGCCAGTTATAAATTATTCTTCTTATGGTTATAAGAAGAAATATTTAAAATTGTCTAAAGAAGCTTGTGAAATATTTGGTTATAATAGCTTTGTTAATCATAGATTCATTAAGCAAAGTTCTAAAAAATTAAACTGGTTTCCATATTTCAGGTTCTTCTCAAAGCTTATAACATACTAGTGTATGTTGTGAACCATTGCAGATGGCAAACAGTATTTTAATGTAGATGTTGGAGTGAGTGTGTTATATGTAGATTATTCAGCATTTCTCAAGCTTATCTGAAAATTTCTTATCTGTTTTTTTGAACAAATAAAACCACAGTTATTGTTGATACAATTTAGAATAAAAGTTATTTACCAGGATTCACTCTAGTTTTTCCAACATGGTACTGAGAGGATAAGTTTTAGTAGAATGTTAAAGGTAGTTTATAGTTTGAATAAAGATTACTTTCATTCAAATTCCTTTTCACGTGTTGAGGCAAAAAGAAATGTTGTGGTTCCCTGGGTAGAATCCATGTTTTAGTTCTGTATTCTTAAGGAAGCTAAAACTTCATCTTTCTGTGCCTCAATTTCCTTGTTTATTAAAGAGGAAAATAATACTATTTGTTTTGTAAGGCTTTTATAAGGATTAAGTAGTGCTGATGTTGTATAGTTATTTTTGGCACTTAATAAGTACTCAATAAATATTAACTCATTAATAGAACTCATACTTCAGATACAAGGAAATGTATTTATTATGCTTGAGGCTTATAACTTTATTTTGTAGATCCTAATCTTAACATAAAAATTTGAATATGTGATGCTATTCTCAGAAATACCTTTTCTTATAAGATTCTATAGTTCAAATTTTGAATTATGAGGACTAATTTTACTGATAGAAATGAAACTTGAAAGAGTTGCTATCTTTCCTAAGACCTTTATCTTCTCTTCACTTTTGCCCAGATAATTTTTCTAATGAGCTGCAATTTTTGAGTCATACTGAAGCTTAGATAAACTGTAGCACTCCGATCGTAATTTTCCTCTCTTATAGGTTGCCTTTCTATTAATCTCTTCCAAATGGTTTAGAAACTATCTTTAAAAGGAATTTGACATAATCTATTAAACAACGGTAGCAAACTGGAAGCTCTAGATACGGTCTGTTTGGTCTCTTTGTTTTTTTGAAAGGAAAGCAACTAGATTTAATTTCAGTACAAATAGCTAGACACCTGTTTTACATTTGATCCTCTTTGAGTTCTTTTTTCATTTGTTTGTTACATCTTAGCCTCTGAGGGCACTTGAATTTGTAATCACTGTGTTTAGCACAGTTCAAGAATATTTCTGTTTTGTTTTTAATGTTTCCCTATTACATATTAGCCCCATTAAAATTCTTCCCAAAGTGATTTGCAAAGTTTGTCAGTGAAATAACTGTTCCTTAGGTCAAACGAGTTTGGGAAAAGTTGTGTACTATATACTGCCCTAGGAAAAATCATAATGCTTATTAGCATATTGAAAATCATTGTAGTAGCAACCTGTGTAAGTGTTAAATCCGGTTTTACTAGATTTTTTTCAAGATTTTATTTGGCTAAGGGATTCTTGTTTTGAGGTACTTGAATCGTACGGGGATATAGGTTCGGAAACACTGAAACTAACTCAAACACTTGGGTTTGTTTGTTTGTTTATTTATTTATTTGACAGAGATAGCAAGAGAGGGAACACAAGCAGGGGAGGGTTGAAGGGAGAAGCAGGCTTCCCGCCGAGCAGGGAGCCCAATGCAGGGCTCGATCCCAGGACCCTGGGATCATGACCTGAGCTGAAGGCAGACGCTTAACAGACTGAGCCACCCAGGCGCCCCTCAAACACTTGGGTTTTGTTTATAACCTTATTGGAGTATAATTGAAATACAATAAAGTACACACTTAAAGTGTACACTTTGGTCAGTTGGGTTTATATATACATCTGTGAAATGATATCACAATCAAGAAAACAAATATTTCTGTCACCTCTGCAGTAACCTGTTCCTCCTTCTCTCTTCTTTTCCAGGCAACCACCGATCTGATTGCTATTACTATAGATTAGTTTGCTTTTCCTAGACTTTCAAACCTTTGTTTTTGAAAGCTTAAATTACAATCTTTAGATAACTTAGAATGAAACAGTAGTAAATTCTTAAAAATAAAAGTACAGGTATCTGACAATTACATTTATGAAAATTGTTATATACTGTCAAAGTTTCACAGTAAGAATTTGAAACTCAAATCACTCTTTCAAAGTTGTATAGAAAATATATTGTAAATTTAGAAAATACTTTAATTAAAAACAAAAGCAGATGATTTTTTCCCCAAAACTGAATCTGAAAAATATAATTACTCTAGTAAAAACAGAGAACTAACCAACTAGAACTTTATAAAAAAGGAGTTAGAGATAATAACTTTCATTCTTATCCAAGCCACCATTACTAAGATTAACATACCTCCTAAAAATCATCTTAAAACAGAAAAACTGACCTAAACTACTCTGTGAGCCTAGTCTTAGAAGAAAACATTGGTCATTTCATGTCTACTTCTTGCTCTTTGCTATCAGTTGCCTATAGCAAAAATTAAGTAGAGGGTAAAAATACCTTGTTTTGGTCAAAATTTAATTTAATTTTGTAATAGGGAAAGTAAAGGAGATAAAAATGCCAGTAAATTTGATAATAACTAATTTGTTGTAGCCAAAAATATCACTTAAAAATTTCTAGTTAATGATTTTTAAATATGTCATAGGTTATGAGTTGTTTAATAATTAGCAATTTTGAAAATTCCTTCCTCTGCTTTACCGTTAGTTCTTGACAATTCTTTACTAGTATGGAAAGTATAAAATAAATGATAAATGTCATTTACACTATAATATAGATTTTTTAAATCTTTCTTTGAACCCAGCCATGTTTTATGTTCTGTGTATATACAGTGCTGTGTTAACAAGTGTTAACACTTTAGCAGATGGAGTTCAGTGAAAGAAAGTTACTGAGTTATTTCAGTTGTGGCCTGTTTGAATGTTAGAAATTGAAATAATAAAATGGCGAAATGATATTTTTTCAAAAATTTTAATAAAGATCCTATAGAAATCTAAAGAAGTACTTAAAATATGTATTAAAGGTATGGAATATGTATTACAGGTATGGGAAATGTATTTCATAGATGTGAGTATCAGGGGCTTCATTCTTATACACTGCTTTTGGGAGGGGAAAACAGTATAGCTGTCTTATAGTCGCCTCAAAAAGTTAAACATAAACCTACCTTATGACCCAGCATGTCAATTTCTAGGTATTTACTCCAGAGAATTGGAAGCATATGTCCACATGAAATTTTGTACACATTACTCCTTAGCAGCATTATTCATAACAGCCAACAGGTAGAAACAACCTAAATGTCCATTGACTGATGAGTGTATAAACAAAATGTGGTGTTTTCATGCAAGGGATCTAAAGAGGAATGAAGTTCTGATATATATTACAACATGGGTAAACCTTGAAAACAAATGCTAAGGAACTAGTTAAAAAAGACAACATAAATTGTATGATTCCATTTATATCAAAAATCCAGAACAGGCAAATCAATAGAAACAGAAAAATTAGTGGTTGCTGGACCTGGGGGAGAGGGAGGGGAGTGACTGCTAATAGGTACAGAGTTTCTGTTTAGGGTGATGAAAATGTTCTGGATAGTGGTACTGGTTGCACAACTTTGTGAATCTATTAAAAACCACTGAATTGTACACTTAAGCGTACATCAAAAAGAGGGAGAGGATGTAAAGGTAGAGCTGAAATAGTTAAGGAGAAGAAAAAAATAGTTAACAAGAATTATGAGGACTGTACTTATTAATGGAAAATTAATGAGTACGGTCAGAAACAAACCAGAAGAAAAAGATAGCCAAAATAAGCATAAGAAGACACTTTGAACTCAATTTAAAGTCTCCATTAAGGGTTTCCTCCCTCTTCACATGAAGCAGAAAAGCAGTTTGAGAATCCATGGTGTTTGACCAAGATGTGTAGGAGAATTAGAAACAAACAAATGAGACACAAATGGAGTAAAGCAGTGTATATCCATTGCTTAGATGTTCACCGAGGAGCGTCCTGGTGGTGTTTATCTCTTGTGTCAGACAGAGAAAGGTAGTAGACCGAATTATCACTTACAAAAGTGGGACTGACAAACAGGTGGTGAATGTGCTGCCAGTCTCTGCCCTCGCTCCCAGGTCAGTGGCCCAACAGTTATTCTGCTCGTCCTAGCCACAGCTTCTGAATCCTTGGGAATCTGGGGTCCTTTGAGCCATTACTGCTTGATGAGAATTGGCACTTAAGGTTAAGCCTATTTGCTGTATAGACCAAAGTTATTCTCTGAAAATGTTTGATTCTTTCATGTTATAAATATGAAATTCTATACGATTTGATCAAAATGCTCTCTCTAATCATTACATTAGAGCAAGTCGTTTTATTATTAGTAGTATTTTTTTTTTTTTGCAAAAGGGCTTTTCTTCAAGTGGCATTCTTAGATAACATTGAGCGTATAAAACGGGAATGCAGAGCTGTGTGGGTCGAAATGGAAAATGTGGGGGTGGGTAGGTGCAAGCAGCAGCCAGATAGCTTAGAGCACCATCTATTGTATTTCTACTCTCTGTCTGTAGCAACGTCTTGAGACACTTTCCTCAACCCAGTTTTGAGAAGATTGCCAGAGTGCAAAAGCTTGGTCAAGTAGAAATAATACTTTCCTAGGAATTAGGAGACCTAATTTTTAATTCATTTTTCTTCATTTAACTGTGAGAGTATCCAGCAGTCACTTAATCAACCATCTTTTGTCTGTGTCATTCTTTAGTGAAAGAGGTGGTTGGAATTAGAGACTTATGAGGACCAACCTATCCCTGGTTTATGATTTTGAATTAGAGAATTTGATTAGTTAAAAATTTTATTAATATCAACAATAAAAAGTAAAACCAATAAAAATGAGCAAAAGGCTTGAATACATACTTTACTAAAGAACATGTTCAAATGGGCGACTAAACACATTATTAGTCATGAGAGAAATCCAAATTAAAACCAAGATGAGATACCATTTCACATCACTGGAATAGGTATGATTCAAAACACTGGCAATACCGAATGTTGGTGAGGATGTGGAACAGCCAGAACTCTGATAGTTTACTGGTGTGGATGTAGGATGGTCACACTGGGGAACTGTTGAGCAGTATCTGTCTGCCCTATGACCCAGCAGTTTCACTCCTAGTTATTTACCCAAAAGAAATGAAAACATATCAAAACAAAAAAGACTTGTATAAGAATGTTCGTAACAGCTTTATTCATAATAGTCAAAAGTTAGAAACAACTAACACATTTATCTGTCAATAGGTAAATGGATAAAAAAATGTTACAGTGTATACATACAACAGAATACTGCTGAACAATAAAAAGGAGTAAACTGACATACACAACATAATGAGTCTTAGAAATTATATTGAGAGAAAGAAGCTAGGCTTAAAATTTCTTTAAAAATTCATTTTATATGGAGTCCCAGAACAGACAAATCTAAGCTATAGTGAGAAATCAGAAAGTGGTTGCCTCCAACAGAAGGGCTGTTAACTGGAAAGGAGCACAAGGAGCTTCTTCTGGATTGATGGATATGTTTTCTATCTTGTTTTGGGTGTTGGTTGCATAGGTTTATAGAGTTATCAGAACTCATTGAAATGAACACATAGGACATATGTATTTCACTGTATGTAAATTTTACCTCAGTTTAAAAAGTATTAAGACAGTTGAATGATTATCAGTGTAAAACTTAAATTCTGAAATTGGCTCTATCATTCCCTTAAGAAGGGGAAAGGGGAGGACAGATCCAAGTCTGAGACAGAAACAGTGGGATTGAAGAGCTAAGGATATTCATTGGGAAGAAAAACCAGGGGTGGGCAAGTAAGTATATGCTAGGAATTCTGACTCACTTACTCATTTATTTCATAAAAATCAGTGATGCTTTCTGATTTTTATTTTCTGAGATATGTGTTAGATCTAAGGAAAACATGATTCATATAGGTTTATGCCAGTAATTACTATCTTAAGTTTGATATGTATTATATTTTCTAATTACCCAGATTTTTTCTGAACATATTTAGATTCTTATAATAAAATTTATTTTTGAAATGCTTGTAAAATCTTATGAACATTGAAGCTTTTCATTTCCTAACCTTTGTAGTACTAGGGGGAAATTGTTTTCTCTTGATGTATCCTGTGTGAATGAGGTCATCAAAGTCAACTTTTAATTTTGTATTTTAATTTAGTTTCCTTAGAAATGTGAGAAGACGACAGTTGATTAGTGTATTTTTAAATTAAAGGTTTACAGTAGGAGACTATTTAAAATGCCCATTTTCAGACCTAAGTACTATGCCAGTAGCCAGTTGTCTGGCTATCTTCTTTGTGAAATCATTCCCTGAAGATATATATCTCTTTTATCTACATTTCAGTGAATAGGCTGCATTAACTGTCACATGGATATAAACCCAAAATGAAAGTGATTTCTCTGAAAACTACATTTTCCCCACCTACAGAAGTGTAACTAAAAATCTGCTCCTCTGAATCATATAGTCTATGACCACATTGTTAAAAATTGAAAGAGCTAGTTGTATCATAGATACATGTCTAATAAGGAATTGACTGTATTTGTGTAATATTCTTTAAGAGGAGAGAATCAGAACTTTTTTTTTAAGCAATTAATTTGAATTATAGGAGCACTAAGGTTTCTGTTAATACTAAATACCATACCCTTTAGGCATAGTGGATCCTTTAAGAGAAGAAAAACAATTCAGGCGCCTGGGTGGCTCAGTTGGTTAAGCAACTGCCTTCGGCTCAGGTCATAATCCTGGAGTCCCTGGATCGAGTCCCGCGTCGGGCTCCCTGCTCGGCGGGGAGTCTGCTTCTCCCTCTGACCCTTCCCCCCTCTCATGTGCTCTCTCTCATTCTCTCTCTCTCAAATAAATAAATAAAATCTTTTAAAAAAAAGAAAAACAATTCTGTGATAATCTATTTATCCTACTTTGGATATTAGAAAAGCAAATGGTATCAAAGTAATTCCTTATCCAATTTCAAAATACTGAAAATATTTTGAACTGGATATCTTAAATGTATTTGTCTTCTTGGAACAGACTGCTTTTATTGATTTTATGGTACCATTAATAAAAATAAAAAGATTATAGAATTAATCAAGTTAGAGTTTTGCAGTGCTAGAAATTAAACCTATATTTAACTGATTTTTATTTTTTCCATTTTTTTTCTTAACTAGGTCCTTACTGATGTTGCTTGAGCTTATTCTCCTGCAGTTGATCTCATTCCTGTTGGCTAAATATTAAGTCCCATGACAACATTAAGTTAATGCTCATATGTTTTAGGCCTCATCTATAAAACCAGGAAAATATAGAAAAAACTTGACTTGTACATTAGATTACCTAATTCCTTTTCTTCCATTCCTAAAAACACCATAACTTTTATAAATAGTCATTTTATAGTCATTGTTAGACCCTTGGCTTATTCTACCCTAAAGAACATAGTTGAGTTTTTGGAAAGTACAGGATTTACAAATTTGGTCTTTAATATTCATACACACATATAAACATTACAATTAATGAAGCAGGAAATTATTGGTGCATAAGATGAATGTTTATTGTGAAATAGTAATATTTCAAATATAACTGGTTTTTAAAAAAATAATTTGGTTTTAATTTTTGGATTTTTCTATACTATAAGTTGATAATGGTTTCTTGAAGTTTATTTTATAAACATGATTCATTTTACTGTTTTATGGTACAAATAGGAACACTAATGTTAAATTGGTGTATTGAGTTATACAGATGTTAAATTAAATAAATTAAATAATGAAATATCGGACAGTTAGTTTACACCAAATGTTTTTGCAGTCCAGGGGAGGATGTTTCTGCTGGTTTAATGCCTAATACAGTTAAAAAAAATAAGCAAATATGAATTCGCTGTTTTTTATCTTTTCTTCATGGACTACGCCTTAGCATCAGAACCAAATTTAAAAGGAGCTGCATTGTGGAACAAGAGAAATCAGAGGTTCTCTTTTTTCTGTGATCAAAAAAACACAAAACAATTAATAGATATGCAAGTAAAAGATATCCAAGAATGCATTATAGTAAGATCTCTGAAGTGTTGTGTCAGTGAAAGGAACAGGACTGACTGATAAAATTATCAGGATTTGCAATGCTGTGAATGTTGAAATAGTCTTTACCAGCGAGATAATATTAGCAGGATTTTGAATGTTAGAACATTATGTTAAACTGTGATTATAGTTTTAATGCTTTGTCTCTTTGAATTAAATTTGTATCCATAAAGATGTGCAGCATAATTGTTCATGTATTTATTTACAGACTACAATTTCCGTCGCAGCTCAATAAATAGTCTTTCCCCTGTTAGTACTACTCTCTCTTCTGGGACTCCCAGCGTGCTTCCTTATACTTCAAGGCCTTATTCTTATCCAAGCTATCCCTTGTCACCAACAATATCACTTGCTAATGGCAGCCATGTTGGACAGCGACTATATATCTCCAATCAGGCCTCATTCTTCTGAAGAAGATATTGTAAACATGAGTATGCAAGTTTCTTTGTAAAGCATGCAAATTAAAATACTGTTTTATTTTAGAATTGGTTTGCACATTTAGTTTTAAAATGATAAATATATATTTATTTCAACATAGTAAACATCAACCATAATTCAGAAGAACCTACAGTTGTAGAACTTGTAAAAATGCTAAGTTTAAAAAGTTATTCAGTGGTTTCTCTTGATAAAGGTATAGCAAACTACTCTTTTTAAACTTTTGGGATTTTAAATACTTCTAATTCCTGAGAGGGCAGTAGAACCCAATAGTTTATGTTAAATTTTTGCATAATAACTTTGCCAAATAGCATTTCACAAGTATTTAAGCACTTGCAAACGATCGTTATACTAGATTTGATTACCAAGGATCACTTATCTGTATTAGAGATTATAACAGTTACATAACCAGAAGCATCTAACTATTATGTATAAAGAAATGAAGGGCAAAAAGATTAAGATACAAATTTTATGCAGTACTAAAGGAAAAGCAGTCTACCATTGTGGTCCTTGAAAATAACTATAAATATTTTAGTTAATTATTTGTTATAGAAATAAATTTTATTTTTGCTGTTAATGTATTTCAGGTTTTTATAGTTACGCTTCTTTTGTGTTTTTGATATTCTCTGTATAGTTGTTTGAATAATAAGTGTTCCGGTTTTTTAAATGTTGAAATCATGTGTTGTTTAATTTTTGTACTTGAATTCAAATTCTTTGACATTAAATATGTGATGCTTCTAATATGCATGTGTTTTATTTTTGTTTATTAGTATGCACAAAAAAGTTAGCTCTCACAGTCACCTTGACCTCTTCAGAGGCCATGGTCCTCTGGTCATGGTCCATGGGACCAAAGCAAAGCATACTGCAGACAAAAAATTGTTAGTTTTGTGAAACATAGTAACCAAAATCCTTTTCAGGAGCCAATAGAAATACTTTGTTGATGAAGCCAGTGAAGTTTCCTTCTTTTATTTATGAATACTTAGTGAATCCAGCCATTTTGACTGTTTAATGGTTTGGTAATGTACATTTATGATGAATTTCTAATGATGGTTTACGTAATTGATAATCAGGGACAAAAATTTTTCCACTCTTAGATACCAGATGTTAACTTTGTTGATTAACTCATTATGTAGCAGCATAGGACATGGGATTTGCATACGTAGAATATGAAATGGTTGCAAATATTTCTTCTAGCTTAAGTTTCTAGCAGAAGTTGTATGGAGAATAAATTACAGTTGACCCTTGAACAACACAGGTTTGAACTGGGCGGATTCATTTATACAAGGATTTTTTTATACTGTTCAGTAGTGTAAATCTATTTTCCTTATGATTTTCTTAATAAACATATTCTTTTCTCTAGCTTTATTGTAAGAATACAGTATATAATACATATAGCATACAAAGTATGTTAATAGACTGTTTATGTCACTGGTAAGGCTTCAGATCAACAGACTCTTAGTAGTTAAGTTTTGGGGGAGTCTAAGGTTATATGTGGATTTTTGACTATGTGGGGGTTGGTGTGTGGGGGGGGAGTTGGTGCCCCAGCCTCTGTGTTTGTTGTTCATGGGTCAACTGTAGTCTCATTTTTTTTCACCCTCTAGAATGATCATTCCATATAACCATTTGCAGTACTTAACTTTCCAGGTTACTGCCTTAGATTTTCTAATTTAAATGAGCATAGATACTATACTTAACCAAAATTAATTTTTTTTCCTGACATAGATTGTGTAGATCTTGCAGTTTAATTACCATGATTTACAGGTTCATGTCACTCCTTTGGCAAACACATAGAGTGTTTAGTAGTCACTGCTGTGCTAATACCCTTCGGATATGGAGGTGACTCAGATTCCAAACCAAAAGAAAACACATTAATACAGTTTTTCATAGGAATGTTTGTAATGGCCCAAATAATCATAATTACAAGTTCCCACATAGTATTTTTCATTAAAAAACAAAGCCACAAACAATTGAGAGAGCTTACCAGCCACACAGTGTATTTGGAGATCCATAGTAATATGGAAAATATGTAAGCTTTGGCTATCATATTGGATTACCACTTCTGCCAAGTAACAGTTCTTTGAACTTAAAGACAGTTTTTGATCTGTCGGGGCCATACTTTTCCATCTGTAAAATGGTGATGTTAAAAATACCTGGCAAGTAGAAGGCACTCAAATGGCAGCTGATGTTATTTGGATATAACTATATAAATCATACACTATTCATTTATTTGTACCAGTGTTTCATCTCTTCTCCCTTCAAGCAGAAATCTAGAAATCAGTACATTCATGTCAAACACTGTCCCTTTATATATTATAAATGAGCAATTAATTTTGTTCATACTGCACATGAAATTTCATTTGGCTTGTGAACATAGCTGGTAATTACTTGATGCTTTAGTCCTTACAGGCTGTATAAGGCCTTTGATTCAAATACGGGCTTCCCTAGTTAGTTCATCACAAAACTATTATGGATAAGCCTCTTAGCTATTTGATATAGCTCATTGGTCAAGGAAACAATTCTTAAGACAGTCCTTTATCAAATTCTCTCTGCAGCTTTGTGCAAGAGACCATGGCTGAGATGTGGAGTAGGTCCTATTATGTAGTGATGATCTATTTTTTTTAAAGATTTTATTTATTCATGAGAGACAGAGAGAGGCAGAGGGAGAAGGAGGCTCCCTGCGGAGCATGGGGCCCGATGCGGGACTCGATCCCAGGACCCTGGGATCATGACCTGAGCCGAAGGCAGATGCTTAACCGACTGAGCCACCTAGGCGTCCCCGTGATGATCTATTTTGCATAAAACCCCTTGTAAACAGATCAGAAGGCTATGCAGAAAGCTTACCCTTATTTCTCTAGTTTAGTTCTTTTATAGTGTTACAGTGGGAAAGAGTTCTCTAACTATGACTTAAAATCTTGTAGCCATTATAGATTGTTAGCCATTATTGTTAGCCATTATGGGTTGTTAAGTCCAATTTGAAAAGAAAAGTGTGCATGGCAAGAAAATACCATATGTCAAAAGACAAATGATAAACTTGAACAAGAATTGCAAGTTATTTTTACAAAGGGCTAATCTCTAATATTTTAAAATATCAGTAAAAGACCATCCACTCAGGGGGCATCTAGGTGGCTTAGTCAGTTAAGCATCTGACTCTCGATTTCTGCTCAGGTCATGAGCTCAAGGTTGTGGGGTCTAGCCCCATGTTAGGCTGTGTGCTCAGAGTCTGCTTGTCCCTCTCCCTCCACTTATGCTCACTCTCTCTCTCTTAAAAATCTTTAAAAGAAATACCATCCACTCAAGAGAAAAATGGATAAAATAGGCAGATAACAGATGGCCCTTAAATGTGTAAAAAGATGCCTTATCTCAGAAGTGCAAACTAAAAGTTCAGATTTGAAGAAATTCAAAGGTTTGATAAAGTTTTGGTAAGATTTTAAAGAAACAAGCATTCTCATATATTACCGCTGGGATTATAAATTGGTATAATTCACACAAAGAGCAATTTGGCAGCTATTGTCAAAAATTACAAATACTTCAATCTTTTGACCCTGCAATCCTAATTCTGGAATATACTTGCATGTGTGTGCAAAATGATATATTTTGGTGATTCATTGAAACATTTTTTATAGCCCAAATACCCATCATTAGGGGACTGATTAAAATAATACATTTATTGGTGCATATTAAGTACAAAAAGAGACACTCTTTATTCCTATATAGAAAGAGATAATTTTAAGTGAAAAAGAGCAAGGTTCAGAAGTATGTGTGTAATATGCTGTATTTTGGAATAAGAGGAAGAAGACTTGTGCTTATATTTGCACACCAACCAGTGCAAGACTATACAAAAAATTAAGTGATTATGAGAAAGCAGATAAGATCACACTTTAAAATTTCCCTTCACTCCAGACACAGTGTGATTATCTATCTATCTATCTATCTATCTATCTATCTATCTATCTATCTATCTATCATCTATGTGTCTAATCTATCAACTATATTTTTTTAAAGTAAAAAGACATATAACTGTTTTCAGAAACAAAATGAAGATCTCTAGTGAACCATAGTCTGAACACAAGTACATTAAGAAAATCTACACTGATCACTGATCACTGACTGACCAGAAGTTGGGTTTTGAGTAGGGATCCAGGGTAAAATACGCCCAGGTGGTAAATACAATGCAACAATACAAGCAGCTGTGCACGTCACTGCTTTTGACTCAATGGGTCCAGTGTACTTGAAATATATCACTATGAAGCATTTATAATTTCTAATAGGAAAAACATACTGAAGAAGACCCTAAGATTTGGAACAAAGCCAGGTTCTCTGAAACAATTTGCCTTTCTGAGAAACAGCTCTTAGCTGTTAGAGACTACTATGAACTGGGTTATTACTTGATCACCAAATTCATAAAGCTGAACTTGTCCAGTAGCACTGCTGTCAAGCAGAAATGGTGTATGACAGCCTAAAGTATTCTTCTTGCTATGGTGCCGTCCCTTACTCAATCTCTTGTGCCATGGAGTGTTTCTAAAATCGGTTGGCCAAGAGGAAAAAAAAAAATGGGAACCTAGTATTCTAAGGATAATGGAAGTCACCCAAATCCAAATCTCTTTACACACCCTCTAGAAACTATCCAGAACAATAACAAAAGCAAGTAAGACCACATATGATCCACACCTTCAGCATAACGAGAGAACAATACAATTTGCAAAATAGCTGTAAGTAAAAATAAATACGGGCATTGAATTCCAGGAGAGTTATTTTTTGAGCTCTTGATGCAACCCTTTGTGGAGAGCAAGAGGTGTGCTGAGGGGGTCTGGAAAACTACAGAGAAAAGAAAACGAGTAGAGGGCCAAAGGGTGAGCCAACAAGGAAGTCCACCCCAACAGTGAAAATACTAAAAATAAATAAATAAAAATAAGTAAATTCTGGTTTGTACAAGCAGCCTTGGAAAGGCAATGTTTCTGGGGACAGGTGGGTTCTTCTTTTGTTTGATATGTCATAAGTATAGGTGATAAGGTAAGTCAGACCAACAAAGTTTTTTTTTTTTTTTTAAGATTTTATTTATTTATTTGACAGATAGATACATAGCGAGAGAGGGAACACAAGCAGGGGGAGTGGGAGAGGGAGAAGCAGGCTTCCCGCTGAGCAGGGAGCCCGATGCGGGGCTCGATCCCAGGACCCTGGGATCACGACCCGAGCCGGAGGCAGACACTTAACGACTGAGCCGCCCAGGCGCCCCAACATAAAGTTTTAAAAGGTGTTTGTATAAACTAAGTGTCTCCCCGCATTTAAACACAGTGACCTTTTATACCATGATACTGACATTCCAAAATCAGCAATAGAAGCCACTCGCAGAAAGATAGAAACAGTAGCACTGCTATCAAGTAGAAATGGTGTCATCTCTCACCCCTAATTTAAAAGAGTTCATCCTTGATGATCTCGTGTATTCAATAGGTAGACTCCTTATATTCCCTCATTCAGCAGATACATATTTTATGCCTACCTATTCCTGTAATTAGTGTTGGATGAACATGCATCGTCGGTGTTCTCTTAGAGCTAATATAATAGGCAGGACTGACTGGCCAATACGTAAAAGCTCCCTCTAGGTCAAAGCTTCTAGATTGCTTGATAACAGAGATATTGCTGAGAACCATCAGTGTCCACACCAGTATCCAGTCCTCAATAAATAAGGTGAACATCAGGATTGCACAAAATCCTATACAGCACAAATGTTAAGGTGAAACACAGCTCTGATTAGGTAATTAGGTACTCATTACAAAAGGGCTCTGTAGGATGTTCTGCAACAATAGGTAATTCTTAAAAGGCAACCTTCAGAGAACATTGGAGAGAGGAATGCAAACCAAACTGTCATCCACCGAAGGATCTTTGACTCTTGAACTGGCTGCCTAGGGCCACTTGAGTATCTACTGCCTGGCCTTTTAAATACCCCAGTAGAAGCACTGAAATAGTACATAGTGAGTAATGATCTTAGGCATCACATCTGGAAAATATGGCGTGTGAACTAGGAAGAATCGTTCTCTAAGCAGAGAAGGGGAGCATGGTATTCCAGTCAGCAAAACAGTGTATGTAAAGAGGGCACTGCGAGGCGCCATAGCACGTGCAGGGGAGGAGAAGTTCGGAGTGGTTGGAGCATGCGTCGCAGGATGGGCAGAGGGATGAGAATGAGGAGCGCGCCTGGCGTAAGCCTGTAGAGGAAGGTGGCTGGCAGGGCACAAAGGGCCTTGTGAGCCGTGTTGAGGGCCTCGTGCATTATTCTGTGGCTCAGGGGAAACCGGCTACCAAAGAGCCTGGAACGTTGAAAGGAATGCTTATTCGCATTTCAGAAAGGCAGTTTAGAAGACAAGTTGACGCTGGTTGGGCCTTGAGAAGGAGAGCCTGGTTAGGAAGCCATTCCAGTAATCCGGGCGACAGATGACAACCGCCAGGGCTATGTATGAAACGACCGGATGTACAAGTTGGGGAAGAGGGACGAACCCCGGCGAAGCTCTTCTCCCTGGCGAGGTGAGGTGGTGTGCTGGCAATTCGCTTCATCTGGGTGCTGCTTTATTCTCTCCTGGATTGTAAGGGGCGGAGGCTCGAAACTGCGTTTTCCAGGCTCTTTTGCAGCCCTAGTTCCGGACTTGATTTAGATTCTGCTACTGAGCTGTCAGCACAGGAGCTTTGGGATTTGGAAGTGAGGTGGAGGCTGTCCTCCTGCCGTTCGGCGTGCTGGGGAGGAACGGTGGAGCTGTGTGTGTTTCCAGTGCAGATGCCCCCGTCGCGGTCTGCTTTGCAGATCGCAGTTGTGGAGGCAGTGGCTGTGCTCCGAGTAGCGCCCGCACCTGCCCGGTGGCTGAACTGCGGCTCCCGGGGGCGCGGGGGGCGGGTACTTGGAAATCTCAACCGTCCCGTGGTGGCTCCTGACTTCGAGCTCAGTCTAGCAAATCGTGTAAGCACTCAGTTTCCCATGTTAACTCCCTTTCTGCGGGAAGTATCTAGAATGGATTCTGTTTCCTGCACGGAAAGTGTGGGTAAGTACCTCCCTTCCTGTCTTCGGTGCGGGGCAGCCATCTCCACCAAGTTGCGGGCAACCTTCATCACTCACCGAGTGGTCTGAAATTTTGAAAATCTTTGTGCAAAAGTGAGCTGTAAGAGCGAAGGCTGTGTAGTTCAATGTACATGAAATGTCAACTATATCTAGGAGAAATGCTTAAAAATTTGGAAAAGAAATAACCATTATATCCTTACCTTGCATGAATTATCAAAACGAAAACCCCAGACGGATGAACGAATGTTAAAAGTTGAACACATGCACATGTACACCCCGAGAGGGGCGAATAGCCCCAGGCATAAAGCGAGCCTCAGAATGTCAGAGCATTATAGGAAACGGTCCAAGCTCCCTTACCTTCTCCTATGGAAGCCATCTCCTTACACATTCTTGCTCTGGAACAGTCAGAGAACCCGTGGCTATTCTCGTGGCAAAGCAGACATTTCCTGTTTCCCGCTGCTTTTGGTTGGAGGCTTAGGGCAAGGAGAAAACAACGAGCTTTTCCTTTTCACCTAGATTTGTCGAAATTTACGCAAAATACTGCATTTCAGGGGTCACTGTCTCCAAGTTGCCTTTTCTCAGAAGCCCTTGCCAGGCCAGTGATTTCTCCCCAGCGAAAGTAAGGATCCTTTCAGGAGGTTATCTTTCTAGAACAGTTTTCTTACCTAAGGTTTCCTGCAGGGGGCAACATCCTCCAGTTTATGAGGACAGAAGAATGAAACCGTGCAGTATCAGCCCTCTGGCTTGCTAAGGATTGCCAGTGCTTTTTGAAAAAAGAAAGTTGCAAATGCATTTGCTTGATTCTTAGTCTATAGTTCTTGGATGAAGGATAATTACATCCTCATTTTTTTTTAATAAAAAAGGACTTTAAAAGAATGTGTGTTCTTTTAAGTCAATCTCGGTTGACCATATGTGTAATATTTATCGTACACACAGTGCTTGGAGGGCCCACATAATCTAAAAGCATAACTGACCACCTGCTATAATTTGTTTGTCTGAAGAGCTGGTTCCAGAGCTACCAGGACAGAGGACAGAGGAAAAGGCAGAAGGAATGAGATATTCGGGAAGGAGTATAGTGGGGATCACCATTCCTCGTGCATTTCGTCAGTCAAAACTTACTGACTCCCTCTCATGTGTGAGGCATTGTGCTATGTGCTAGGGATACAGAAGAGAAAAATAACGTTTCTGACCTTGGGTTTGAAGAGAAAGAAATTAATGTTTGGCAAAAAAGCATTTTAAAGATTTCTTTCAATCTGATTTTAAAAATATTTGCTTTTCAGAGAGATCAGTGGGGCACATCATTGTCCTCGTCCTCTCACTTTATCTTTGGGCCTTGAGAGGAGAGGTCACTTTTACTCTCCTCATACTTCACCTGGTTTTC
Organism: Neomonachus schauinslandi; assembly: GCF_002201575.2. Taxonomy (NCBI): domain Eukaryota; kingdom Metazoa; phylum Chordata; class Mammalia; order Carnivora; family Phocidae; genus Neomonachus; species Neomonachus schauinslandi. Next base: position 72,512,921 of record NC_058404.1, on the reverse strand, counting down.
CACCACCAAATGGCAGCTCCTGGGAGGCCTTTGCCAGATCCTCCCTTGCTTTGACTTTCCTGTAGCCCTTGAGGCCATTTTTTTTTTTAAAGATTTTATTTATTTATTTATTTATTTATTTATTTATTTATTTATTTATTTATTTATTTATCTATTTTAATGAGGGAGAGAGAGAGGGAAAGCACGCAAGTCGGTGGAGGAAGAGAAGGCAGACCCTGTCCTGAGCATGGAGCCTGTCGAGGGGCTTGATCCCAGACCCTGAGAACACAACCCCAGCCAAAATCAAGAGTCTCGTCACAAGGAGAATTTTGTTTTTATTTTCTCTCTTTTTATTGCATCTATATGAGAAGATAGACGGAACACTGAACTTATTGCAATCATTTCCCATTATATGTAAATCAAACCATTGTGCTGTATACCTTACAATGTAGGTCAATTATTTCTGAAAAACTTGGGAAAAGTTTCTTTTTATTTTTTAAATTTTTTTATTGTTATGTTAATCACCATACATTATATCATTAGTTTTTGATGTAGTGTTTCATGATTCATTCTTTGTGCATAACAGCCAGTGCTCCATGCAGAACGTGCCCTCTTTAATACCCATCACCAGGCTAACCCATCCTCCCAAACCCCTCCCCTCTAGAACCCTCAGTTTGTTTCTCACAGTCCATCGTCTCTCATGGTTCGTCTCCCCCTCTAATTTCCCCCCTTCATTCTTCCCCTCCTGCTATCTTCTTCTTCTTGTTTTTTTTCTTAACATATATTGCATTATTTGTTTCAGAGGTACAGATCTGTGATTCAACAGTCTTGCACAATTCACAGCGCTCACCATAGCACATACCCTCCCCAGTGTCTATCACCCAGCCACCCCATCCCTCCCACTGACCCCCGAATCCAGCTACCCTCCATTTGTTTCCTGAGATTAAGAATTCCTCATATCAGTGAGGTCATATGATACATGTCTTTCTCTGACTGACTTATTTTGCTCAGCATAACACACTCCAGTTCCATCCACGTTGTTGCAAATGGCAAGATCTCATTCCTTTTGATGGCTGCATAATATTCCATTGTACATATATACCACTTCTTCTTTATCCATTCATCTGTCGATGGACATCTTGGCTCTTTCCACAGTTTGGCTATTGTGGACATTGCTGCTATAAATATAGGGGTGCAGGTACCCCTTCGGATCCCTACATTTGTATCTTTGGGGTAAATACCCAGTAGTGCAATTGCTGGGTCGTATGGTAGCTCTATTTCCAACTTTTTGAGGAATCTCCATATTGTTTTCCAGAGTGGTTGCACCAGCTTGCATTCCCACCAACAGTGTAGGAAGTTTTCCCTTTCTCCACATCCCCGCCAACATCTGTTGTTTCCTGACTTGTTAATTTTAGTCATTCTGACTGGTGTGAGGTGGTATCTCATTGAGGTTTTGATTTGGATTTCCCTGATGGCAAGTGATGTTGACCAGTCTTTCATGTGTCTATTGGCCATTTGGATGTCTTCTCTGCAGAAATGTCTTTTCATGTCTTCTGCCCATTTCTTGATTGGATCATTTGTTCTTTGGGTGTTGAGTTTGATAAGTTCTTTATAGATTTTGGAAACTAGCCCTTTATGTGATCTGTCATTTGCAAATATCTTCTCCCATTCTGTCGGTTGTCTTTTGGTCTTGTTGACTGTTTCTTTTGCTGTGCAAAAGCTTTTTGTCTTGATGAAGTCCCAATAGTTCATTTTTGCCCTTGCTTCCCTTGTCTTTGGCGATGTTTCTAGGAAGAAGTTGCTGTGGCTGAGGTCGAAGAGGTTGCTGCCTGTGTTCTCCTTTAGGATTTTGATGGACTCCTGTCTCACATTGAGGTCTTTCAACCATTTGGAGTCTATTTTTGTGTGTGGTGTAAGGAAATGGTCCAGTTTCATTCTTCTGCATGTGACTGTCCAATTTTACCAACACCATTTGTTGAAGAGACTGTCTTTTTTCCATTGGACATTCTTTCCTGCTTTGTCAAAGATGAGTTGACCATAGAGTTGAGGGTCCATTTCTGGGCTCTCTATTCTGTTCCATTGATCTATGTGTCTGTTTTTGTACCATACTGTCTTGATGATGACAGCTTTGTAATAGAGCTGGAAGTCTGGAATTGTGATGCTGCCAGCTTTGCTTTTCTTTTTCAACATTCCTCTGGCTATGCGGGGTCTTTTCTGGTTCCATACAAATTTTAGGATTATTTGTTCCATTTCTTTGAAAAAAGTGGATGGTATTTTGATGGGGATTGCACTGAATGTGTAGATTGCTCTAGGTAGCATTGACATCTTCACAATATTTGTTCTTCCAATCCATGAGCATGGAACGTTTTTCCATTTCTTTGTGTCTTCCTCAATTTGTTTCATGAGTACTTTATAGTTTTCTGAGTACAGATCTTTTGCCTCTTTGGTTAGATTTATTCCTAGGTATCTTACGGTTTTGGGTGCAGTTGTAAATGGGATCGACTCCTTAATTTCTCTTTCTTCTGTCTTGTTGTTGGTGTATAGGAATGCCACTGATTTCTGTGCATTGATTTTATATCCTGCCACTTTACTGAATTCCTGTATGAGTTCTAGCAGTTTCGGGGTGGAGTCTTTTGGGTTTTCCAAATAAAGTATCATATGATCTGCAAAGAGTGAGAGTTTGACTTCTTCTTTGCCAATTTGGATGCCTTTGATTTCTTTTTCTTGTCTGATTGCTGTGGCTAGGACTTCTAATACTATGTTGAATAGCAGTGGTGACAGTGGACATCCCTGCCATGTTCCTGACCTTAGGGGGAAAGCTCTCAGTTTTTCCCCATTGAGAATGATATTTGCTGTAGGTTTTTCATAGATGGCTTTTATGATATTGAGGTATGTACCTCCTATGCCTATACTCTGAAGAGTTTTGATCAAGAAAGGATGCTGTACTTTGTCAAATGCTTTTTCTGCATCTATTGAGAGGATCATATGATTCTTGTTCTTTCTTTTGTTAATGTATTGTATCATGTTGATTGATTTGCGGATGTTGAACCAACCTTGCAGCCTGGGGAAAAATCCCACTTGGTCGTGGTGAATAATCCTTTTAATGTGCTGTTGGATCCTATTGGCTAGTATTTTGGTGAGAATTTTTGCATCCATGTTCATCAGGGATATTGGTCTGTAATTCTCCTTTTTGATGGGGTCTTTGTCTGGTTTTGGGATCAAGGTAATGCTGGCCTCATAAAATGAGTTTGGAAGTTTTCCTTCCATTTCTATTTTTTGGAATAGTTTCAGACAAATAGGTATTAATTCTTCTTTAAATGTTTGGTAGAATTCCTCTGGGAAGCCATCGGCCCTGGGCTTTTGTTTGTTGGGAGATTTTTGATGACTGCTTCCATTTCCTTAGTGGTTATAGGTCTGTTCAGGTTTTCTATTTCTTCCTGGTTCAGTTTTGGTAGTTGATACATCTCTAGGAATGCATCCATTTCTTCCAGGTTATCTAATTTACTGGCATAGAGTTGCTCATAATATGTTCTTATAATTGTTTGTATTTCTTTGGTGTTGGTTGTGATCTCTCCTCTTTCATTCATGATTTTGTTGATTTGGGTCATTTCTCTTTTCTTTTTGATAAGTCTGGCCAGGGGTTTATCAATCTTGTTAATCCTTTCCAAGAACCACCTCCTAGTTTCGTTGATCTGTTCTACTGTTCTTTTAGTTTCTATTTCATTGATTTCTGCTCTGATCTTTATTATTTCTCTTCTCCTGCTGGGTTTAGGCTTTATTTGCTGTTCTTTCTCCAGCTTCTTTAGGTGTAGGGTTAGGTTGTGTATTTGAGACCTTTCTTGTTTCTTGAGAAAGGCTTGTATTGCTATATACTTGCCTCTTAGGACTGCTTTTGCTGCATCCGAAAGATTTTGAACAGTTGTGTTTTCATTTTAATTTGTTTCCATGAATTTTTTTAATTCTTCTTTAATTTCCTGGTTGACCCATTCATTCTTTAGTAGGATGCTCTTTAGCCTCCATGTATTTGAGTTCTTTCCGACTTTCCTCTTGTGATTGAGTTCTAGTTTCAAAGCATTGTGGTCTGAAAATAGGCAGGGAATGATTCCAATCTTTTGGTACCAGTTGAGACCTGATTTATGACCTAGGATGTGATTGATTCTGGAGAATGTTCCATGGGCACTAGAGAAGAATGTGTTTTCCGTTGCTTTGGGATGGAATGTTCTGAATATATCTGTGAAGTCCATTTGGTCCAGTGTGTCATTTAAAGTCTTTATTTCCTTGTTGATCTTTTGCTTAGATGATTTGTCCATTTCAGTGAGGGGGGTGTTAAAGTCCCCCACTATTATTGTATTGTTGTCGATGTGTTTCTTTGCTTTTGTTATTAATTGCCTTATATAATTGGCTGCTCCCATGTTAGGGGCATAGATATTTACAATTGTTAGATCTTCTTGTTGGATAGAACCTTTAAGTAGTATATAGTGTCCTTCCTCATCTCTTATTACCGTCTTTGGTTTAAAATCTAATTTGTCTGATATAAGGATTGCCACCCCAGCGTTCTTTTGGTGTCCATTAGCATGGTAAGTGGTTATCTACCCCCTCACTTTCAATCTGGAGGTGTCTTTGGATCTAAAATGAGTCTCTTGTAGACAGCATATCGATGGGTCTTGTTTTTTAATCCAATCTGATAGCCTGTGTCTTTTGATTGGGGCATTGAGCCCATTACATTCAGGGTAACTATTGAAAGATATCAATTTAGTGCCATTGTATTGCCTGTTAGGTGACTGTTACTGTGTATTGTCTCTGTTCCTTTCTGGTCTATGTTGCTTTTATTCAATATTCAATATTTCTTGTAGGGCTGGTTTCGTGTTTGCAAATTCCTTTAGTTTTTGTTTGTCCTGGAAGCTTTTTATCTCTCCTTCTATTTTCAGTGACAGCCTAGCTGGATATAGTATTCTTGGCTGCATATTTTTCTCATTTAGTTCTCTGAATATATCATGCCAGTCCTTTCTGGCCTGCCAGGTCTCTGTGGATAAGTCTGCTGCCAATCTAATGTTTCTACCATTTTAGGTTACATATCTCTTCTCCCAAGCTGCTTTCAGGATTTTCTCTTTGTGTTTGAGACTCATAAGTTTTACTCTTAGATGTCGGGGTCTTGACCTATTTTTATTGATTTTGAGAGGGGTTCTCTGTGCCTCCTGGATTTTGATGCCTGTTTCCTTCCCCAAATTAGGGAAGTTCTCTGCTATAATTTGCTCCAATATACCTTCTGCCCCTCTCTCTCTTTCTTCTTCTTCTGGGATCCCAATTATTCTAATGTTGTTTCGTCTTATGGTATCGCTTATCTCTTGAATTCTGCCCTGGTGATCCAGTAGTTGTTTATCTCTCTTTTTCTCAGCTTCTTTATTTTCCATCATTTGGTCTTCTATATCACTGATTCCCTCTTCTGCCTCATTTATCCTAGCAGTTAGCGCCCCCATTTTTTATTGCACCTCATTAATAGCCTTTTTGATTTCGACTTGGTTAGATTTTAGTTCTTTTATTTCTCCAGAAAGGGTTTCTCTAATAACTTCCATGCTTTTTTCAAGCCCAGCTAGTATCTTTAAAGTGATGATTCTGAACTCTAGATCTGACATCGTACTAATGTCCATATTGAGTAGGTCCCTGGCAGTCGGTACTACCTCTTGTTCTTTTTGTTGAGGTGATTTTTTCCATCTTGTCATTTTGTCCAGAGGAGAATAGATTGAGAGAACAAAATGCTAACAGGGTAACAATGTCCCCAGAAAATATACTCTAAACAAATCAGAAAAGACCTGAAACTGGGGGAAAAGAAAGGGAAAGAAAGAAAAAAGAAAAAGAAAAAAAAAAGAAAAAGATAAAAACAAACAAAAACAGAACAAAACCAAAAAAAAACCAGAATATGATCAAATATGATCAGGCTGGTGCATAGATCAGTGCCACACACTAGATTTTGGGTGTATTTTGGTCTGTTAGAAGAAAGTGCCTCCCAAAATTTTAAAGAAAGAAGAACTTATATATATACAAAAATAAAGGTTGATATGATGAAGGGATGGAATATGACTGTAAAGATGAAAATTATAAAAAATTGTATAAAAGGAATTGATAAGAAGTTGTTTGAAAAAAGAAAGAAGAGGATTTAAAAAAAAGAAAAACAAAGGGAGAGAGTGTGATCAGGCAGGAGAGTAGAACAAAACCATACACTAGAGATTTAGGGTATATTTTGATTTAGAAGAAACTATCTCAAAATTTTAAAGAGAGAACAACTTATATATATATATGCCAAAAATAAGGGTAACTACTATGAAGGGATAGAATATGACTCTAAAAATGAAAAATAAAAACGTTTTTTAAAAAACGGATTGATAAGATGTTGGTTGAAAAAGGGAAAAAGAAAAATAAAAAAAATAAATAAAAAAAATAACTTTGAAAGACTGAAGAATCATGGTAAAAAAGCCATGGATTCTATGTGCAGTATTCCCTTAGTGCTGGAGTTCTGCCGTTCTCATTGATCGGTAAACTTGGTCTTGGCTGGCTGGTCTTGCTGATCTTCTGGGGGAGGGGCCCATTGCTGTGGTGCCCAAATGTCTTTGCCGGAGGCGGAATTGCCCCACCCTTGCCCAGTCTGGGCTAAGTAACCTGCTGGGGTTTGCTCTTGGGAGCTTTTGTTCCCTGCAAGCTTTCCATACAGCTTTGGAGGACGAGAGTGAAAATGGCGGCCTCCCAATCTCTGCCCCTGAGGAGCCGAGAACTCGGGGCCCCGCTCCTCAGTGTGCCCCCAGAGAAAAGCAGTCAATCACTCTCGTCTCCTCGGTCTCCAGCCGCACTCCATGGTCACCCAGCCTGTGACGGAGCATTTCTATCTCTGGCACACGACCCCGTGTGGAGTCTCCAAACCCAGCAGATCCCTGTGGTGCGCTCCCGCGCTGCTCCTCCCGGGGGAGGAAGGGGAAGTGTCCCTGGATCTGCCGCTTGTTGGGTCCCTGCTGGAGGAGCAGTGGACCGACTGTGCCGAGGATCACAGTTTATGGCAACCCCGAGCTGAGAGCCCGCTCCTTGGCTCCATCTCTGCAGCCGGCTTCCCCGCTCCGATACCTGGGAGCTCTGCTGCACTCAGGCACCCCCGTACTTTCTTGATCCCGAGGGTCCTGAGACCACACTGCCCCAGCGAGGGTTCCACCCCCCGCTTAGCCACTGGAGTAACGTCCCTCAGCGGAGCCGACTTCTAAAAGTTCCGATTTTGTGCTCTGCGGCTCTATCACTTGCCAGAAGCGGCCGATGGAGGCCCCCTCCCCTGCCATCTATCCTCCCAAATATCTCCTCGGATTCACTTCTCCACACGTCCTACCTTCCAGAAATGGCTGCTTTTCTGTTCAGAGAGTTGTTGCTATTCTTTTCTTCGATCTTCTGTTGAGTTTGTAGGTGTTCAGAATGGTTTGATCCCTATCCAGCTGAATTCCTGAGACCAGACGAAATCTAGGTCTCCTACTCCTCCGCCATCTTACTCCGCCTCTGGAAAAAGTTTCTTTTTATAAAAAGGATGGGTTTTGGAGCTAGATCACTCACTGCCAACACTTGTTGTTTTTTTGAGTTTTTGATTTTAGCCATTCTGACAGGTACAGGGTGATACCTCATTGTGGTTTTGATTGGTATTTCCCTGATGATGAGTGATGTTGAGCATCTTTTCATGTTTTCATATTTGCAAATATCTTCTCCCATTCCATAGTTTGCCTTTCAGTTTTGTTGGTTGTTTCCTTTGCTGTGCAGAAGCTTTTTATTTTGATGTAGTCTCAATAGTTTATTTTTACTTTTGTTTCCTTTGCCTCAGGAGACATATCTAGAAATGTCAGAAAAATCACTGCCTATGCTTTCTTCTAGGCTTTTTATGGTTTCAGGTCTTATGTTTAGGTCCTTAATCCATTTTGAGTTTATTTATGTGTATGGTGTAAGAAAGTGGCTCAGTTTCATTCTTCTGCATGAAGCTGTCCAGTTTTCCTAACACCATTTGTTGAAGAGACTGTCTTTTCCCTATTGCATATTCCTGTCTCCTTTGTCGAGTATTAAGTGACCATATAATCATGGGTTTGTTTCTGGGCTTTCTATCTTGTTCTCTTATCTATGTGTCTATTTTAATGTCAGTGCCATACTATTTTGATTACTGCAGCTTTTTGGTATAATTTGAAATCTGGAATTGTGATACCTCTGGCCTTATTTTTCTTTTTCAAGATTGCTTTAGCTATTTGGGGTCTTTTGTGGGTCCATACAAATTTTAGGATTGTTTGTTCTAGTCCTGGAAAAATGCTATTAGTATTTTGATATGGATTGCATTAAATCTATATGTTGCTTTGGGGACTATAGATATTTTAACAATATTTTTTCTTCCAATCCATGAGGTGGAGTATCTTTCCATTTTTTTTTTTTTTTGTCATCTTCAATTTCTTTCATTAATGTTTTATAGTTTTCAGAGCACAGGTCTTTCACCTCCTTGGTTAAATTTGTTCCTGGATATTTTATCATTATTGGTGCAATTGTAAATGAGATCATTTTCTTAATTTCTCTTTCTGCAGCTTCATTATTAGTGTACAGAAATGTGGTGGATTTCTGTACATTGGTTTTGTACCCTGCAACTTTACTGAATTAATTTATCAGTTTTAGTAGTTTTATGATGGAGTTCTCAGGGTTTTCTATATATACTACTGTCATGTCATCTGCGAATAGTGAGAGTTTTACTTCTTCCTTACCAATTTGCCTGCTTTTTATTCCTTTTTCTTGTCTGATTGCTGTGGCTAGGAATTCTACTACTATTTGAATAAAAGTGGTGAGAGTGAACATCCGTGTGTTATTCCTGACCATAGGGTAAAAGCTCTCAGTTTTTCACAATTGAGTATGATGTTAGCTGTGGGTTTTTCATAAATGGCCTTTGTTTTGGTGAGGTATGTTCTCTCCAAACCTACTTTGTTGAGGGTTTTTATCATGAATGGATGTTGTACTGTGTCAAATGCTTTTTCTGCATCTGTTGAAATGAAATTATAGTTTTTATCTTTTCTCTTATTGGTGTGATGTATTGCATTGATTGATTTGTGAATATTGAGCCACCCATGCATCCTGGGAATAAATCCCATTTGCCTGATCCCCAACTCTTGAGTTCCCAGAGTCCCCTGAACTCTCTGAGCCTGAACCGTCCTCTCCCCCTATTAATAGCTAACACTCTCCCTTTGTTGAAGGTGATGCAGAGGCACCCCCTTGGGCTCTTCCCTTGTCTCTCCTCCTGGGCACGGGGCCTGCATCCAGAATTAAGTCTCAACACCACACAGCAGGATGGGCCTGGTAAAGGAGGAAAGAGAATGTACCTCAGATGTGCTGTGACAACACACATTGGCAGGCATCGGGAGTATGAATGAGACTGGGTTCTGAGGTGCTTGATTAGTGGAGAGTATATTGGTGTGTGGGTATTCTTTGATGATACAAGGTTTAACACCTTGGCGAAGAACCCAGAAGATGTTGTGAACTTGCTACTAGGGTGGTCTCTAGATACTGGATGATGGGGCTTAAGCTGAAATGTGAAGAAGGGGTGGGAGGTGGTCAAGCAAGGGAAGTTGTGGGGTGGGTGGAATCAGGGACAGAGCAGTATTAGGAAGTTTCTCCTGGGCTGCAGGGCTGGGCCTCACTGCTATTGAGGTCACTGCTCAACCATAATTGCAAACCTCACTCTGTCCCTCAGAGACTCTGCTCCTCAAACTCCTGCTCACCAAGGCATGGCCTTGAAACTTCTAGGGGTTTTCTAACTCTGGAAATCTCAACCTTGCTTTATTTCAACGTGGCAGAAGCCAATATAAACCTGCTTTGGGCTTGCTTGTCGGGTGTCTCTTTAAGGTCAGTTTCTCTGTGGATCCCTCTATGCAGATGCCCTGGGAGGAATTCAGACCTGAGTGTCAAAAGATTGTCATCCAAATTATGTTCACTTGCCTCCTCTTCCTATAGAGGGTTACCCTCTAATGATTATCTTAAAAATTAACCTCTTAATCACCTCTATTTCTGTACTTTTTCAGTAAGAGAATGGAAAAGGGCTTTAGGCTGGAAGGAGATTTCAGACAATGTGAACAGTCTCTAAAAACGGAAGAGGCCTGGAGATAAAAAATACAGTTTGAGGCACTTGAGAGCTGGAGTGTAGAGTATGACTGTAGGATGACGAGTCACAGGGCATGATTGCTAACACAGGTAGATGATGCAGGGCTTCCTAAACCAGACTAAGTTTGGGGTATCACCCAAAGTGGGTGGGACACAAAAGAGGGCTTTGTTTGTTTTCACCAAATTATTCCTTACTATAGTCTGGAGAATAATTGGAAAGGGAGGATTTTATTAGGTAACTTTTATTTATTATTTTATTTAACGTTAACTTACCTAAATTAACATTTACTTCATAATTGCTAAAGTAAACAAATATATAAGTAAATAAACATTTAAAATTATAAATATATATCAACGCTGTAGGTGCTTCATAGATAATAAATTATATTTTTATAAATAAAAAAATTTGCTAACACTTATTAGTTAAATAACTTTTCACTAGAAAGCCCGTGTTAAGTCATTGTGGATGAGGCTTGTCAAAATAGCAGACAAGATCCCTGCCCTCCATGTGAGGGAGGCTTTGTGGCCCAGTGAAACCATTGTTAAAGCTGAGCCTGGGCCTCTGTTTTTAGCTAATAAAACAAAAATGGTAATAGGCATAATGACCCGGAGGTTGTGTAGATTAAGAGGAGCTGGAAGAGTTGAAGGATGCAAGGTGAGGTGGGTACTGCACAAGGTTCCAGCCTTGGCGTTGGGGATGAACATGGGGAGAAGCAAGGGTCATCAGGTGTGTGGTGCAGGGATTATGGGATTACACAGCACTGTGGGTGAGAAGAGGGTCAGGTTACCTCCTCAGCATGTAGTACTCTTGGCCTTCCTTACCTTCCTGTCAAAATTCTATCTTTTAAAGCTCACCTCAATTATTACTTTCTCTGAAAGCACTTCCTGATTCCAAGTTGGAATTGGTATCTCTCCTCAATTCATTGTGTGCATGTCTATCTTACTACTTAACTCTTCCTCCTCGATATGGAGCCAGCTGTGAACATGACTGTCTTCACTAAATTGAAAGCAGGAATCATAAAGTTTTGCATCTTCCATTGCTGAGCACAGCCCCTCATACCCAGAAAGTGCTTAAGAAGGATTTATTTATTTAATTGGAAAGTGACCCAAATCCCCCGCTGAAAAATTGGTGTCGTAGTGGACTTGTGAACAGACTCGAAGTCCTGGTCCTTCCCAGTGTGCTTCGCAGAGTCTTTGCTAATACATGATTCTGCATGTTTTGCAAGGTCCATTATTAGTACCTGCATGATTGCCTTTTCCTCGTGGCCTTGATGTTTTAGTTTTATGTTTATCTTGTCCAGCTGTAATACATGGATTTTGGTAAATTTTCTCAACGTTTGTGGAATGAGGCAGGGTACACATACATTTTTAAAGGTAGTTTCTTAAAATAGATGATGAATATGCACAACTTCTCTATTACATATGGAGCTCTGTGAAAGGGGGCAATTATAAAGGAAAATGATTGGTACTAGATTCTCCAAACTGTAGGAATAGACTCTTAGTGTTCAGAATGTGTCTTGAGAAGTCTTCAGAAGGAAAGGGAGGCCTGCTGTATGGGTTATGAAGTTCAGTAAACTGTAAGGATTGTGCTAGCAGCGTCGTGTAGGACTCTGCTTTCAAGTTTCTGAATGAGCCAAACTCATGCTGGCTAAATTTCTGAATATATCACCCTGAGCCTCGTTCTTCTTACAGCTGTGAGGGTGATAGAAACTCACACATCCATTACAGATGAGCAATGCAGGAATTAAGCTTGACTGATTTCCATAGTAAGTAAAATTAAATTCATTCTATGCAAAAGGAATAGATCCTTAAGGAGGTTCAAGTTTGCATATAAATTTAGTGATGTTATTGGGCTCCAGTAGGCAGATAAAAAAAATTCATTGATTTGACATTTGATTAACATGTGTTTCTTCTATATACCTTCTTATAAGTTAAATTTTTTCTTCAAAAAGCAAAAGAAATCCTGTCAGTTGATCTGAAATTCCAAACCAACAGCCATTTTTCACACACACGAATGAAGCTTTAATTATTTAATAGCGATTAATAATTATGTCGATACAAGCAGATGCTTTGCCTCAATGAAAGTAGTGCTCTTGAGGGCTTATGTTTGTGCATACGTAATTTCACAAATTGATTAATTTTATGGTTTGTTTTTTAAGTAAAATCTGCTTTGGTGAATAAATCACTCTTGAAGAAGTTTACCTTGTAAACATATAGATGCATTGGCTTTCTCTTTACTGAAGGCATGTGTACAAGCAGGCCTCCAAATCACAGTGTGTACAAAATGTGGCAATAAAGTCATGAATGATTATTATAAACAAATATTTCATTTTATTTTTCAAAGATTTATTTATTTATTTGAGAGAGAGAGCGCGAGTGCGTGTGAGCGGGGGCGGGGAGGGGCAGAGGGAGAGTGAGAGAGAATCCTCAAGCAGACTCCCCACTCAGCGTGGATGCCCGACATAGGGCTTGATCTCAGGACCCTGAGATCATGACCTGAGTTGAAATCAAGAGTTGAACACTCAACCAATTGAACCACCTATGTGTCTCTATAAACAAATAGTTCAAAAGTTGTATTCAAATCCACTTATGAGCCATACAAGAATAATTAACCTCATTATTTCACTCATTTCTTATTTATAGCCTCAAACATGATTATTCAAATTTGTTCAAATCATCCATCCCATTACCTCCAAATGACCTTTGGATTTTTCAAAAACCACACGCATTCTCAATGGGTTAACACCATCACTGAGACTATCTTCAAAGCAGGCTCTGTTTCTGACTCATCTTACTGTATAACATATTGTCTGGCTTATGGTATGGCTGAACAAGCAAATGAAGAAGTAGCTCAGGAATTTCTAAACCTCTTCAGTGCAGAGAATGTATCTTAAATTTCTGAGATATCACATAATTTAGCAGTTGTGCTTCACACCTGAATATTATACATAGGAAACTGCATTCTATTTTGAGCTGGAACTGAAAACCCATTTATGGAAGTCTCTCTACCATGTGTGAAAGATTTAGGTGAAAATGAGTCATAGCCAAAGCAATATAATACTAACACTTTTCAGTAAAATAGTACTTTTTGCTTTTCCAAGGTCCTTAAAATGCATTATTTCATTTTATCCTCATGACAATCATGTAATATGAGCAAAAAGTATAGAGGCAGAGGAGGAAACCTCCATCTAGCTTTTCTGATGGAGACTAAAGCTTATGTAATTTGGGGGGTACTCAGTAAGAAAAAGAACCAAATTATGTAAGAAAACATTTATTTGGAATGAGGAAAGAAGTCACAATAAATTAAAAACTTAAAAAGATTATAAATACTGTAATCATCTCCAAAACTAGGAAGTTAACTATAGTTTTATTAAGGAACTACCTGATACATATCTGTAGGACATCTTCCCTATGTTTCTGGCAGTATAATCTTTGATTGCCTGTTTATATGACAACAATTTAATATAATTTTTATAGAGATATAAGAAAGAAAATTCAATCTTTCTTTTAGCCTGGTTGATTCTTGTTTTTATGACTGATTCTTGGGATGCATAAAATATGTGACTTTACACACAGTTGCATTTGTGGTTTGCAGACTGCTACAGGATTGTACCCCAAAAACCCCAAAATGATGACAAATGCTATTTTGCCTCATTCTTAACATACAGAAAACATTTGTGGCTCGTTGATATCTGCATACATTGGGTTATAAAATATATTACTAACAAGGGAGAACTTCTGTTTTGACTTGGTCAGTGTCCTCTAGCAAGTTAAAAATTATTACTATATTTTTATAGTAACTAAAACCATTTAAGGAAAATAATTATGTAAATTACACATAAATTAAACATCATCCAAAAATTGAAAAGAAAACTTTACATCACAGAAAGAGGTATAGAACTTGAGTGATTATTTAACTTTTCTACACACTGCTTAGTTCTAAAGAAGTTTTAGACCATCCTTATTGATTCATACAATGGACCCTATGAAATACATTTTAAATAGATGAGGAAATGAGGCAAAGGAAGAGAAGGCCAGGAGGAAGTCAAATGACACCAGCACAGTGACTTTGAACAAAGAGAATATACTAATGATCTAAGCCTCGTGCACTTGAATACTGTGTTGGTTGAGCAAGTTACTCAACCCCTCCGGACTTTTGTTTTTCTTATCTGTAAAATGAGGACATTAGTAATAGCTATCTCATGGAGTTTTTGTGTGAGGATTGAATCACTTAATACATGTAAGGTACTAATATTAGGTCATATTATTCCTTAGTTGTAAGCTTCAAATATGACTAAGGTTTAGTATTAACTCCTTAAAAAAAGGATCAGCAGACAACTGACTTTTTACAGTGTAGCTTGTTCTCTCATTTTCGAGTTTCTTCAGAATAGTAGAACCAGGGCAGCCTACCACAGTGATAATTTTCCTTTGTGCTGCAGCAATAACTATGTGGTATCTGTTTGAAAACAGCTCAAAGGTTTTGATTTAGTTTGAAGTTGAGTTCTGTCCCATATCCACCAAATAGGGTAAAATGCACTCTTTCGTGGCTACCTGCATCCATTAGCCAAATTTCAGACAAGGGGGAAAGTGGAGAGAGACATAGAGGGAAAAATGTGTGTCAGTGTCTTTTTATTTGTTATTGTCATGCAGTCAGTGGCTGTCTTATTGATTATTGTTTCCCAGGACCTCCAACAATGCTAGAACAGAGTCTAGGCACTCGATAGATATTTGTTAGGCTTGAAGTTAGTGATTGAGAATGTCAAATAAGTAAATGCGTGAACAGTTGGTTTGGTTTTAAAAAATCTATTTCTAGCCATCTTTTCCTAGATAATTGGACACTTTATTATCTTCTAATGGAGATAAGAAACTTTGCAATTAATTTTTAAAATCGGATTTTACTGATTGATGATAAAATGTCTTTTCCAGAAGGTGTTTATGCTAACGGAGTGGAGGAGGCAATTTAAGAATAGGTAAAGTTTCTGCCAGTTACTCTGCTCCTCTCCAAGCCCTTATCTTTATCTGCTTATTCAAAATGGACTGCTGGCATCTCTGCTCTCGGGTTTGTAGGGAAAGAAAAAGAGCCAAAGTCCTGGAAAGGCAGCTTGCCTAGAAAAAGGAGCTGACGATGGAGCTGAACACTTCCCTTTCCCTCACCTCTCATTGGCTCAAGCTGTCACACGTCAACACTTGGTTGCAATGGAGACTTAGAATCGCAGTCGTTTTCTGGGCAGCCAGGTGTGTGGGAAGAACAGACTTTGAAGGGATATGTTTGGCATGACCATTTTAAGCAGCATCAGTGGTTTTCGTATTGAAATTCCTCAACACAGTTCTATACCGTTTTCTTTTCTTTAGGGAGTAAAGCTTTAGTGTATTCAAAAGAATCTCAAGTGCATGACAACACTGAAGAGAGCATCCTGGTGAGAGTAGATGGTCAGACTGCTAGGTACCCAAGAAAACATTTCATCTGAATTGCTATGGGAAGGGTTAACTTTGTTAGACTAGTTTAGCCTTTACCTTAACAAATTTAGAGGTAGGTACCTTGGAATGGTGTATTGTCATGACAAAAAATGATGATATGTTACATCTTAGCAGACGAGTGGCAGGTGACGAGGAAATAGGTATTGTAGTCTGGAATGCCACTGGCCATTTTTCATCACATAATGAAACGTGTGGTAAAACTGCCTATTTTTATTTATTTTTTTATTATATTAATCACCATACATTACATCATTAGTTTTTGATGTAGTGTTCCATGACTCATTGTTTGCGTATATCACCCAGTGCTCCATTCAGTACGTGCCCTCTTTAATACCCATCACCAGGCTAAGCCATCCCCACCCCCCTCCCCTCTAGAACCCTCAGTTTGTTTCTCTGAATCCATAGTCTCTTATGGTTCATCTCCCACTCCGATTCCCCCCCCTTCATTTTTCCCTCCCTGCTATCTTCTTTTTTTTTTTTTAACATATAATGTATTATTTGTTTCAGAGGTACAGATCTGTGATTCAACAGTCTTACACAATTCACAGCACTCACCATAGCACACACCTTCCCCAATGTCTATCACCCAGTCACCCCATCCCTCCCACCCCCTAAAACTGCCTATTTTTAAATAAAATCTCTTTAAAAAAACTAGGAATAAAAGAGAAGGTAGCATTCTTATTCTCCAAAATAACTATAGCTAACATCACACTTGGTGGTGAAATGTTGAATTCTTTCCCTTTGTGATCAAGAAGACAAGCATGTCTGCTCTCACCACTTCCATTCAACACTGTACTCGAGATCCCAGTGAGTTCAATAAAACTAGAAAAAGAAATAAAAGGTACAAGGATTAGAAGGAAGAAACAAAACTGTCATTATTCTGAGTTTGGTGAGTGTTTGCAAAAACAACAGACATGAATTGAACTGTACAGATACCATACACAAAAACATCAAAAGTATGGAGCACTTTGCAATAAATCCAACAAACTATGTGCCAACCTCCTACAAATAATCTGAAAAGACTTTATTGAAAGAATAATATAAAAATGGAGAGTTATGTACTATGCTCATAAATTGGAAGACTCAGTACTATATGGACATGCCTATTAATTTAGAGGGTCAGTGCCATCTGAATCACAAAGTGCAGAAGGCTTCGTGTATAACTTGGCAAGCTAAGCCTAAAATTTATGTAGTACACAAAAGCCCAAGATTGCCCTAAAGAAGAACAAGTTGGTAAGATTTGCTTACAGCCATCAAAACTTTTTTTTGTTTTTGACAACATAGTAACTTAGGCAACATGGTTTTATAATGAAGATAGACAAATCAGTGAAATGGACTAGAAAGCCCAGAAGCATATCTCCACACAGAAGGGTATTTGATATTTGACAGAAGCAGCATTATAGATCAGTGGAGAAAGGACATGGTTTATAATAAACGATGCTGAGACAATTTGGTATCCATGTGGAAAAACATGAAACTTGATCCTACTTCATCCCATACTTAAGAAACAATTCCAAGGGGATTAACCTCTTCCCATATTTTATCGATTCTAAGAGACACATCTGAAACATTCAAATATCTCTTTCTCTGAAATCAGGATGTTTTCACCATCAATGCCATGTCATAGTTTACTTAGCTTATATTGTCTTTCTTTTTTGTGTTGATTATATTAATGGTGGATCTTACATTTGATGATGACTTAGGTTTGATGAAATATGATGTAACAGTTTGGGTCTGATCAGGAAAATAAAAGGCAATCAGTATTCCAAGAATGAAATATTTTAATACAGAGAATTAGAGGCTTCCCTACCATTGGGAAGAGTAGGGAAGTGAAGAGCCGGGAAGTTGTTATTGCTAATCTAACCCAGCACTGCTTCAGAGCTCACCCGTAGGCAGCTGAAAATTGCAGGAACCTTCAAGAAGCCCATGACCATTCCCTCAGCCTGCAGCTTCCCAGGAAGTCAATATTAGTGATCTCAGGTGCTCAGAGATTTGCATAATTTGAAGACATGCACTCCTATGACCCTCTGATGCTGTTAGCAAAGTATTATAAGAAAGAGATAGGCTCAGGCTAGAATTTGGTCCCCATTGTAGATTGTGTGCCTATTGAGAAGGATGTAGATAACATACATAAACTGCTTTCTCATTTATACCTTTCTGGACATAAGGAGCCACTCTGGACCAGATGGAAAAGTTGCCCATCACTCAGGTATCCTGAATTTTGATCTGGCCACAGTAACTGGATGGGACTTTGAGTATTTTAGGAAAAGGGTAGTGTGTTGCCTGTGTGGGTAGAATGGTGTGTAGTATTTTTGGGTGGACAGAGGAGCAGACCACAGCTGAATGCACGTTGTCTCTTTCTTCCTGGATATGCGGTAATTTATATAGAGACCACATTTCTCAGTCTTTCCTGCAGATAGCTGTGGCCATGTGACTAACATTGGACCAAGGAGATCTAGGAAGAATAAGTGACATTTTCAACTTACATCTTTTCTTCAACTTAAGGACTAGTTACTTTTCCCAGACAATGATTCTTTTTTTTTTTTTTTTTAAAGATTTTATTTATTTATTTGAGACAGAGAGAATGAGAGGGAGGAGGGTCAGAGGGAGAAGCAGACTCCCCGCCGAGCAGGGAGCCCGATGCGGGACTCGATCCCGGGACTCCAGGATCATAACCTGAGCCGAAGGCAGTCGCTTAACCAACTGAGCCACCCAGGCGCCCCCAGACAATGGTTCTTTTTCCCCCTGCAGGAACTGGAACACAGACATGCCAGACCTATGACCTTGAAGACAAGGACAATGCCTTTATGCATGACCAAGCACCTGGCAGACACATAGATCTCAGAATGCCCATGTGGAGCAGAGAGGTCTTGCCAGCCTAGAGCAGCTAGACTATAATTGGTAGGGAAATAATAATCTATCTTAAGCCATTCTATGTTGGGGTCTCTGATCTATCATGTTAAAATTATAACCATTGACAAATACTCACAATGAATGCGATTTAAAGTTATTTTCATAGTTATTTTCCACCCAAGGAATTCAGCAATAACTTTTTAGTTCTTGAGATCATTTTAAAATGAGCAAATCCAGGGCACCTGGGTGGCTCAGTCGGTTAAGCATCTGCCTTCGGCTCAGGTCATGATCTCAGAGTCCCAGGATCAAGTCTTGCATCAGGCTCCTGGCTCAATGGGGAGTTTGGTTCTCCCTCTGACCCTCCCCTTTCTCGTGCTTTCTCTCACTCTCTCTCAGATAAATAAATAAAATGCTTAAAAAAAATAAAAAATAGAATTAGCAAATCCAAAGCCTTATACTTGAATTTTTTCCATGGTCCTAGGTTTTATATGAATTCCTTTAAAGCTTGTAATTCCTATCCCAATAGATGGTTAACTCAGACAATGTGGATTGTTTTTCATAGAATATCTTTACAAACAAGTCCAGGGACATTGTAGAAGCTCAATAAATAAATAGTCTTTGATTGATTAGAAATGATGTAAGTAGACCAAATACTGTGGTGTTTCAAAGGAATTAAAAAAAGTAAACTTAATGTAAAAGAAGAGAGCCCTCTTCAATTTTGGATAAAGATGTTAAGTTTGGCCTGAAGTTTGAAGTTCCTGACTGAAGCCATTCTTTGAGCCATTAAGAAATGGCTCATTTTTCTATTACTCAGCCATAAAAAAAGATGAAATCTTACTATTTGCAACGACACGGATGGAACTGGAAGGTATCATGCTAAGCGAAATAAGTCAATCAGAGAAAGACAATTATCACATGGTTTCACTCATATGTGGAATTTAAGAAACAAAACAGAGGATCATAGGGAAAGGGAGGGAAAAATAAGACAAAATCAGAGAGAGAGACAAGAGACTATAGGAAACAAACTGAGGGTTGCTGGAGAGAAAGGGGTGGGGGGATGGGGTAACTGGGTGATGGGCATTAAGGAGGGCACATGATATAATGAGCACTGGGTGTTATAGGCAATTGCTGAATCACTGAACTCTACATCTGAAACTAGTGATACACTATATGTAAATTAATTGAATTTAAATGAAATAAGATAAAAAAAGAAGTGGCTCATTTTTCACACTGATGTATGTTGGATTCTATTCTTTCCAACCATAAAGCAGTCTTTGGGCATCATTATATCCTTTGATTGCAATGGATAATTCTGAAATTTGTTTGTAGGTCAGAATTTTGTATATTACAATGTCTTCCATCATTTATTTTAGTTTCCCTGAGGTGTTCTTTCTTAATTTTAAACGTCTCTGGTGGCTTTCATCACCTTCCTCAGCACAATCCTCAAGCTGTCTTCTTGAAGATGGATCATTCCATTTAAAACCGCACATTCTTCCCACCCCCATATGCCTGATCCCCTTTATCTCTCTCTAGTTAGTTTCCGCTGCACTTACCATCTGCCACCATGCTATGTGAGTTACTTATCACAGTTATGGTTCATGTCTGTCTCTTCCCACTAGAATAGAAGGTCCATTCAGGTAGGGATTTATGTCTGTTTTATTAACTGAAGTAGCTTTAGTACCTACAGTGGGGGCTCAGTAGATAATGGTTAAATAAATGAATAATCTGCCACGTTATTACAGAATAATTTGATTTAATTCTATTTAGATGAACAATTGAACATTTTGACACAAGGAACCCTAAAAGTATATTCTATTTTGAAAACCTGAGTATATTTTTTCAGGAAAGGTATTCAAACAGCAAAATGAGTGAAGCCCGAATTTCTTTTCTACTTCCCTGTATGAACTGTTACTCGCTTTGGCTAAGGAAAAAAGAAATTGTCACTTGCAAGGTTAATGACTATTCCACGCTATTGCAGCCCACAATCTCACCACACATTATGCTCACAATGGGAACATGTCATCCCACGTTTCTGTGCCTAAGAGAAGATTTTGCTCTCTGTGCTTTGTTGACTCTGCCGAGCTGCCGCCCGCCCGCTCGTTCTGACAGGTCCGCCATCGCCTCTCATGATGAGGGCTCCGTTTCTGGGATTGCTGTCCTGCCACTAGGCCCCGGGGTGAATTCAATCCTGCAAATTGGATTTCACATAGAATCAGGAATATTGGGGAAAAGGGGGGAGGGAAGCAAACAAGTGACCACTATTCTTGCCTGGATGGCAGGGAATCACGCCCCGTGTACATTCCCAGGTGGGGGCAGTTCAGTGCTGTTTAGTTTGCATTCCTCCATCTATTCACACCCTTACGTCCTTCTAGGAGTAGCTGATATTTGTTCACCCACTAGTGTCAGATACTGTTATAAGCACTTTATATGTTATGTATATATATATATATATAATATTAACTCTTCTCAGCAATATGATGAATTCGATATTTTAATGATCCCCTTTTTTATGGAGGCACAGAGACAATTTCCCCAAGTGCACGTGGCTAGTAAATGGCAGAGTTCGCATCCCCAGCAGTAGTCCTCCTCTAGAGCCCGTGCTCTCCAATGCTACCCTCCTAGCAGATGAGGATTTGAGTCTCCTGGTCAAAGGTTCCCTGCAGCCTGTGAAATGTCCTTCTCTTGCCAGTCAGCACTTTCCATCCTCTGGCTTCGCCCTGTCCTCCGCTGCATCAGCCAACATTCTCTCTGCCTCCCAAACACTGTGCTTCACTAAAGGGCTTATTGCTGTTTCCCGCCTGCTGTGTCGGGGGTGACCTACTTTTTCAAATCCTTCATCAGAGACTGTGCGATATGTAGAAGTGTGTCAATTCTCTTTAAGCCACATGGACAGCGCTTAGTTGCTCGAGGAGGCATACACTTCAGGGACGGCGAGGTGGCATTTCATCAAAAGGGCACTTGCAGAGCAGAGAGCTCCTAGCGGCTCTTCCGATTAACTTTAGCTCTGATCAACACTAAGCGTTTTGTTGATTAGCACAATGAATGTTAGCAATTAGTTTTTGTTAGCGAAATGAATTGTGTGCTAGATGTGCGAATTAGCCAGATAATATGGACAGAGGATAAGAATCCAGCAGGCCCAATAGCCTCCACCCTTTGGTATGGTGCCCATTTGATTCCCAAATGTTGCCTGTGGGCAGCTTCCTATTCAGAAAAGTCTGGTTGTCTCAGGCTAAACAGAAGGTTCGTTGACCCCGCCTTTGAAAAATTATTAGTTTCCTCTCTAGTGACCCTTTCATGTCAGTTAGTTATGTTTAGAGCACCTAAAGAGACAGCGGGGACCTGACCTCATAAAACAGGTTTTGGGGCCCTTTGGTTAAGCATCTGACTCTTTTTAATTATTATTATGTTATGTTAATCACCATGCATTATATCATTCGTTTTTGATGTAGTGTTCCATGATTCATTGTTTGTGCATAACACCCAGTGCTCCATTCAGTACGTGCCCTCTTTAATACCCATCACCAGGCTAACCCATCCCTGCACCTCCCTCCCCTGTAGAACCCTCAGTTTGTTTCTCAGACTCCATAGTCTCATGGTTCGTCTCCCCCTTTTTAAAAGATTTTATTTACTTATTTGAGAGAGAGAGAGAGAGAAAGTAAAAGGGAGAAAGAGACTCCCAACCGAGCAGAGAGCCCACCGCAGGGCTCAATCCCAGGACTCTGAGATCATGACCTGAGCCAAAGGCAGACACTTAACCAACTGAGCTACCCAGGTGCCCACAGCTGACTTTCGATTTCGGCGCAAGTCATGATCTCACCTTCTTGAGATCAAGCCTTGAATTGGGCTCCGTGCTCAGCAGGGAGTCTGCTTGTCTCTCTCCCTCTGCTCCCCCTCCCCCACTCATGCTGTCTCTCTCTCTCTCTCTCTCAAATAAATAATAAATAAATAAATAAATAAATAAAATTTAAAAAAACCGAGTTTCTATTTATTTGTCTGTTTGCTAATAAATGTTTGCAGGTATAGACAAATTCATTCGAGAGTTACTTTTCTGGAAAGTGGTAGTGAGATTGCGGAGGCTCCCTAGGGCCTCCCATCTAATTGCCCTTACCTATTGGTGGCTACAGATATCGTCCGTAAAATTCTCATTATAAATGGCCATATCGGCTGCATGAGTCTGGTACCACACCCATTCCAGGTTCATTTCTCCTTTTCAAACTCTTCTCATAAGTATAGTTTCCTGCTGAGTTACTGTTCATTCTCAGCTACACATTTCGCAGAACATTTCATCTTTTTATTTTTATTTCATAGCCCAGCTCAAAAATTCCACGTCCTCATGAAGTCTTCGCTGACTCTTTCAACCCTTTCTCATCATTGCACTGAGCTCTTAATGCACTCATGCATAGCTCACATAAAAAAGCTTTTGATCATATGTGAATTTCCCTGAGAGTGTTCATTACATGACTGAGATACAACTTAACTGAGTAAAAAGATTCACATTAAGGGGATCCCAGGTGATGATAATGCCAATTGCAACTGGGAGCCACTCCTTTGCAAATGAGTAGACAGTGTTGCTGCTTTGCTCTCAGGCACCTCAGCCCTTTCCTCTGGGTGTGTTTTGTTTATCATTGTTCTTTTGTCCTCTTATTTACCTTTGGGGAGTTTGACTTTGATAGAAGCAAAATGACAAAGTGAAGGCCAAAGGTGATCAAGAGAAGTGGTTCCTGAATATGTGGATTCCAGATGAGAAAAGAAAGATTTTAATCCACCAATTTATTATTTTTAACTTGAAGTAGCATGCACCATATAGAATGTCCTGCTCTAAAAACCGTGTTTGTTACTGAAATTCTTGTAGGGAAAACGATTTTGTATAAAGTTCTGTAGCTCCATGCCCTTCTCTTTAAATTAATAGTTTTTACAGATTTTTAAAGAGAACTTGAGATTTTTTGGAACCCGGTTTTATACATACACATATCCATATATAATTTTATATATTCTATACTTTTATATAATATTTATAATAATTTACATAATTATATATATAAATATATATAATTGCATCAGAAAAGACCACATACCAGGGTGAAGTATTTCATTAACAGTTGAATAACATCTATTCAATGGATTTTAAAAGTCCTTGAAGGAGAGGAACCTGTTGAATACTTTTTTAGATTTTCTTTCTGCTCAACACAATCCTAGGCACAGGGTAGGAGGAGTCAGGAGGAAACAGATCCAGTATTACGTGTTGGTTGATTTACAGTCCATCTAGTATTTTAAGTAAATTCTCTGACAGAGGAAATCAACTTCATATATGTAATTACTCTCCAAAACATTTTATAAGATGGATTAATTTATAGCATTATACCTGACGGTAGCTCATTAGAATGTTGAGAACTTGAGAATATACAGAAAGAAAACTGTATGTAAGAGCCAGATCAAATAATAGATTTAGATAATAGAATTTGTAGAAAATACAAACGGAGGGCAGGTTTTCTAAGATGTCGTGGTTACCATGGGTTTAACTACTTTATTAGAAAGAGCTCATTTAATTTGTTTCACCTGATTTCACAAATCATTGTGTGGTTCCTACTTGCACTTGATCTAGTAAAAAACAAACAAACCAACAAACCAACAAAGGCCTAATGCTTCCCAGCTGGGCGATGTAGACTAAATTATGTAATATCTCTGGGTTTTAGTTTTCCACATTTATCAAACGGGAACACCAGGATTCCGCGAGCTGATGTGATAGTGACCAGCGCTGTGCCTGGCTCCAGCAATCAGCAGTACTAGTTTGCCGGGAAACAAGTTGATAGAACTTATTCAGAGAGCTTTCCTCAATTGTATCAACAATTCCTGAATGCTAATGAGAAGTGGCATTCACATGATGGTGAAGAGTGTGAACCTGACCACGTGCACACAGCAGTACTGATGACCTTGGGTAAGGTATGTAAGCTTTCTGGGCCTCAGTTTTATCACATATAAATGGAAATGATAAGACCTCCCTTATGTTGAGGATTACATTCTTTGATGTATGGAAAGCATTTAGAACAGTGCTTGGCAATGGCAGGCACTCAATAAATTTTGGTGAATATTAAGTTACATGCAAAGGACTGCATTGGGAGTTATAGAGGGTAATAATTTGCAAAGATGAATGTGATTCAGTTCTTTTTGCAAGGAGTTTATAATATATTGTATATAGTAGGAGGGAGAGAAGCTTGCCTGGTTAATCAAATATCGGATAATGTGTAAAAGGAGATGCAAAGTAAAAAGATGAACTGCTGTAAGAAGGTAGAATAAGGAGTCAGAGATTCAGACGAGGCAGACCAATGAGAGCTTCAGATGCGGCATGGCATCTTAATAGGCCTTAAAGGATAAGAATTTTAATAGACGATGGGAAAACTTATTTCAGCTTGACAGAATGACATGAGCACGGGGTCTTGAAAGTGCTTGGAATGTTTGTGAAACAGACATGGCTGGAATGTAGGTGGCATTAGAAAATGTAGGAAAAGAAGGGGATGGGAAAGTATTTTAGAATCAGGTAAGGAGACTCTTGCATGCAATGCTAAGAATTTATTCATGAAGAATGGAGGCTAGCTCCTTTCCTTCCCATAATATGCAATATATTACAAACATTTTGAAAATAAGAAGTGAATCACATTCATCTTGGAGAGTTATTATCCACTATAACTCCCAGTAATTTGTAATGAGAAACTTTTTTTAACCTAATAATCTTTTTTTTTTTTTAATTGAGGTAATTGTAGATCCCCACATGCAGTTGTAAGAAATAATACAGAGAAATTTTTTGTACCCTTTGCCCGGTTTCCCCCCAATCATTAATATTTTGTAAAATTATAAGATATCACAACTAGGATATTGACATTGATACAATTCACTCATTCAGATTTCTCCAGTATTATTCATTCTTTTGCATGTGTGTATTAAGTTTTTCACCTGTGTGTGTTTGTGTGACCACAGTAAAGATCCTGGACTGTACAATGTCACAAGCTTTTATAACTAAACCCATTCTCTTCTTCTCTCTTCCCCCAATTGCTGGCAAATACTAATCTGTCTTCCATTGCTGCAGTTTTTCTAACTTATTGGGATTGATGTTTTTCACTCAAAATAATTTCCCAGAGATTTATCAAAGCTGTTGTGTTATCGATAGTTCCTTTAATTGCTGAGTAGTATCCATAGTATGGAGGTACCCCCGTCTTCAGTCATTCACCCATTGAATGATATTCGGTCTGAGTATAGATTTTGGCTATTACAAATAAAGCTGCTATGAACATCCACATGCAGGTTTTCTGTGAACATAAGTTTTCATTTCCTTTTTTTTTAGATATATTTATTTTAGAGAGAGAGAGAGAGAGTTTGCATGTGCCCAAGCCAGGGGGAGGGGCAAAGGGAGAAGGAGAAGAAGGAGAGAGAATCCTGAAGCAGACTCCCCGCTGAGCATGGAACCTGATGTGGGGCTTGATCTCAGGACCCTGAGATCATGAATGACCTGAGCCAAAATCAAGAACCGGATGCTTAACCAACTGAGCCACGCAGGCACCTCATAAGTTTTCATTTCTTTGGGATAAATACTCTGGAGTGTAATTGCTGGGTCATATGATAGTTGTATGTTTGGTTTTTTAAAGAAACTGCCCAACCGTTTTCCAGAGTGGCTGTACCATTTCACATTTCCATCAACAGGGTATGTTTGGTCTAATTTCTGGGCATCCTCACCAGCATTTAGAGTTGTCACTCTTTTTTACCTTAGCCATTCTGCTAGGAGGGTAGTGATAATCTCATTTGGATTTTAATTTGCACTTCCTTAATGGCTAATGGTGTGCATTTTTTCATTCTCTTATTTGCTATCTGTATCTCCTCTTTGGTGAAATGTCTGTTCATGTCTTCTGCCCATTTTCTAATTTTGCTGTTTGATCTTTTTCATTGTTGAACAGGATTGAGAGAACTTTATACATTTAGATAGGTGGTTTGTTAATAATTTTCTCCCAAACTGTGACTTGTCTTTTTGTCCTTTTCATTGAGTTTTCATAGAGTACACGTTTTAGTTTTGATGAGGCCCAGGGAATACAGAGACCATGGACAAGGGAATTCCCTCCAGAGAGCAGAAGCAGGGAAATCCCCCACGCCACCCCCCACTGCCAGGACAGGACAGAGATTTCTCAATTCCTGTCTGGAAGAATTTCATCATTGCTATGGATCAGTGACTATTTTTCCAATTCTTTCCTTTTTATAATCAAAATGTATTGTGGCTATCTTGTCCTTGCTATAACTTATGTATTAGATGTGAGTGAGTCTATGTGCATGTGTGGAAGGGGAGATCGGGGAGGCAGACAACTTATATTTTTAGGTTATAGGTCCCTGGACCATGAAAATACATTTTTATACTTGAGAGAAACATGCATCATCCAGGACTCTGGACTTTTTGCTGGATGCAGTTACTGGGAGGGACTTTGGCTTCTATCCCTTAGGGAGAAGGTAAGGGTGTTCTTTGTGTGGGAAAAAGGGCGGAAAGGATATTTGATGAGCAGAAGGGTGAACTGTGGTAGAGTCTGCCTAGCCTTTTACCAAACCCATTTCCTCTTCTTCCTGGGAATACAGTTAGATCAGATACAGACTGAGTTGTGACCTCAAATTCATACATTGAAGCCCTAACCCCCAAAGTGACTGTATATAGAGATAGGGTCTTTAGGAGGTAATTAAGATTAAGTGAGGTCATAACAGGTGCGCTCTATTCTGATCAGATTGTGGCCTCACGAGAAGACTCTTCTCTTACTTCTCCCCTCTCCCCCTCTCTTCCTACCCCCTCCTTCTTACCCATGTGATGACACAATGAGAGGGTGACCATCTATAAGCCAGGAAGAGAGTTCTTACCAGACCCTTTGATCTTAGACTTTCCAGCCTTCAGAACCATGAGAAATAAATTTCTGTTGTTTAAGTCACCCAGTCTATGCTATTTTGTTATGGCAGCAGAAGCAGTTTAATACACCTCTCGTAGATGTGCCATATAATGTGACCATAAGTGATGTGTATCATTTTCAGAAAAGGCCACAAAATTACTTTTGCTTTCTTTCCCATGCTGTTGTTTCTTCTAATGGCTCAATGAAGACATCTCAATGACCTTGAAAACAAAGTGTTAAAGATGGCCAAGTAATAAGGTAGAGGTACCTGAGTCTCTCTGAATCACTGATGGCAGAGAATGGCCCACTGATCAGGAACCCTTATTTTGGACTATATATGTGCAAGAAATAACTTGTATTGTGCAAGCCAATATTTTGAGAGGTTATCTATGATAGCAGCTAGAATAACTATCTAGTATAATAGGAATGTCACTAGATAACATGGAGGGGAAAAGATTTTTTGGGGGGGAGGGGAAATATACTGGGTCACTATTTTTGATGTCCAGTAGGCAGTTGAAAATTCAGATCTGTAAGAGAGAACAAAATGAGAAAGTGTCTGTGATGGTCTGTTCAGGCTGCTCTAACAAAACAACAGACTGGGTGGCTTATAAACAACAGAAATTTATTGCTTACAGTTCTGGAGCCTGGAAGTCTGAGATCAGGTTGCCAGCATGGTTGGATGAAGCCTTCTTCCACACCACAGAATTCTTGTATCCAGGGCAGAAAGGGCAAGAGAGCTCTGTGAGGTCTCTTTGGTAAGAGAATTAATGCCATTCATGAGGGCTCCACCCTCACACCCTAAGCCCCTCTCAAAGGCCCCATCTCACTCTCACATTGGACATTAGACTTTCAATAAAATAATTTGAGGTGGAGCATAAAGATTTAGACCATGGCAGTGTCCAAAGATACAAACTTTAGGAAAGTCTACATTTAAGGGGTTAGAAAATTAGGGAGACACAACCAAAGGGAGTGTGAAGGAACAGAGGGATGAGAAATAAACCAACAAGGTAAAGCCTTTCAGACAAGGAAGGAAAGACATTCAGGGAAGAGGTGGAGAAAATCAGTTCCCAGTGAGATGAGAATTTCTTCTTACAGAGAAGAAATGAATCTGTGGATGACACCCCTGCTCTGAGAAGTTTGGCCACAAAGAAAATGATATATAAGGAGAAGCATCTTCAGGTGGAAAGACTGCTGTGGTTTTATTTGGTTTTGTGTGTTCAGTGAGAGGAGACTTGAACATATTTGTTAGTCAGGGAAAAGCAACTATTGGTGGGAGAATGGGATCCAATTTATAAGAGAGAGCAGGAATAACAGAGAAGGCCAAATTCTTAAAGAAACAGAATTACCTGTACAATTTCTAATTAATATTTTCTTAATGAATTTGAAGGTGCTCAGTTCTCACATTAGCAGAAAGGTAAATTTCATGATATTTTCCATATTTAATTTCTTTATAACTCAGTCAGATATGAACAGGTAAATCTTTCATTCCTTCCACTGACCAAATAATAACAGTTGCTGTGAATCAGAAGTATATTTTGTAGTTATATTTCTTACTAACTACAATTATTTGTTTCATGTTCTTATTTAAGCATGTGTGTGTGTGTGTGTGTATACTATATATAATATAACTCTGGAGAATGTGCATTTAGGTCTAGAGCTTTACTTTACATCTTTTGAAATATTAGTAGGAATTGTTCTTTTATTTCCAGACCTTTGGAACTTAATCTGTTTTTTATTCCTTAGAGGTAAGAAAAAGAATGTAACACACACTGCTGTCTATTGGGAAGAAAAGAAGGGAGAGAGGGAGGGAACTAGGGAGGGAGAGAGAAAGACCTTCCAGAAATTTCTAGAGGTTTCTACTCCTTTCCACTTTATTATTCCAAAACTTGTATAAAACATATTGTTGAGGAGAAAACTAGTTAACATGCAGTGGCAGTCAGTTATACCTACCTTGAATGATCTGTTTCTGTAAAAATGTGGGATTAGGGGGCGCCTGGGTGGCTCAGTCGTTAAGCGTCTGCCTTCGGCTTAGGTCATGATCCCAGGGTCCCGGGATCGAGCCCCGCACCGGGCTCCCTGCTCGGTGGGAAGCCTGCTTCTCCCTCTCCCACTCCCCCTGCTTGTGTTCCTGCTCTCGCTGTCTCTCTCTCTGTCAAATAAATAAATAAAATCTTTAAAAAAAAATGTGGGAT
Organism: Neomonachus schauinslandi; assembly: GCF_002201575.2. Lineage (NCBI taxonomy): Eukaryota > Metazoa > Chordata > Mammalia > Carnivora > Phocidae > Neomonachus > Neomonachus schauinslandi. The sequence continues at coordinate 72,483,370 of NC_058404.1, read as the reverse complement.
TAGGTACGAAAATTATGTGAGATAACAAACATCATATGTAAGACCTCTTCATACAGAGACTGGCCCATGTAGGGGATCAGTAGACATTTATTTCTCTTCCATTTCTTTCATAATTGTTCTTTGTTTTTTCTAAGTCCATAATTTAAAACTACTTTCCAGTATTCTGCTGGTTAACTGTTACTCTTTACTAATAACAACCAACAGAAATTATTATTCATTTAAATATATGTACTAATAGCTCTGCCATCTATCCTGAAGATAAACTTAAAATTTATTCCACGTTGTAATAAGAGGCTTAATGATTCATTGAATCAGCACCATTAGAAGTCATGGTAGTAGGGAAAAAGAACTATCAGTAGTTTACCTAATATTTAACTAAGTCCTATTTTTTTAAACTAAAAATAACCTAACTCTGAAAGCTATCTATTATGATGATCAAATTCAAGTGACTCAGTCTCACAATGATAGAATTCAATTTCACAGAATGATACAATACCTGTTGTCCAGGAACAATAAGGATTTCTCTAGATTGTTTGAGTCTTTTTTTTTTTTAAAGATTTTATTTATTTATTTGTCAGAGAGAGAGAGAGAGAGAGAGACAGAGAGAGAGAGGGAAAGCACAACCAGGGGGAGTGGCAGGCAGAGGGAGAAGCAGGCTCCCCACTGAGCAAGGAGCCTAATGCAGGACTCCATCCCAGGACCCTGGGATCATGACCTGAGCTGAAGGCAGACACTTCACCGACTGAGCCACATAGGCATCCCAACTATAGGAATTTGATACAGATTTTCAAAATGCTTTTCAATTTTTGCAGTTAGAAACAAATCTATCTCTAGCTTCATCTTTATCTCTTTCTCTACCTCCCTCTCCATGGCCATCTCTATCTCTATGTCTAGATCTTCCTGTTATACATGTTTCCAATATATTTGTAGCATTGATGGTACACTGCCATTTAACATATGAGATATGACATAGTACATTTCAGAAATGGAAATGTTAGCAGAGAATCGTATTAAGATCCAGTCCAAGGTAACATTAACCTTTTCAAGAGGATATGTACTTCTTTGGTGAGAAATGAAGCAAAACAAGAGAAATGACCACATCACTAAACTTCATTTAATCAAAGACATACAGGCAAAAAACTAAGGTCATGGTCAATTCAATAGTTATTCTTATGCATTAGTAATATGTCCATTTGGAAAAGGAGATTTAAATGGACTGCTTTAGTTTATTTAAAAAGATTTTTTTTTATTTAAAGATTTTTATTTATTTATTTGACAGAGAGAGACACAGCGAGAGAGGGAACACAAGCAGGGGGAGTGGGAGAGGGAGAAGCCGGCTTCCCGCAGAGCAGAGAGCCTGATGCGGGGATCGATCCCAGGACCCCGGGATCATGGCCCGAACCGAAGGCGGATGCTTAATGACTGAGCCACCCACGCGCCCCTGGACTGCTTTAGTCTAATATGAAAGAAATACCTGGCACCAAATCTATGTTTCAACATTTCCATGTAAAATTCTTCCATTAGTTGCACTCAGTATTCAAAGGAATTAGAATTTGCTCAGCATTAGGAAATTCACTGACACTATTTTTTAACATCTTTCTGCATTTCTGTTTCTGTCTTGAAAGCAGCAGCTGTATGTTTTTTTCTCTGGATACCCACCTTAATGACTTCCTGGACACCCACCCTAATGTATGCACTAAGTCTCTCAGCGTTCTTGTTTCTTCACCTTGACCTCATTCTGATGTTTAATGATTCATAACACATGGCTTGGTTATATGCCTAAATAGGCATATTTTCAAGGAGTATGGTTGGATGACTTTTTAAAGGACAATGAAACCAAGATATGTTTATGGTAAAGACACCCCTGGCAACACCTCACATTTTTACCTCTGAACATTGTTAAGGCTGTGTTTTCCATTTCAGGTTACAGGTGTAGGTTTACATGACGTCATTCACCCAATATCTTGATGGAACTAGCCTTCCGGGGAACAATTTAAGATAGATGTTAACAACTCCTTTTGAGTCCAATAGTTGAAAGCTATGCAAGGTTTCCCAGTTTTTCCTTATTTCCTGCATTTGGTTCTGAATCCTAACATCATGGACAGAGAAACAGAGAAATGACGAATTGGGTGAAGTTATTTCCAAAATATAAAACCAACGATGAAATAATATTTAGAATAACCAAGGACCTGCTGCAAATCACTGAGAACAAGAGAACAAAAGAATGTGAACAGGTAGTTAACAGAAGGTGAAACCCAAAAGATAAATCTTCACATAGGTCCATAAAGGAACATGTTTGCAGATGTTCATCATAGCAGCATTTATGATAGCAGGGAGCTGGAGGTAATCCAGTATCCATTATGGGTGGGGGGCGGGGTTGTTGGTGGAGTAGATAAGTAATTAAAACAGGGGGGATTCTCTCTAGGAACTACTATGTAACAGTTTGAAGCTAGGTTTTCATATAACATGAACGAATGGTAAAAACAGAGTTAGAAAAATAATTTAAGACTTAGGATGCAATGTATATTTTAAAACCATCTATGAAAACTTAAAATATATGTTCACAGAGCAACAATACATATTTTGCAAAAGGTGGGACAGGGAGGAGAATGGGAGCAGTTAATCATTATATAGAGTATCCCGGAAACCTTCCTAAAACAGGGTCCACTGAGCTGAACTTACTGTATTCTTGCTCTTGGATGGAGAAGTAAAATGTGGTGGCGTATGGGAACACAACTCACTCACCAACTAAAGTGGAAATTAAAATCATTGTGCTTTTTTCCAGTGATCTGAAATCGAAATGTTGAGACATTACAGCTAAATCTAGAACAAGTAGCATGGAAACCTGAAGGCATTGCTGGTGAAACCTGGGTAGTGGTAGTGGTGATCACAGCATCATTGGAACCAGAGGACCCTAATCCCATAATCAGTCCTGCCAGTTGTGTAGAGTGTTGGCTGACTGCTCTAGCTTTATCTGTAAACCCTGGACAGATCAGAGAGGTACAACAAGTGCTTTTAAAAAATCCCTCCAGGTTACAACTTCAAACTGCATTCTTTAAAACTCCCTAAGAATTGCCCTGGAGATTCAAGATGTTGGGTGGCATTGCTGGAAAAATCCTAATTCAGTGGGCCCAGCTCTTCACTGACACAAATCTGCCAGTAGACTAGTTACACATGAGACCACCTTCTCCATTCACCATCGGACAAACATGTCAGAAGCCCAATGCTGCCCTCTGTTACTGCTTTGGTCAACAATTAGAAATCTCACGGCCTTGATCTTACATCAGAATTATGTCAATACTGCTACATGTCAGAAGCCTGCTGCTGCCTTCTGTTACTGCTTTGGTCAACAATTAGAAATCTCATGGCCTTGATCTTACATCAGAATTATATCAATACTGCCAACATCAATCACCCTTTCCATCCTCTACTACTGAAGAAGCTCATCATCTTCAAGGAAGAAGAGAAGCAGGAAAGCTTTTCCCAGCATCACATGTGAGGTCCTATGATCTCAGTGTGCAGCAGGGATTCTAGATTACTCTCCTTCATACAGTGTTCTTTATAATGGATAAAAATGGAGATCTATTTAATATTACTAGTGTTATCAGAATGTCAAAGGAGATTGCTCTTAGATACCCCTGATAGATACCTAATCATACTAATTTCTTGGAAGCATGACTGTTAAAGTAGATGGAAGAACCAATAACCTGGTGTTTTAGATGTTCCTCAGTTTTCATGTGCTATGATGTCATTCGGCCAATGAAAAATCAGTAAATGTAAAAACACAGCAATAGAAACCATTCAAAAGGAAACATAGAGAAGAATTCAAACAAAACAAAACCAAGCATCAAGGAGCTGCTGAAAAAATTCTATTGGCCTAACATACATTTCACTGGAGTTCTAAAAGGAAAATAGTGAAATGCATAAAAACATTTTTGAAAAAATATGACTGAAAAATTTCTAAATTTGTTGGAAACTACAAGCCCACATATCCCAAAAGCTCCACAAAGATGTAGTACAGACACATGAAGAAAACTACACCGAATGTTCTGGTTCTACATGTGAGGAGCTTGGAAGTCACCACACCATCCTAATGACATGTAAAAAGCTAAACAAACTGAAAAACCAACTCTTCTTGGATTCGTAAGAGAGGGGAGGATGAAGAGTAAACCACTACCCACAAGATTGGAGAGACAGGGGATACAGGGAGTCACTGTTACGACAGCAAAGGCTCACAGAAGCTGCAGGATCCAGTGCTGGGATAGAAAAACCTGGGCTGTAATCAACGAATTGCTGGAGGCTCAGTGGGAATCATTCTGAAAGTGAAGAACTCCAAGCAGCACAATATTTTGAGATTACCTCCAGGAATTTGACCAGTTTCCTTATAGTACATAGTGGAGAAAAATTCCTTCCTGCTTTAGGCAGGCGGAGGAGAAAGGAGCCATTTTTGAAGTACCCTAGGGCACTCTGTTCTTCTTAATAAGGCCTGCCCTCAGGAGAAACTAATTAACCAGAACCAAACCTGATGGGGTTTTATCAGAGCTTAATTGACCTGGGGCAAAGGAAGTACCCAGCTCCAGTCAGCTCTAGCCTTCCTGGTGGGAAAAGGGAACTACCTAATGTTAGCCCACTCTAGCAATTCTGTCCCACCTAAGAGGGGAGAAAGACAACTTGAGAAACCCTATGACATAGTTCACAGGCATAGGCCTACTGAAAGACTGAGACCTAATCATCAGACTAGAGAACGCTTCCCTGACCCCCACACCACACCACCACATTACTAAGAGCCTAATTACAACAGTTCCTTTTACCCAGTACATCATGTCTCGCTATCAAGAAAACATTATAAGACATACTAAAAGGCCAAAACACAATTTGAAGAGACAGAACAAACATCAGGACGTAAGGATGTTAGAGTTATCAGGCTGGAAATTTAACACAGGTATAATCAATATGCTAAGGTCTCTAATGGATAAAGTAGACAGCATGCAATAGGTGAACATTATAAACAGAGAGGTGGAAATCCTAACAAAGAATCAGAAAGAAATGCTAAGCAAACAAAACAACTGGAGTGAGGTGAAGAATGCTTTTAACGGGTTTACTAATTGACTGGATGTGGTTGAGAAAAGAATATCTGAGCTTGAGGATATATCAATAGAAACTGCAAAAACTGAAAAGTAAAGAGAACAAAGACTGAAAAAGAATGGGCTATCCAAGGACTGTGGGACAGCTACAAAAGGTGTAACATATGTGTAGTGGGAATACCAGAAGAAGGAAAGAATGGAACAGTAGAAACATTTGAAGCAATAATTACTGAGAATTTCTACGGTTTAATATCAGACACAAACCACAGATCCAGGCAGCTCAGAGAACACCAAGCAGAATACATGCCCCCCTCCAAAAAAACTATAGCTACATATGTCATTTTCAAACTACAGATAATTAAAGATAAAGAATAAATTTTGAAAGAAGCTGAGGGTGGGAGGACTCTTTACCTATAGAGGAACAAAAATCAGAATGAAATTAAACTTCTCAGAAACCAGGCAAGAGGCGCCTGGGTGGCTCAGTCGTTGGGCATCTACCTTCGGCTCACGTCATGATTCCAGGGTCCTGGGATGGAGCCCCGCATCGGGCTCCCTGCTCCGCGGGAGCCTGCTTCTCCCTCTCCCACTCTCCCTGCTTGTGTTCCCTTTCTTGCTGTGTCTCTCTCTATCAAATAAATAAATAAAATTAAAAAAAAAAAAAGGAAGAAAAGAAACCAGGCAAGCAAGAAAATGGTGGAGCGAAATATTTATAGTGTTGAGGATACAAGTTAATAAACAGAAGTAAATTGCTTTCCTATATACTAGCAATGAACAAATGGAAAGTAAAAACCATAATGCCATTTACATTAGCATCCACAAAAATGGAAATATTTAGGTATAAATTTAACAAAATATGTATAAGATCTATATGAGTAAAAACAAAATCAAAATGATAAACAAAATCAAAGAACCAAATAAATGGAGAGATACCGCATATTCATGGTTAAGAAGACTCAATATTGTCAGTGGCCACGGCGGCGGCAGCAGTGACTGGAGCCTCTGATTGGGTTTCGGGGTCGGTACCGGAACCAATCAGTGAGGGCAGTGAACTGGGGTGGGGCGCGGAGGGCGGCACCGAGTGCATTTCACGGTCTTCTGGAATCTTCTGAGTGGAACTCACTGTGGACAGGATACTCACTTGGAGGGATCATGGAGCAGGATACAGCAAACAGCCATAGTTGGACAGAGCAGATTGTTGTGCTGGACAGGTTCAGCAGCAGGTACAGGGCAGTGGAGACCAATTAATCCCATCAGCTGGCCAACCCGTCATGGTCCAAGCTGTCTCTGGTGGACAAGGTCAAACCATCATGTGAGTACTTGTGTGTGGAACTCAGGGTTTGCAGAAGATACAGCTGGTCCCACCTGGACAGACTCAGATCCAGGGTGGGCAGGCTGTGCAGGTACAGGGCCAGCAGGGCCAGCCCCAGCAGATCATCATCCAGCAGCCCCAGACGGCAGTCACTGCTGGCCAGACCCAGACCCAGCAGCAGATTGCTGTCCAGGGACAAGTGGCACAGACCGCTGAGGGGCAGACCACCGTCCATCAGCCATTTCTTATGGACGGCACCGTTCTACGGCACGTTACAGTCCCTGTTGCAGGCACGATCACCATCCCAGCAGCCAGTTTGGCAGGAGCACAGATTGTTCAGACAGGAGCCAACACCAACACAAGGAGCAGTGAGCAAGGAGCTGTCACTGGGACACTACCAGTGGCAGACAACATGGTCTCGGCACTGTCCTGCCATGGCTTGGAAGCCTGGTGAAGGTTGTCGGTTTTTCTCCCCATAGGAAGAGGGTAGTCCCCATATGTACGGTCCAAACCGAGCAGATGAAAAAGCAATGACACAGATCATCCGAGTGTCCTAACCCCAGGCCATGTGATGGAGCAGATCAAGGTCATGTTCTCAACACTGTTTCCCACAGTTCCAGGAAATTGATCGCCTCTTCCAACGGGACACTGATGATTTCGTGCTGCCCTTTTCTACAAGACAGAAACCACTTAGTTTTTGTTTTTTGTTTTTTTTTCCATTCTTCCCCTTAGGATTTTTTTTTTTAATTTTTAAAATTTTATTATGTTAGGTTAGTCACCATACATTACATCATTAGTTTTTGATGTAGTGATCCACGATCCATTGTTTTAGTATAACGCCCAGCGCTCCATGCAGTACGTGCCTTCCTTAATACCCATCACCGAGCTAACCAATCCCCCCTCCCCCCTCCCCTCTAAAACCCTGTTTGTTTCTCAGAGTCCATAGTCTCTCATGGTTCATCTCTTCCTCCGATTCCCCTCCCTTCATTTTTCCCTTCCTTCTCCTAATGTCCTCCATGCTATTCCTTATGTTCCACAAATAAGTGAAACCATATGATAATTGACTTTCTCTGCTTGACTTATTTCACTTAGCATAATCTCTTCCAGTCCCATCCCTGTTTATGTAAAAGTTGGGTATTCATCCTTTCTGATGGCTGAGTAATATTCCATTGTATATATGGACCACATCTTCTTTATCCATTCATCTGTTGAAACCACTTAGTTTTCAATAAGTGGCTATTATAATTGCAGTGATGTCTGGCAAACTGAAGTTGCAAGCCTTTGTCTTGCCCTTTCAGACGGACCTATTTCAGACTGTTGATGACATTGACATTTCATGGATTAGGATGATGCAAGGGACCTGTGCACGTAAGTGCACACACAGCACTTATGTTGGCTTCTGAAGCCAGCTAGCCATCTTAGCAGGGGAAAACAACCTTCCCAACCCAGACTGCAATCAGGGAAGCCCAGGCCCACTCCTTCCCATGGAATCTAAGCAATATCCATGGGGGATGGGGGAATCTGATAGGGGAATCTCAGGCTGACTCACTGGACACTCTGTATTCAGAGGTGGCTTCCAGGCAATGAAGTTCCATCTCATGACATGGAAACAATACATTCTCTGAGATACATTCATCCTAATAATAGGAATCTCTGTCTACCGAGATGATAGGTTGGTATTTTTGGACTCCAGCGAAGAAAAAGCTAACTCTGGGGATAGAATGACAAAAGACTCAAGCACTAAAAATATAAATTGCAGAATCTCTCTTTTTTTTAAAGCTTTGATAAGATGTGATCTGTTTGTCAGCTGATAGATCATCTGGACCATAGTTCTTACTTCTGCTACTTTTAAAATAATTTAGAAGGTATTGGACCTTGAAACTACCTTTTGTAAGTAGAGGACAAAACCATACAACTTCTGTGCTAAAGTGCTGAGGACATTTGTAGTAACTCCTAAACAGATAGCCAAACTAGAGATTTTTTTTTTTTTTTTTAATAGACTCCACACCCAGCGTGGAGTCCAATGTCGGGCTTGAACTCACATCTCTGAGATCAAGACTCAAACTGAGATCGAGAGTCAGATGCTCAACCGACTGAGACACCCAGGTTCCCCTAGAGATTGCCAATCATAGGCTTGGTGACAGCATTTGGGGAAGAGAAGGGTACACATGTGTTGTAGTCTAGCAGAAGAAGAGAGAGTAGTATATATACCCATGTGTTGTCACATAGTATGAGTCTCCAGGGGATGAATGCCTGGGCTGGATCATGAAGATATAAAATAATATAATTTACATTTATACCATGACCTTTTAACAAGCTTAGAAAGAGAGAAGTCTGAGAACTGCTCTTTGACGATTTCTGTCTGGAAAGCATTGTTCAGTCATGAGCTTCTGGACATATTCCAGCTTACCTGCTCGAGTTTAAGGTGAACGTTGGCTTCACTCCTGCAGCACTTTGTTTTGTGCTGCCTCCAGAGAGTGAGCATTCTCTATCTTACCCTGGCAGCTAATTCTTTGGTGCCAGTTGCCATGGTTCTCCTTTTCTACATAGGCCTTGTACAGCAGAAAGGTTTTTACATTGCATCCACGTTCTGGGGATAAGCTGCCGACTGGTAAAGGTGATGCCGGCAGGGTCAAGAACTGGGCCACAGTTCCCAGAATGGACTGTGCCTCAGAAATCTCTTTCCTAGATGTTGAACCTTGGGGAACTAAGATGATAGTTCAGAAAAGAGTTGCTGCCTTTCTAGAAACAAGGAAGACCTAATTCTTTTGAAGATCATTTGGGTTTGATTTAAATACAAAGAGTAAGGATTGGCACTTTCTTTGATTTCATTCTAATTGTATTAAGAGGGAAAAGAAAATAAACCCTTTGAAGAAAATATTACAAAGGGAAATCATTGTAATGGTGGAAATAGAGGTACAGAACTATGCAAAGAAAAGCAGGAAATAAAGTTTCTCCCTAGTTCCTGGTATCTAGTCATCTGTCCTGGCTTCCGCATGTCAGGAGAGGCCAACTTTTTGGCTCTTGACTTAAGTTTCAGACATTGACTTTATTCAATAAGCCCTAGGTTTTTCAGATGATAGTTCACTAACAACAATGAGGGATTTCTATCCCGTGGTTTGTTTAGGAGTCTTTAAGATGCTGAGCTCAGAAAGAAAGTCCTTAGATCTAAGCCCACAGCAGTTCTAAAATGTTATTTATTTGTGTCTGTAAGTTTGTAAATGGTAATATCAACCTCATATTGTTGCAGACTTTTTTTCCCCATGAGTTTGAGTTATGTTTTGTTTGAAACGAAATGCTTCAGTTATCATTTTGCTGCTGCATTTCAGATAGGTCATGGCTCTTCTATTGTGGTGATTTTAGCACACCATACTAACCCACAAAGTGGGGAGTTGAGGTTTGGATTTTTTTCTTTATTACTAGAAGTTCTTTTATTTGTCCTTGTGACTATAGTAATGACTTCATAGATGCAGAAAGAGTGAATGGATGAGTGAATAATTGTTTTTTTTTTATTTTATTACTTTTTTTATTATTTTTTTTATTCTTATGTTAATCCCCATACATTACATCATTAGTTTTAGATGAAGTGTTCCATGATTCATTGTTTGTGCATAACACCCAGTGTTCCATGCAGAACGTGCCCTCCTCAATACCCATCACCAGGCTAACCCATCCTCCCACCCCCCTCCCCTCTAGAACCCTCAGTTTGTTTTTCAGAGTCCATCGTCTCTCATGGTTCGTCTCCCCCTCCGATTTCCCCCGCTTCATTCTTCCCCTCCCGCTATCTTCTTCTTCTTTTTTTTTTTCTTAACATATATTGCATTATTTGTTTCAGAGGTACAGATCTGTGATTCAACAGTCTTGCACAATTCACAGCGCTTACCAGAGCACATACCCTCCCCAGTGTCTATCACCCAGTCACCCCATCCCTCCCCCCCCCCCCCCCCACTCCAGCAACCCTCAGTTTGTTTCCTGAGATTAAGAATTCCTCATATCAGTGAGGTCATATGATACATGTCTTTCTCCGATTGACTTATTTCGCTCAGCATAACACCCTCCAGTTTCATCCACATCGTTGCAAATGGCAAGATTTCATTCCTTTTGATGGCTGCATAATATTCCATTGTATATATATATACCACATCTTCTTTATCCATTCATCTGTCAATGGACATCTTGGCTCTTTCCACAGTTTGGCTATTGTGGACATTGCTGCTATAAACATCGGGGTGCACGTACCCCTTCGGATCCCTACTTTAGTGAATAATTGGTTTAATGCATAGTTATTTCACTTCTTGAGTGCTCTTTTTGGCAAGATAATTGTAAATGTATATATTTTAATTGCACCAGTACATTGAATATGTCAGTGTCTATTATACCACTGGACCAACAGAGCTTTTTCTGGCTGTTGGGTGCCTGATAATAACATCTTAATTTTCCTTTGGTATTCAACAACATAGGTTTTTCTCCCAGCAGTAGGGGGAATATAGATGATTGATCATTGATGTCATTGCAATTGTTATTTTTTAATTTTTTAATTCTATTATGTTATGTTAGGCACCAGACAGTACACAATTGTTATTTTTTAAAATAAATGTGTAAAAATACTAAAAATTGAAAAAAAAAAAGACTCAATTTTGTCAAGATGTCAGTTCTTCTAATCTGATTTGTAGATTCAATGGAATCCCTATTAAAATCCCAGCAGTTATTTTATGGATTTTGACAAACTGATTCTTATGTTTGTAGGGAGAGACAAAAGACCCAGCATAGCCAAGACAATGTTAAAAGAGAACAAAGTCTGAGGACTGACACTACCCAACTTCAAGATTTATTATCAAGTTACCAAAATGAGGACAGTATGGTATTGGCTAAAGAACAGACAGATCGGGGCGCCTGGGTGGCTCAGTCGTTAAGCATCTGCCTTCGGCTCAGGTCATAATCCCAGGGTCCTGGGATGGAGCCCCGCATCGGGCTCCCTGCTCTGCGGGAAGCCTGCTTCTCCCTCTCCCACTCCCCCTGCTTGTGTTCCCTCTCTCGCTGCTGCTCTCTCTGTGTAAAGTAAATAAAATCTTTAAAAAAAAAAAAAGAAGAACAGACAGATCAGTCGAACACAAGAGAGAGTCCAGAAATAGACCCTCATAAATATAGTCAACTGATCTTTGACAAAAAAAGCAACAACAATGCGATAGAACAAAGATAGTCTTCTCAACAAATAGTACTGGAACAATTAGACATCACATGCAAAAAAAAAAAAAAAAAATCAGTGTAGACACAGACCTTATATCCTTCACAAAACCGAACTCAAAGTGGATCAAAAATCTATATGTAAGCACAAAACTATAATACTCCTAGAAGATAGCATAGGAGAAAATCTAGATGACCTTGGATATAGTACTGGCTTTTTAGATACAACATCAAAGGCAAAAACAGTGAGAGAAATAATTGATAAGCTGGACTTTATTAAACTAAAAACTTCTGCTTTGTGAAAGGCAATGTCAAGAGAATGAGAAGATAAGCCACAGATTGGGTGAAAATATTTCCAAAAGACACATCTGATAAAGGAATGATAGCCAAAATATACAAAGAGCTTTTAAAACTCAACAATAAAAAAAAAACCCTGAAAAAAACATAGTTCAAAGACCTTAACAGTACGTCACTAAAGAAGATAGACACATGGCAAATGAGCATATGGAAAGATGCCTAACATCATATGTCATTAACGAAATGCAAATTAAAACAACAGGAGATACCACTACACACCTATTAGGGTGACCAAAATCCAAAACACCAAATGCTGTCAAGGATATGGAGCAACAGGAAATCTCATACACTGATGGTGGAAATGCAGTATAGAACAGTCACTTTAGAAGACCGTTTGGCACTTTCTTACAAAACTAAACATATTTTACCCTATGATCCAACCATCCTGCTCCTTGGTATTTACCCAAATGAGCTGTAAACTTACGTCCACACAAACTCTGCACACAATGTTTATAGCAACTTTATCCATAATTGCCAAAACTTGGAAACAACCAAGATGTCCTTCTGTAGGTGAATAAATAAGTAAACCGTGGTGCAACAGATAATGGAATATTATTCAGCGCTAAAAAGAAATGAGCTATGAAGCCATGAAAAGATGTATAGGAACCTTAAATACATATTATTAATTTTAAGAAGTCAATATGAAAAGGCTACATACTGTATGATTCCAACTATCTGACATTCTGGAAGAGGCAAAACTATGAAGACAGCAAAAAGATTGCGGGGGTTGGTGGGACGGGTGACGAATAAGAGGAACACAGAGGACCAACCATAATGGTTGATAAATGTCATTATCCCTTTTGTCTAAGCTCATAGAATGTTCAACATCAAGAATGAACCCTAATGTAAACTATGGATTTGGGTTGATATTGATGTATCAATGCAGGGTCATCAGTTGTACCAGATGTACAACTCTGGTGGGGGATGTTGATAATAGGGGAGGCTAGGCAAGTGTGTGGGTGGGAGTATATGGAAAAATCTGTGTACCTTCTTTCCAACTTGGCTGTTAACATAAAACTGACCTAAAAAATGAGGTCTTAAAAAATAACTTAAGCTATATATTAATAAAATGCAATGTGAGAGAAAACAAAACAAAAAAACAAAACAAAAAACCAAAAACTACACCAAGACACATCCTTCTCAAATTGCCTAAAACCAATGGTAAATAGAAAATCTTATAGACAGCCAGGAAAAAAGACACAGCATGTATTGAGGGGGAAAAAAATATGAGAATAACAGAGTTCTCATCAGAAGCAACACAATCAAGGAGACAGTGAAGCAACATCTTCATAATAGGAAAGTGAACACCTGTCAACCTAGAATTCTATACCAAGACAAGAATCTTTCAAAAATACAACCAAATGAAGTTTGAAACCCCTCCTCTGTTGTCTTTAATTCTTCTCTTGCCCTTTCCCACACCTCCCTGTTTCTCACAATTTGCATATGCAAATAGCTACCTGGGTGTGTCACTTTCTACATTCACCCACTAACAACATACAATCTAGAAGTAATTCCAGATCAATCACCCCTCCAAACTTGGTTTTTAGTTGCGTGGTTACTTGGTTTTTAGTTGCGTGGTTACTTGGTTTTTAGTTGCATCACTGAAATAGCCCCACTGCTGTTATTGTTCTCCAAACTAAGGGAGAGTATGTTCCAAAGGCAAACCTAGTCTCTATTTAAGAAGCAAGCGGTGTATTGTAATTTTTAATTGGAACTCTTCTGAGAATGAATAGCAAGCTCCTTACTTGACTAGGACCCTGGGTGTGCGTGCCCTCTGGTGTACTTTATTCACCTTTGCATGGTGTCTGTCATTGTACTGTGTCTCTCTGTTCATCTTTTTGCCCAGTTTCTATGACCAGACTGCTTGTTCTAGCCTTTGGCTTCCCACTACCATGTTTTTGTCTCCCTTTGGATCATTGATTTCACGTGTACTTACCATCTTTGTGTAGATCATAAGCTCACAAGACTTTTTAAATTATAAGGGAGACAGTGTCCTTGATAGGGTAGGAAGCAAAAGCACCCCAGGCATTTCTTCCTGCCCCACTGGAGTCAGCCAGGCCACATTCCAAAAGACATTTGTTTGGTTTCCTTGATCCTTCAGCTACTTAGGTGAATCCACCTAATGGGTGGAGGGCAATACCAAGGATTAAAATTTTTTTCTGCAAAGGACTCGAGGTAGCATTAGAATTACTCTTAGTCTAAATGCATAACATTTGTTCCTCATTCTTTTTCTCACTCTAGTTTTATTTACTTCTACTGTTTACTTTTCAATAATGTTGTGTTTTTGAGCCCAATGTCGTGTTTCCAAGCCCATTGAAATTTGATTTTACATTAATTTTTTTCTGCTTTGATGATGATCATTAACTTCTAGAAATGGGACTCTGTGCTTCCATTTCACAGACTCATTTCCAGTGCCTAGTTTCATTGTTCTTTTGTCTCTTTGCTCTTCTGGCTTCAGACTGGCAGCATGATGGAGTGTGTAATGTTTTTTTATGTTAGAAGCAAGCAACTAGGGGCAACTTGTAGCATTTCATTCAAATTAACCAACACCCTGTGAATGCAAGAACCCGCAAGGAACACATTTCCACTGTGAATTTTATATTAGACCATCTTGGATTAAACATTGGCTGCCAGTTGATAAATAACATCTATGTTGATGGATATTATGTTAGAATTAGCCAGCATTTAACCAAATATAAATTTGTGGATTATTTAGCTGATAGAAAGAATAATGCATGCTTTTATTTTTCATTATGTTATATTTATTTCACTATTTATCTGTCTACCTTATTTATCTATGAGGTTTCTGATGTGCTCAGTGCCTTACACAGTGTCTGGCAAATAGTCTGCTCTAAATAAATCTTTGTGAATGACAACGAACTTGCAAGATCATAGGAACTTGAGGCAAGGAAGATTTTTCAGAAATTGTGTTTGGGAATTTCCTTTTTTTTTAGTTTGTGGAAGAGCCACTTTAAAGTGAAATGCTGTGCCTGGTTTTCTCCAACTCTGATATTGGGACATATATGAATTTTTATTCTTTTTTTCCTTCACTGATAACATTCTTTCCCTTGCCTTTGCTTTAAAGTAATACCCGATCAATTTTTTTAGCAATTCCAGCACAAGTTCTAATACCAGTAACGACATGTATCTGTTTGGCAGGACTATGGATAGGGTTTTTTTTTTTTTTCTTTGCTCCAGTCATTTAGGTTAAGAGTCAGAAAACTGAGGTACAGTGATTTATATGAAGGCTTTTCTATTAAATTTGTTAACTATATCTACATAGATGAAGATGTTTCCGGTTTTAGCAAGCTTCAGTTACTCGGTACGTGTCTGAATGGCAAAAACAAAAAAAAATCTGCTTTCTCTCGCTTCTGCATTTTCTTAGATTAATTCTTATATCCTAACACATATGTAGCTAGAATGTCAGTGTAAATCATTCATCCATCAATTTAATTATTCATTCTGGCTGGGAATATAAAAGATGAGAAAGACAGGGAGCTTGCTCTTGAAGCATTTTACAACTAGTCCTTGCTGGAATTAAATGACTCAAGCCCACTGGTTTACCATTGCGCAGATAATTCAGCATAAATGGGGTGCTTGGTTTGGGTAAATCCATAGTGTAATTATCCCAATGATGTACACATTTGAATTCCACTAAGCAGTAAGAACCTACGGAATATTTCCTTGCCTACCTGTTTCATCATATAGGACATCTTCTTTGTCCCACTGACAAGAACTAAAAATATTGGTTGAAATATTTAAAAAAAACAAGTGCATCAATGAGCTGCTTAGGAAGAAAAGAATTTGCAAAGGTAAAGACGAACTAAAGCAGGAGCACAGGGAAGTAAGCACTGAAGCCACATGAAGTTAGACTTTGGCTTCCATAGTCTTTTAAAAATTTGTATCGAGGTGGGGCGCCTGGGTGGCTCAGTTGGTTAAGCGACTGCCTTCGGCTCAGGTCATGATCCTGGAGTCCCGGGATCGAGTCCCACATCGGGCTCCCTGCTCAGCAGGGAGTCTGCCTCTCTCTCTGACCCTCCCCCCTCTCATGCTCTCTATCTCATTCTCTCTCTCAAATGAATAAATAAAATCTTTAAAAAAAATAAATAAATAAATAAAAATTTGTATCGAGGTGTAATTGACATTGGGTATACAACGTAATGATTCTATATTTGTATATACTGTGAAATGATTATCACCATAGTAAGTCTAGTTATCATCCATCACCATACAGTTACAATTTTTTTTTCTTATGATGAGAACTTTTAAGATTTACTTTCTTGGCAACTTTCAAATATACAGTACACTATTAATGACCGTGGTCACCATGCTGTATATTATATCCCGTGACTTATTATTTTATAACTGGAATTTTGTACCTCTTGACCACTTTCACCCATTTTGTCCAGACCCAACCACCCTCCCCTCTGGCAATGGGCACTTAGGTTGTTTCCATATCTTGGCTATTGTAAATGATGCTGCAATGAACACAGGGGTGCTTATATCTTTTCAAAGTAGTGTTTTCATTTTCTTCAGATAAACATCTAGAAGTGGAATTGCTGGATAATATGGTAGTACTATTCTTTATTTTTTGAGGAAACTTCATACTGTTTTCTATAGTGGCTGCTCCAGTTCACATTCCCACCAACAGTTCACAAGAGTTCCCTTTTCTCCAAGTCCTCACCAACACTTGTTATTCCTTGTTGTTTTTTTTTTTTAAATAGCCATTCTAATAGATGTGAAGTGATGTCTTATTGTGGTTTTGATTTGCATTTCCCTGATGGTTAATGATGTTGAACAATTTTTCATGTGTCCATTGGCCATCTGTATGTCTCCTTTGGAAAAAATGTTTATTCAGATACTCCACCCATTTTTTTTCATGGGATTTTTTTTCTACTGTTGACTTGTGTGAGTTCTTTATATATTTTGTATATTAGCCCCTTATTAGATATATCGTTTGCAAATATTTTCTTACATTCAGTAGATTGCCTTTTCATTTTGTTGATGGTTTCCTTTGCTATGCAGAAGTTTTCAGCATGATGTAATCTCACTTGTCTATTTTTGTTTTTACTGTCTTTGTTTTTATTGACAGGTCCAAGAAATCATCTCCAAGACCAATGTCAAGGAGCTTTCTGCTTATGTTCTGTTCTAGGATATTATGGTTTTAGGTCTTGCATTCAAGTCTTTAATCCATTTTGAATTAATTTTTGTGCATGGTTTAAGATTGTAATCTAATTTTATTCTTTTATCTGTGGCTGTCTACTTTTCCCACACCATTTACTGTAGAGATTGTCCTTTCCCCATTGAGTTTTCTTGCCTCCTTTGTCATAAATTATTGACTATATATGTGTGGGTTTTTTTCTGGGCTGTTTATTCTGATCCATTTGATCTATGTGCCTGTTTTTATGCCAATACTCTACTCTTTTGATTACTACAGCTCTGTAATATAGTTTGAAATCAGGGAGCTTGATGCCTCCAGCTTTGTTCTTTCTCCAGATTGCTTCAACTACTTGGGGTCTTTTGTGGTTCCATACAAATTTTAGGGTTTTTTGTTCCATTTCTGTGAAAAATGCCATTGAAATTTTGGTAGAAATTGCATTGAATCTGTAGATTATTTGGGGAAAAATGGACAGTTTAACAATATTAGTTCTTCCAGTCCGTGAGCATGAACTATCTTTCCATTTATTTGTGCCTGCTTCAATTTATTTCATCAGTGTCTTATTAGTTTTCAATGTAGAGATCTTTCACTTCCTTTGTTAAATTTATTCTTAGGTATTTTATTCTTTTTGAAGCAATTATAAATGAGATTGTTTTATTTTTAATAAATGGGTTTGTTTTCTTAATTTCTTTTTCTGATAATTTGTTGTTAGTGTATAGAAATACAAACTGAATTTTGTATATTGATTTTGTACCCTGATTTTGTTTCAGACTTTACTGAATTCATTTATTAGTTCTAACGTTTTTTGGTGGAGACTTTAGGGTTTTCTATATATAAAATCATGTCATCTGCAAATAGTGACATTTTCTTTCTTTCTTTCCAAAATGGGTGGCTTTTATTTCTTCTCCTTACCTAATTGCTTTGGTTAAGACCTCTAATACTACGTTGAATAAAAGTGGGGTTTGGTGGGGGCTCTCATTTTTTCCCTAATCTTAGAGGAAATGTCCAGCTTTTCACTGTTGAGTATGATGTTAGCTGTGGGCTCATCATATATGACTTTTATTATGAAAGGTACATTTGCCCTATACCCACTTTGTTGAAAGTTTTTACCATAAATGGATATTGAATTTTGTCAAATGCTTTCTCTGCATCTATTGAGATAATCATATGATTTTCATCCTTCATTTTGTTAATGTGGTAAATCACACTGATTGATTTGCATGTGTTGAACCATCATTTCCTCTCAGGAAGATGCCACTTTGTCATGATGAATGACCCTTTTAATGTGCTGCTGAAATTTGTTTGCTAATATTTTGTTAAGGATTATAAGGGATATTGTCTTATACTTTCCTTTTGTGTGGTGTCCCTGTTGGGTTTTGGTGTTAGGGTAATGTTGGCCTCATCAAATGGCTTTGGAAGCATTCCCTCCTCTTCAATTTTTTGGAAGAGTTTGAGAAGGATAGATATTAAATCTTTTTTGAATTTTTGATAGAATTCACCAATGAAGTTGTCTGGTTAGGGACGTTTATTTGTTGGGAGGTTTTTTGGTTATCAATCCAATCTCCTTACTAGTAATCAGTCCATTCAGACTTTCCATTTCTCCATGATTCAGTCTTGAAAGATTGTATGTCTCTAGGAATTTTTTTTTTTAAAGATTTTATTTATTTATTTGACAGAGAGAGACACAGCAAGAGAGGGAACACAAGAAGGGGGAGTGGGAGAGGGAGAAGCAGGCTCCCCGCAGAGCAGGGAGCCCAATGCGGGACTCGATCCCAGGACCCTGGGATCATGACCTGAGCCGAAGGCAGTTGCTTAACTGACTGAGCCACCCAGGCGCCCTGTCTCTAGGAATTTATCCATTTCTTCTAGGTTGTCCAATTTGTTGGCATATAATTATATGTGTTCATTATATGTGTTCATCACATAATTATATACGTTCATAGTAGTATCTTATGATCCTTGGTGTTTCTGTGGTATCATTTGTGATTTCTCCTTTTTCATTTCTGATTCTGAGTTCTCTTTCTTTTTCATGATGAGTCTAGGTAAAGGTTATTCAATTTTGTTTCTCTTTTCAAAGAATTAGCTCTTAGTTTCATTGATCTCTTCTATTTTCTATTTAATCTCTATTTTACTTATTTCTGCTGTAATGTTTGTTATTTTCTTCCTTCTATTAACTATGAGCTTCATTTGTTCTTCTTTTTCTGGTTTCTTTAGGTGTAAAGTCAAATAATTTATTTAAGGTATTTGTTTCTTGATGTTATATATTGATGTTAGCTACTTATCTCTATGAACTTTCGTCTTAGAACTGCTTTGCTGCATCTCATGGATTTTGGTATGTTGTATTTCCATTTTCATTTGTCTCAAGGTATTGTTTTTTCTTCCTTAATTTCTTTGTTGACCTGTTGGTTGGTCAGTAGCATGTTATTTAATCACATGTGTTTTCCAGGTTTCTTCTGGTAATTGATTTTTAGTTTCATAACATTGTGGTTATGATGAAAAGATGAGGAAAAGATGCTTGAGATGATTTCAGTCTTCTTAAATTTATTTTATTTAATTAATTAATTAATTAATTATTTTTTCTTCTTAAATTTATCGAGACTTGGTTTATGGCTTAACATATGATTGATCCTGAAGAATGTTCCACATTCTCTTGAGAACAATGTGTATTCTGCTGCTGCCTTTGGATGGAATGTTCTGTATAGATCTATTAAGTCTATCCTGGTCTTTTGTGTCATTTAAGGCCAATTATTTTTTGTTGATTTTCTGTCTGGATGATCTATCCATCAATGTAAGTGGGTTGTTAAAGTCTCCTACTAATATTTTATTGTTGTAAACAATACTCTCTTTACGTCTGTTAATATTTGCTTTGTATATTTATGTGCTCCTATGTTGGGTGCATAAGTATTTGCAAGTGTTATAACCTTTGTTTGATTTCCCCTTTATTATTATATAATGCCCTTCATTGTCTTTTGTTACTGTCTTTGTTTTAATGTCTATTTTGTCTGATACATATATAGCTACCCCAGCTTTCTTCTGGTTTACATTTTCATGGAACATCTTTTTCTATCCTTTCACTTCCAATCTGTGTGTGTCTTTACATCTAAAGTGAGTCCTTTGTAGGCAGCATATAGATGGACCTTTTGTTATTTGTTTGTTTTGTCTTGTTTTGTTTTTATTCATTCAGCCACTCTATCTCGTTTGATTGGAGACTTTAGTCCATTTATATTTAAAGTAATTATTTATATATTTATTGCCTTCTGTTCTTTTCTTGTTGTTTTGTAGTTCCTCTCTGTTCTTTTTTTTTTTCTCTTCCCCACGGTTTGATGACATTCCTTAGTGTTATGCTTACATTCCTTTTTCATTATCTTTTGTGTATTTACTATATTTTTTTGTTTTATGTTTACCATGAGGATCACATAACAGTCTATATATAACAGTCTATTTTAAGTTGATAGCAACTTAAGTTTGAACACATTCTAAGATTCTACATTTTTATCCCCTTGCCCTACGTTTTTATGATTTTCATGTTACATTTTACTTCTTTTTATTTTGAGTATCCCTTAACTAATTATTGTAGTTAGTTATTTTTACTACTTTTGTATTTAAGCCTTCATACTAGCTTTAGGAATGATTAATTTAGATGAGTGTATAAGCTCCTTTTTGGGAGGTACCAGTGTGCTGTACCAAGGCCAAGGGAGTGTGCAAAGATGGCATCCCCCAACCTGTGTTCCCTGAGAACAACTTTATAGTGTCTATGTGAGACAAACCTGAAGTCTGCCCCTCAGGCTGAAGCACCGGGACAAGTAAACAGGCCCTTTTCACAGATAGACTGGATGTGTTTCAGTCTGCTGTCTGGGCAGTGCCCTGGGGGTGGTAGTTTACCAAAAACAGTCTCTCCAATTATTACCCAGGAGCACAAGTTTACTGGCCACCAGAACCAGGCAATTAAAGAGTATTCCCTATGTGAACCATACACACCCGTTGGCTTTAATGAGGCAGCGGGAGAGTGCAGGGTCAGGGCATGGCTGTGAGCTTTAGCAGGACAATGGGATGAGGTAAAGGGAGAGTACAGAAACGGCACCTGCCAGCACCTCCATCCCTAGAGAGAGTCCCAACAGGTCCTGCCCCTCCAGCAAACACTACAAGATTAGCAAATGAATCTCCTTCATATATAGTGTAGGTGCTTTTCAATCTGCTGTTTTGCCCAAGGCTCCGGGGTGAGTACTTCCGATGCTAGCACTTTAGGAGTAGTATCTCAGTTCCTTATAGCCTTTTGCATTTTCTGGACATAAGCCAGACATTTTGGAGGCTTGTCTCTCTGGTGCTTGTCTCTCTGGCTGGGGTCCCTGATGTGAGGCACAAACTCCTGGCTCCTTAGGGAGAAGCTCTGGATTTATGAGATCCCTTCTGATTGTGGGTATGGTAGGGTTTTTGGTGAGACTGCATCTTTCCTTCTCCTACTCATCTCAGTATGGCTCTTTCATCATTTGTTGTGAAGGAGCTGTTCAGCTAGTTTTCAGTTCTTTTTTAGAGGGAGTTGTTTCATATGTAGCTGTAGATTCCGTACGTCCATGGGAGGAGATGAATTCAGGATCTTCTTATGCTGCCATCTTGGAAAGCTCCCAACCCTAGAAATATTTTTATTTTGATGGTCTTGAGGGGCTCAACACATGCCCAAGACGGGGATCTAGTCACATAAAAGAAAAATTTCCATTTGCAAAGTCCTTGCCTGGGAGATACAAAAACTGAATGCTGTTTTTTACCACAGCATTTTTGAGCAGTCGATGCTGATAACATTTGGAGCAATACACCAGTCAATACTGGTAAATGGTTAAATATATTAGTAACCCTAATAAACTTAATTGAAAATTCTTTCCTGAATACACAAAAGAAATCAACTGGCTATACTTTATGGGCTTTTCTACCTAATTCAAGGCACAAACTTCATATTTAGCATAACTACAATGAACTTTCTGGAAATAAAAAAAATCAGATTTTCATCTCTCATAGAGCCATTCATTGAGAGTTTTTACTGGTTATTGTCTCCATGTCAGGTAAAATAAATTTAATATTTATTTTGTAAGTAGATGTGTTCATCTTTTCCTTTTCTTTAAGATAGGTGACCTCACACATAATGTCGAAAAAGCAGCCCTTTTAAGTGCAAGTGAACAAGAAATCAATTTGTACACATGACTCTCCTCAAATTAAGATGGGAAAAAATTGTGTGTCTGAAATATAGTTGCTGGATGGAGGTAAAACGATATTCCCTGAGAACTTGTAAAAACATATTTGCCTTCTCATGGGTTTGCAGTCCAAAACCCTCAGGATAGACATTAAAATGTCTCCAGGTTGGCCTGGCCCTAGGTTGCTAGCAGAAGCAAACACAGATCTACTCTAGTACTAGAGTAGATCTAGTACTACAAAAATGACAAACCAATTTGAAAAAGAGAAATTCTAGAATAATAACAATATAATTAAAATTAAGAACTCAATGGATAGGCTTAACAGCAAATTAGACCCAGCAAAGGAATTATTCATAAAACAGTGGTGAGGAAAAACTCAATTGAAAATTTGAACTAGAGACAAAGAGACATAGAGAGAAATTTAACTTACACGGCCTTACTTTTTGCAGTCCTAATCTCTCACTGGATCCAATTCATAGCCTTTCTTCTTATCATTTGCTCTCTAGTTGTAACTGGTCACTTCAAGTTCTCACTCTTTCCCATCATGGTCGGGGGTACCGAACCCCTTCACTGGGGATCTCTGTTTTGTTTTCATCAACCACACAAATATTTTTACTTGTATCCCACTTTTACTCCCATTTATTGAAGCAATAGTCAGGGAGACAGGGAAATGTCTTTTTATTTGCTCTGTTAATTACAGCAACTCTGAATAAGTCCTGCTTTTTCCTGTGTACTACCAAGTGGGCGAACACTGATCACATTTGTCTAGAACAGCGGGTAAGGACATCCTGAAGTAAGGGTTTCTTAGTATCCTGCTTTCTCTGTTTTCTTTCCACCTTAGGTTCCAATGCTTTAAGGATCCACATACTCCTTGGTGACTAGATAAATCTCACCATGAAGGCATTCCTCCATCTCTTTTATTTAAAAAAATGTGCCTCCTATCATAAATACAATGCACGTTCAGTGTGGAAAACTTAGAAAACTCTAATATGCATGAAGAAGGTAATTAACACCAACTGTGGTTCTGCTGCCCGAAGATAACTATTATTCTTTTTGTTGTATGTTTTTCCAATTTTTCTCTAAGCATACATGTGCATGTAAGGAACTTCTTCCTTTTTCATAAGCATGTCCTATTTTTAGTAACCTGTTTCTTTCATTGTATACTCCATGATTATCTTCTCTATCAACTCTCTGGGGCACATCATTTTTAACAGCTGCAGTCTATTTCGTTAAATGTACGGTGCTGTCGGTGCCCCGCCTCTATATCCCCTAAGCACCCATCGTCCTCATGCATGCCGGCGGCCAGTACCTGCTGTCTCCACTTCCTATCATGGTAGAAATGTAGTTGGCCTTGCAGGAAGGGCAGGGAAAGGAATGCCCTGACAACAAACTTTAACCATCTCCAAACAGGAGTTGGTTGATAAGAACTCCCGTTGTTGCCCTTCTGGTGGGACAACTCTGAGGTAAGTTCTACCCATTTTCCAGGGGTCTCTCACAGCAGTAACCTGCTCCTGAATGCATCTTGTATGGACTTTCTCCTTTCCCAATCTGAACTCCTACTTCTTCCTGCATAACTCCCATACAGACTACTTATTCCAGATGTGCCTCTGGCGGAATCCAAACTAAGACCATATTTAAGTGGTTCCTTGCAATTATTACCTGTTTTCCTTACAAGCCATATTTTTGCCATCTGTTTAGTTGCCTTGACGTCTGGATTTTAAGTCTGAAAATACAGGTTCAACCAGCCCAACTGTTTTTTTTTTTAGTTGGGTGTCAGTAGGGAAGTCCTAAAATCAACATGCAAAGCAAAATTCCACATGGTCAATACAACCCTTAAAAATCCCTTAAGGATTTTACTTTGGTGTTTTTCAGCTTGAAAAAATTCTCTTCCTCAGATCTGGATGGTCTAGATTGAATGTGACCGTGTTCTGTGCCATGATGGGGGGTGGTTGGGTGAGTGCGGGTGGAGTGTGTGTGTGTAATTTGGCCAGCAGGCCTCCTCTCTAGGATCCATGCACATGCCTGGAGATCAGCTCAGCATTTCTAAATGAGCTCAACACACCAGGCTCCTGTTGGACTAGACCGCTGCTTTTTTGGGCAGACACCAGAGGCAGCAATAGTGTTTGTGTGTAGTGAAAATGAAGTATAAAAATACATATCTAAACATTAGCTTCAGTGAAATTCAGTGAAGAGAATTGCTTATTCTGCGAGAGGCACAGGGGTCTGAGACTGAGTAAGGGCAGGCTGACATGGCCCATTTCCTGCTCCATCTGGTGCACATCCTTACTAAGTGTACTGGCAAACTAATAGCCCACATTATTTCAGAAGATTCTTCTCTCTCTTGTTTGGCCCAATTGTATCTGTTGAACTTAAGAATATGAAATATTTAAGTTGTAATTCCATCATATTTGAGTTCTCTGAGCTTCATTTTCCTTGTCTATGTGATGGGAATAACAGACTCTATGGAGCCTTTATGTCTCCATGGAATCATGGGAGTCAGTCTTGGGAGACAGTCCCTGTCTCATAGAATTTTTGGGAGATTCGGATAAGACGTTATGTGAAAGTCCTTTAGGAAATACAAAGTTCTATACAAAGATAAAGGTTTATTTTTATTATTTTTATTATTTTTTAAAAGGCTGGATATATCACTCTAGACTTGCCATTCATTTGGTTGCCCATTTAAAATTGCTGCTTATCTGTGAGTAGTGATGAAATTCTCAGACTCTATCCTCATACTTCTCTGTAGCCTCTGGAGGCTATATTGATCAAGTAAGATTACTATTTTTGTTTTGTACCACTGTGCTCCAGGTCCTGTGTAGGAAGGAGCCCCACATGGGAACTCTGGCCTTGGAGTTAAGAGACCTTTGTTAGTAATAAACAACTGACTTTGGCAAGCACTGAAATTTTTGTTTCAGTTTAATCCTTTGTAAAACAAGCCAATTAAACTTTATAGGATGATATCTAAGGTCCCTAAAACTTCAAGTTCATGAATCAAAACAAATGTTTCTTAGTGTAGTCTAAAGGAAAATCAGTTTCAGATTCATTAGAAGTAACCAGAGAGCTTGATGATATTTCCGAGCCTCATTCTAATTTAATGAATCAGTCTCCTGGGGTGGGGTCCCAGTATTTGCATTTTTATTAGGTATGGAAAAAGAATATTTCAAGCCCTATATTTTTACTTCAACTTTTACTATAAAATGTAATTGGAGCCAGCCTTAATGGGCCATTTAATCAGAAAACTTGTAAGGAAGCAAATATTCTTGACACTGAGTCTTTGGAAGGCAAAAGCATGGCTAGCCATTATCTTGTTAGATGCATCTGGAAAAGATCAGTGAGTTTTTACATATCTATTATGAGAAGAGTATATTTATTTTATATCATGTCATTGTAAAATGGATTTTTTTTCTCTAAATCCTTAGACTAATAATATTTCTTTAATAATGAAAGATTTATTTTGATAGATTCATGAGCTGTTGGCTTATTATCTTGGAACTAAAAGTACAAGTCACACAAACTGACAGTTTACTGAAAGCAACAAAACAGCTCCATTTGCCAAAAAATTTACTGGCCCTCTCCTTACTCTTCTTTTCCTCCATTTAAGTGAATCATTGGCCTTTCTTATCAGTTACTTTCCGGAGGTGTGCACAGATCAGCCTCACACACACTTGTGTTTCATCTCTCATGTGTCCCTACTCACTGTAGCAATGATTAGGGAGATGGGAAGATGTTTATTCACCTGCTCTGTCAATTGGAACAATTATAAACTAGTCCTCTTGGTCACCAGGGTTCCCCTCACTAGCACTCCTTTTACCTGTGAACTACTGAGTGGGTGAATTCTGATCATATTTGTCTAGAACAGCAAGCAAGGGCATCAAAGAGTAAGTGTACCAGGAGCCCGGATCTGATGTTCTGGTCAGTCTCCAGTTGTCTCCAAGTCTCTCTTTCTATCCCTGACTGAAGTTTCAATTCTCTATTTTCAACTGCCTATTAAAAACCATACATGGGAACAAACCCAGTATTTTTTCACTTAAGACTATGTATGTCATAGAATATATGATTTTACCCAATGCCCTGGGTTAATTAACTCACCATCTTTGACCCTGTTGACCTAATTAGGTAGCCTCATTTGTATATGTGTGGTTTGACTTGACAAGTTAGTTGGAATGCCTCAAGATCTTTGAGAAATTATTGAACTTGATGATAATAAAAAATAATTTCAACATACATGTAAGTATAGATTATTATCATTGGTTCATTAATTCAACCAACATCTATTTTGTTTTCAATATATTCTCAATCCTATGCTAAGTGTTGGTGATACAAGACTATTTTGACCCTTGGCATGTAAATTTTATTAAGACCCTCTTTTATACTTCTCTGGGGAAAGAAAGGAGTGTTTTAAAAAGCAGGAAAGAGTAGATTAAGGTAAATTAATAGTCTCAGCAGGGTAATGCTATTAATGCATCACTGAAAATTAAGAAATATTTCCATTTTAGGCAACCAACAAAATTTGCATTCTTCCTAATGTTAGCCTTTGCCATCTATGTGAGGAGATGGGTATAAAGAAGAAGGCAGTAGTGCATTTATCTCTAAAGCAGTTCCACCAGCGGCTTTGGGGAGGAGACTAATAGAAAATAATGAGAGTGTTTGCCAAATATCCGTAAAAAGGTCGTATAAATTTTTGGAAATGAACTGCAAATCCTAAAATCTCACGGTGTGAGGCTCATTTATTTACCTGCTTACTCTATATCTCTACTTTATTGTTTAATGGCTCCCGAAAGCTTAGTATATTAAAAGTGGAATTCTTGATTTTTTTCCCATCCCCACATCTGCTCCTTCTCAGTAAGTGACACCACCATTCACTCGGTTGTTAGGCCAAAACCCCCTACATGTGCTCCATTCGCAGGATTGGAAATATTCCCAATCTGATCCCTCTTCACCATGCCCATTGCTTCTATCCAAATCCAAGCCAGCTTCACACTGTGCCTGAATATAGCCTCCTAATCACTTCTATTCCTACTTTTCCCTCAATCTATTCTCCCCCCGTACAACATTCAAAGCACTCTTTTAAAAGAGAACATAGATTGTATACACTCTGTTTAAATTAGAATAAAATGGAAATTTATCGCCGTGATCAACATGGGGTTTTGCATAACCTCGGCTCTCTGGGCTCCTCAAATTCCATCACCCGCGATTCTCTCTCACTCTGTGCCAGCTACCTTGGCCTCCTTCCCAGTCCTTGTACACTCAGGCCTACAACTGATGGAGGGCTTTTGCATTAGCTGTTCTCCCAGCCTGGAATGCTCTCTTCCCAGACTCTTGCTCGGTTGATTCTTCTTGTTAATTAGATTAACTTTCTCCTGACTTCCCTATTGACAGTAGCTATCAGACAGTCACTGTCCCTCCCATCACCCTTCTTAATTTTCTCCGTAGTGTTTGCCACTATGAGGTTGTTCTCTTTCCTCACTTTCTTGCTTATTTTCTGTCTCCTTCAAATAGAATATGAGCTTCATAAGAGTTGTGCTTTTCCCTGCACTATTCTCTACGATATCCTAGCATCTAGAACCGAATAGGACATATGTGTGGCTTTCAGTAAATATTTATTGAATGATAGCGTATTAAAAACAGGAAAGATGTGTTGGTTTGGGGATAATACATATAATGATGTAAATAGAGGATTTCACCGTTACTGCATTGTATTCATAAACCAAATTACGTGGTTTAATTTTATTTTTATGCAACTTTATTATATATGAAAAATACTTTTTAAAAGTATGATAGGACAAAATGTGGGAAGAAAAAAGATATTTTGAATGCTTATTTTCCTTTTCTGATTTTCTTATAATTAAATATTTAAGCAATCACTCTCTGGATTATTTATAAAATGGGGGATTAATATGGAAAATGTCTTAGAGATATTTTTTTCTGGCAAAGTAGTAATTTATGATCCACTGTTATTTACTTTTCCTTTCTCTTCAGAGTGCTATAAATCATCAAATCAAAACTCCTACACAAATCTAGTGGTGCTGGAAGCATTGGACTAAAACATACTTTTAAATATATTCTAGTTAATTTAAGGGAACAGAACAAGCTAACATAGTATCAAATAAACCTTTGATATTCAATTGTGCTTTCAGTTCTGTAGACCAGTGTTACATTTACCAAATAGGTCATCTTAATATCAATCAAACAAAATAAAATTCAGTGGCTACACATCAATCAACAATTTTTTAAAAATGACAAGTCCTTCCCAATTGTAGCAAATGATGTTTTGGTTTACCTTTTATGATTTTATAAATGTACAATATTATTAAATGTCCCCGTATTTAGAATTCAGGTGATGTACTAAAGAAACCTGGTCAAGGCTCTGATCAGTCATACGTTTGCGATATTGAGTTCCTTTTTGTCAGTGATTTTCCCATAAGGAAGCTGTGGGGCAGAGGAGAGAAACAACCACAAAATTAGTTTTCGTCTTGACCTGAGGATAAAATAAGCACAGCAATAACTATAATCCATGGGAATAAAGGATACATATCATACAATGAGTATGGAAGAGGTTCCAATGGGATTTCAGAGAAGGGAGATTTCGTTTCTAGTCATGGGAAGAAGAAAGAATCTGAGAGGCTAAGAGGAAAGGTAATTTGTTCCTGCAGAGACCAAGAGGGGGAAATTCCAGGTGAGGAGACCTATCACCTCAGGTGTTTGCAACGACCGTGGCTGTTTGGAGGAGCAGATGGAGGCTGCTGGTGGGGTGACTTGATGATTGCAAAGAGGAATTTGAATTTTGGTCATTTGTGAGGGATGGTTGAAGGTGAGAGGCATGATCGAAATTATGCTTTGGGAAGGTGATTCCGTCAGCAGGATGAAAGAGGAACAGAACTGTGGCGGGGTGGGGGGCTGTTTCGGATTCTTTCTTCCAGAGCTGGTAAAGAGAGTCTTAGGAGGGGGGATTCAGAGTAATTGGGATGTCAGATCTGGGCTCTTGGGGCTTCAGATTTGCTCACAACAATTCTTCAAGTTGTTCCACTAAAGTTTGACCCAACTCCATAGAGGGAACTCCATCCTATAGCCAAATGGCAGGATCCATCCTTCCTCCCTCCTTCCAAAGGCAGCTCTGAGCCCTTCATTTTGGAGGACACATAAGGCTCCAAGCTGCTAAGTAACCAATGAAAGGGAAAACGCTTCAAATGAAAAGACATGCAAAGCTTTTGCATTTTGATCTGCCCCTTTTGTGATTGCCTCATGCTGCTATGCTCTCTGAAAGGGGTGCAGCAGAGCAAAACCAACAGTGACTAGAAGCAGAACGAAAGTACACCCCTCCTGCAGGCCACCGGCCACATGCCTTGAACCAGTGTGTACATCCACTGAGACAAAATGCAGGATCAAACGCATAATATTGTGACTGTCAAATGGACCCAGAGAACAGCTAGTTAATGTCCATGATTTTATGGCAAAAGCAACTGAGACTCAGAGAAGGGAAGTGACTTGCTCAAGGTCACAGAGCTGGTTAATGGCACACACATGGGATTGCAAGACTCCATAGGTTTCTTTCAGAGCAGTGGTCCCTACCACACTGGGCTTTTTGTTATCCACATAATGCAAAAATAAAAGAAAAGTCAAAAATGGATTTATGCCCACGAAGCAAGAAATCACATGCAATATGCTTACTTATTGTATCACTGAAATGAAAACCAGTGTATGTACAAATACGTAGAGGTGGGCCGTTGTACACATTTTTTTTCACAGAATCACAGATATCAGAGAGAAATAAAGGCCATATGCTTTCGGTGAAAACCTATAGAATTGGTTATTTCAGAGCAAAATGGGATTTTCAAAGCACTGCCAGTGAAAAGAGCCTTAAAAAGATATATCCTTTTGCTTCTACAGATGGACGGGTCGCCATGTACTGGATCAGATATGGCGTGCTGTTTCTGCAGCCTCCTTCATTGTTCCGGCCAGAATTGAGGATAATGGGCAATTTCTCCAAAGATTGGGCATTTCTGTTCAAATGGAGAGTTGTCCAGCAGTTCAATTGTTCCACCTGAGAAATTGGGCTGAAATTTTGAAGGACACATACTCTAATAAAGTGCCCAGTGCTGTTTACTTCTGCCATGTAGCAAGCATTGCCCCTGGCATGCGAGGTAAGTTCCCCACTCATGCCTGCTTTCTGGGAGAAGTGGCTCAGGAGCCGGGAGGCTCCTCATCACTATGGGCAACATTTTCTGTGCCAGACCTGCTATCTTTTTCTCCAGTGACCAAAGATTGAATTTTTGAAAATTGGATTCATGTCAGTGTGACTCTGAAGTCTTCGAGTATTATTAAACTTTGAGTGCCCTTTTAGAACGAGAGCATTAAACAAAACAAATTTTAACACCCCATACTGTTCCCTGGATGTAGTTCTTAGGCAGCTTAGACACATTTTACTGGAGTTTAGATGAAAGATTTGTGTTCTGAATCTTTTTCTCTCCTTAAATCATTTCTATATTTAAATGTTTTCAAATATATACTACCTTTAAGGAGGGCAAGTATAATAGATAATTTTTAAAAAAGTTGAGATAAAAATAAAGACTCTTTTTGACTTTTAATTCAGAGACTATAGTATATTCACAAATTTATACATCCATCATCATCCTCTAATTGCAGAAATTTTTTATCACACAACAATGAAACCCTGTGCCCATTGGTAGCCACTCCCATTCCTCCCTCCTGTGCCTGGCAACCACTAATCTACTTTCTGTTTTTATATTTTGCTTATTCTAGACATTGCATATAAATGGAATCACAGCATATGTGGCCTTTTGTGTTTGGCTTCTTTCACTTAGCCTAATGTTTTTGAGGTTTATCTATGAAGCATGTGTGAAATTCCTTTTTATGATGGAATAATATTCCATTGTAGGGATATATTACATTTTGTTTACCCATTCATCAGTTAATGGATGTTTGAGTGTTCTCCACCCTTTAGCTATTATAAATGGTGCTGCTATGCACATTGATGTACAAGTTTTTGTGTGGACATATGTTTCCAATTCTCCACAAAGGAGTGGAGGGATGGAGGCACACAAAGAAGTTTTTTAATGGTACTAGTCATCTTTGGCATGAATGGTTTGTAGAGTAACCAAAAGCTGGTTGCAGATACTTTATTTCTAAAAGGGGCACATGTTCTTTTATTTTCTATAAGTGAAATTAATTTCCTTGAAATACATTTCAATGACCATTAGTTATTCTGTATTGAAACAATGTGCTTTATGATGGACATGGATCTAAATCTTAGTAAGGGAAAAAGAATTAGTTAGGTCAATAAACCAGGAATGACTATAATGTTGATTTCCAGTTACCATTTCTTTATCACAACCTCTCCCGGCTGAATACTGTGATGGGTAATTTTATGTGTCAACTTGACTGGGCCACAGGTTGCCCAGATACCTGGTCAAATATCATTCTGGGTGTTTCTCTGAGGATGCTTTTGGATGGGATTAACATTTAAATGGTAGACTAAGCAAAGCAGATTGCCCTCCTTTATGTAGATGGGCCTCATTCAATCAACTGGAGGCTTGAAGAGAATGAAAATTCTGACCCTTAAGGGAGAAGTCCTTATTCCTGACTGCCTTTGAATTGGGATGTCAGCTTTTTCCTGCCTTTGGACTCAGATTGAAGCAATGGTTCTTTCTAGGTCTTGAGCCTGCTAGCCTTTGGACTGGAACTAAAGCTTTGGCTGTCCGGGGTCTCCAGCTTGTCATCTTGCCCTAGAGGTCTTGGGATTTATTGGCCTCCATAACTGAGTAAATCAATTACTTATAATAAATCTCTCTCTTTCATCTATATCTATAGGTAAATATAGACACAGATATCCCTAGAGATACAGGGGTATCTACTTCTATTTCTAATCCATCTCTATATCTATCTATCTATCTATCTATCTATCTATCTATCTATCTATCTAT